>NC_046354.1:4674503-4985892 GCF_000738735.6 Corvus cornix cornix
CAGCCACCGCCCTCCTCCTGGTGCCATCCCATGGTCGACCCCCTGCTCCCGCTCTCTACCTGCTGCCTTTTTAAAATTTTATTTTATTTTATTTTATCTTATTGTCATTATTTTTTGCAAGGAAAACGGGTTGCCCTGGAGCTGGGTCTCCATGGAAACTTGGGTTTTTCAGACACTCAATGGAAAACGCTGGCACGGAGACGCTTGTGCAGGAATACTGATTCAGCCCCAGCGTCTGTAACACTGACTGCATTTTAATCCCGCTCCGCTACCCGGAGAGCTAAAAATACCCTGTGAGCTGTCGCCTCCTGAACTCGAGTAAACAGCTTAAAGCAACACGGTGCTGCCGGAGCAGAAATTCCATGAATCAGCTGAAAAAAAAAAAAAAAAAAAAAAAAAAAAAAAAAAAAAAAAAAAGGGATGGGGGAGGTAACGGTGGGGTCTCAGCCCTCCCCCCCAGCTTGGTGGAGGAGAGCAATTCCCCACTCCAGGGATAGAGAAGGAGCAGCTGGAGGCAGCAGACGGGTCCTTGGGGCTGTGTTGCACCTCTCCGAGATGCCCTTTTCCCAGTGTAAAAGCAGGAAAACAAGGTTTTCCCTGGCCCCCAGCTGGCTGGGAGGAGCGCTGTGTTCTCTGCCGTGCCAAGCTCAACGCGTGGCACTGACATGGGCTGGGCAGGAGCCAGCTGTCCCCACCGAGGGGGCTGGGGACAATTGAGGGAGGGGTGACCTTGCTGGCACGGTGTTCTTCCTTCTCCCTCCGATCACCTCTCCGAGAAAAAGACCCTGAGGTCCAGCAGAAGGGGCACTGGGGCCGTGGGCACTGCCAGCCCCTCGCCGTGCCCACAGCCCTGTGCCAGCCCAGCCCTCCCGGGGCCGTAATAAGCAAATAAAGTCCAGCTCTCCCCTCCCAATTAGCTGGGACTGTCCTCAGCTGACTCCCAGAGCTGCTTTTTGCAGAATACACAAACACCTCCTTAATTTCTCTCTCTTTTCTTTTTTTTTAAAGACATTCTCCCCGCAGCTCAGCACTCCCCGGGAGGGAACACCCAGATGGGGAAACTGAGGCACGAGCCTGGTTGCTCAAGACCTCGCGGCAAGCTGGGAGTGAATCCAGGCTTCCCAGGTCTCCCCAGCTGTGCCCGGAGCTGGGATCAGGCATTGCCCTGCAACATCCCATCCAGGAAATTCTCCTACCTTCATTAGTGCCGGCTCCTAATTAAAATGCTCTCAAAAGCCCACGGCAAGGACGTGAACCCGCATCCAGGTGGCTTTGTGGAGGTTCCAGCAGCTGGATGGAGAGCTGGGATTGATTTTTCTAGGGAAACTCTGCATTTATACATTTGTTTTTCTTCCCGCTGGGGGGGAACAGGCGGCGTTCTGGGGATGTTGCTTTGAGCCTTTATTTCTACCAGGATCTAGAGAAGCAGGGAAAATGCCATCCCCAGCTCACAGTCAGACGATTCAGGGTGGGTGATAAATGGGGTTCTGCAGTGGAAAATTCCCCCCTGCCCTGTTCAGTGTGGGCAAAGCCTGTTTCCCAGTAAAACCATTCCAGGGCTCAGCCATTCCCAGCACCCCAGGAACCCCTCCTGAGCCTCTCCCTGGCTTATCTGGCATTTCAACACATCTTACAATACTGCAAAGCGGGGATGAGGGAAAAAAAGAAACGTTTTAGGTCCGTGTTTGTGGGTTCTAAGATCTCCCTCCAGCAGGGATGGGATTAAGGCCATTGGCTCTGAGTAGCCAGAGCAGTAAAATCTGTGCGTGGCTAAACTGCAAGGCTTGCTCATTTCTTGATGATAAAGAGACTCTGTTTGGGGCTTGAGTTATTTATTGGACTGCATCTCATTAGCAGAGTGGGCACTGGGCACACTGAACACCCCCAGCCCTTCCCCTCCACGCTGAAATCCTCTGCTCCAGCACTGAACTGGGGAGCCAGGAGCAGCCCTGGGGAGGGGACGTGCAGGGCCGTGGCAGTCAGGGAACACTGCCGAGTTCAGCAGCTGCAAATCTCCGTGTGATCAGGGTGGGATCAGGGGGATTCAGCCCCCAGCCCCACGCTCGGCTCAGCACCTGTGCGTGGAGCAGCGTTTGCCAGGCAGATCCGTGCTGGGACAGAGCCAGCTCCCGCTGCAGCAGCACCCACAGGGTGCCCTGGCTCGGGGGAAAAGCCCCTCTGGCAGCTCAGACCTGGCCCCTCGGTTCTCCCTGCAGCTCCTTTCCCAGCCACCCCCTCCCAGCAGGTACTTTCCTAGATTAAAAACCCTGCTCTCATCCCTTGGTGTGGTGCCCCAGAGCCTCGCGCTTGTTTTTATTGACAGCCCCATCTTTTGTTGATTAAAATTCCTTTAAGTGCACCTGGTGGCTGATCCCACTCCCGAGCCAGGGATGCTGTCACTGTCCCCTCCTCCATCGGGCCTTTCTGCCCAGGCTCCCTCCCAGCCACGTGTCCCCAGGTGCTCCACGTGTCTCCTTGGCTTCAAAAATAAAGGAAAGGAAACAAAAATGCTCCAGGATGATGGGGAAAAGGGTGATTTTTGTTTGGGAAGAGAAAGGGACTGGTGTCAGGGCATGCCAGGCTCTGTCCTCATCCCTTGTTTCCCTTCTCCCACTTGGCTGGATTTGCACCTAGAGGGATGCAGAGCCAAGGAACACGGGCCAGGAGCCGAGTCGTGCCAAAAGCACCGAATCCAAGTCTTGCGGCTCCAAACAAGCAGTGGCACTGACAAAATCCCTGCCAGCCCCGGGCTGGGGCTGCCGGAGCTGGGCTTGGCTGGGATCGCCCACTGGTGAGGATGATCTGCTCTGTGGGGATGTGGGAATGCCAGGAGCATCCCACTGCCCAGTGAGGGGACGGATGCCTGGGTCCAGAAATGGGTTGGATTCCTTGTGGGGACTGGAAGACAAAATCGACCTTTCTGCTGCCCTTTGGGATTTCTGCTCCCTCCAGGAACTGTTGCTCTTCCACACCTGATCCTGGTGTTCCCCCAAGAGGGTTTGGGCTCACCTGCGGTCCGGCCTCCCCCAGCTCCATTCCCCCACCCGCCACAACATTCCTGTGTCTCCAGGATCTGTTGGGAAGCTGGGTTTCCCATGGCTTTGCCCAGCAGGAGCTCGGGAATCCCTGCACGGGCTGGGGGTTGGGATGGGCTCCATCCCCTCCTGCATTCCCACACCCCCACGGGGTCCTGGGCTGCAGGACCTTACCTGGCTCGTGGATCTCATCACCTTTGTGCAGCTTCAGAGAGGTTTGGCCATTCATCGTCCCCTGCCCCCCAGATTTAGGCTGGGGCCACGATTCTCAGCCTGCAGCCCCAGGGTCAGGCGTGGAGGGATTTTGCTCTCTCCCAAAGCAGAAGGAGGAAGGGGAGGGGCCCATGGGGTCTGTGCACACCCATTCCATCCCTGAGTCACCCGTTTGTTCCTCCTGGCTAATTTTTGCCCAGGGATCAGAGAGGAACAGGTTGCAATTGGAATGGTGATGGGAAGAGGCTTTGTCCAGGCTGGAGCAGCGACCTCATCCTGCTGCTGGGGTTCATCTCCAGCCGCTTCTGTCCCAACCACCCACAGCATGACCACCCTGCCCCCACACCCCCTCCCACAGGGCTGGGCTGTCCCTGTCCCCTCGAGGTCACCTGAGGGCAGGTCCTGAGCTCTGCTGAGATGTTCCGAGCGCTCGCGGTCCCCGACAGGACCCCAGGGGATGCAGGGGCTCAGCACCCCCTGACCGACCCTCCCTGATGAGCCAGCCCCGGCACCCAGCATCGATCTGTGATCGATCCATGATCGATCCGTGCCCACGGCCACGTCGGAGCAGGGCCCGGCAGGAGGACTCCGACTCCGAGGACTCTGCAGCCGCAGCGGGAAGCGAAGCCTCTTGGAGGAAGGCTCTCTCTGTAATTGCTCTTTGGCCCCTGGCCACCAACTGCTCACATTTGGGAATGTTTTCTTTCCAGTCTCACGGCCGCTTTTCAGTTCCCTCCCTGGTTTTACCCATCTCAGCCTCTTCCCACGCCACCACTCCCAAATGAAAGACCTCAGGGTGTCGAAGGTAGAGCCCCAAATTTCCAGACAAGGTGTCAGCTGCAGCCCCCCCAGCTCATGGCAGCAGTGATTCGGAGCACCCGGAGCTGTGCCAGAACTCTGCAGTTCTCCAAGGGCTCCTGCTGGGCCTGTCAGGGTACAGCCCCAAAAGGGTGTGAAATATTCCCCAAAAGGATGTGAAATACTCACCATGGAGTCAGCAGGACCGGCCCGTTCACCCCATCCTGGTGTTCCCTCTGAGAGCCGAGGATGGCCCTGCGGTGATCCAGCAGCGCTGGTGGGTGATGGCCGGGCTGGGCAGAGCCTGTGTCAGCTCTGCGGGGCCTTTCCCCCACCAAAGGGCTCACGTGGGTGATTCTGCCGGGGGCTTCCCAATGGGGGCTCTGCTCCAACCCGTGTGAGAGAGCGAGGAGCTCAGCCACAACGTGGAACCACGGAATCCCAGACTGGTTTGGAAAGGACCTTAAATCCCATCCCATTCCAGCCCCTGCCATGGCAGGGACACCTTCCACTGTCCCAGGGTGCTCCAAGCCCCATCCAGCCTGGCCTTGGACACTTCCAGGGATCCAGGGGCAGCCACAGCTGCTCTGGGCACCCTGTGCCAGGGCCTCCCCACCCTCCCAGGAAATAATTCCTTCCCAATATCAAACTTAAATTTCCCAGTTTTGGCTTGAAGCCATTCCCCTTGTCCTGTCACTCCAGTTCCTGATGAACAGTCCTCCTCTATCTTCCCTGTAGCCCCTTCAGATCCTGGAAGGAGCTCTGAGGTCTCCACACAACCTCCTCTTCTCCTGGCTGACCAGCCCTGACTCTCCCGTCCTGTCTCCATAGAGGAGGGAGCTCCAGTTCCTTTGTCAACTCCACGACCTCCTTGGGACTTGCTCCAACAGTTCCATGTCCTTTCAGTGCTGGGGGCACCAGGGCTGGATGCAGCATTCCAGGTGGGATCTCATGAGAGCAGAGAAGGGAGGAAGAATCACCTCCTTCAAGGTGATCCAGGCAACATCCAGGCAATGCCATGGCCAAAGTCTCCCTTTCCTACTGCCAGGGACAGCCAGGGCTGGGACAGGACTCTGTGGGCACACAGGGAGCCAGAGGCAAGGAAACAGGGAGGCAGGAGAGGTACGGGAGCTGACTCAGCTCGTGGATGTCTTTATTGGAACTCTACACGTTGGACAGGCATGCGAACAGGACAGACGGAGACAGGAGTAGTATTGCCTTGGTCACAGAGATATGGAACAGCGTTGGAAGGACCCTGACCCCTCCAGGCCAGCCGGGATCCCCACACCTCGGTCTCCTATTGCTTCCCATCCCCATCCCCGCGCCCCGACCGCCCCGCTCGGCCCTGCGTGCCCGTGGGCTCAGGCCCCGTGGGAGGGGGCGATGGTGGCACCTGGAGCGGAGCCTTTGGCACCCCGGGGGAGGGTTCCGGGTGGCCGTGTGACGATGGAGGGGTCAGAGCACGGGCGCAGCCGCGGGTGGAGATGTCCCGGTGAGCAGCTGGATCTCCAGAGGTGGGGGGTGAGGTGCAGCCGAAAGCGTGGGCAAGGGGAGGGGGCAGCCCTGGGGGTGCTGGGGCAGCGTGGCCGTGGCAGGGCTGGCACCAGGAAGGGGAATGGGGCTGTCCCCAACCTCCCTCCCGGCCCTGCTGCTCTGTGGCACCTCTTGGGGGGACCCAGCTGCCACCCCCCCTCCCAGGGATGGAGCTGGAGCTTTGGGGAAAGAGCATCCCTCGGCCTTGGGGGGAGCATCCCTGGGGGAATGAACGCCCCAGCCTCGGGGAGAGCATCCCTGGGCTTTGGGGGGAGCATCCCTCAGCCCTGGGGAGAGCATCTCCCTTGGGAAGAGCATCCCTTGGCCCCAGGGAGAGCATCCCTAGAGGAATGCATGTCCCAGCCTGAGGGAAAGCATCCCTGGGCTTTGGGGAGGACATCCCTGGGGGAATGCATCCTTTAGCCTTAGGAAGAGCATCCCTTGGCCTGAGGGAGAGCATCCCTCGGGATACACATCCCTCCCCCTCGGAGAAGGCATCCCGTGCCAGGGTGCTGCCTGCATCCAGCTGGGGCTCAGGAGAAGGTGACCACCTCACCCTGGGGGTAACTGGAAGCGAGGGTGTCCTGGCAGGAATCTGCAATTAAAGACACAAATATTAAACACGGCATTAGACGCTGCTTCCATGAGTGGTTTGGGGGAGAAATGGGAGAGGGAGAAGGACCCTGGGCTTCCAGGGGACCCCGACTTAGAAGGATGCAGAAAACAGAGTAAGCACAAAATGAAACGGCCTTTTCCAGAGGGATAAAATGCTGCTGTTGCATCGGTAAGTCAGGGAAAGATGGTTTTAAAAAGCCTCAGAATGGTGCCAGAGATGGAGACTTGGGGAATGATTCTCCAAGAGAAACCATGCGTGGAGTCAGGGCAATTTTGAGGGTAAAAATGAAAAGCAGGGGGAAAACATCACCCTCACCACATCCCTCTCAACCCTCTCCTCCCAGAAAGCTGCTCTTGCCCAAAACTTCCCAGGCCAACCCCAAGCCAGATGTCCCAAAGCCAAGCCTGGTGCATTAATCCCGCAGTGTTTTTTCTTCTCCCTCTCATTTGTTATCATTGAATTAATTATCATTGATTGGAGCTCTGAGTCACCCCACCGCCTCTCCCCGTGCGCCAGGGCCCAGTTTCCAGGCGAGGGGCTGTCAGGCAGGGAGACAGCGCCTGATGCACCCGATAAACCGCGGAATTCTGCTTTAAACCTCACCCCCAGCTCCTGCTCATGGGTTTGGCCCAGCTGCCTCCCCTGCAGACCCAACGCAGCTCCAAACCCTCCTCGTTTTCCACAACATAAAGGTCTCGTTCTCCATCGAGCATCACTGCACAGCTCGGGTGAGCAGCGCCCAGGCATGGAGGCTTTTCAAACCTCACATCCCATGAAAGTCTTAGGGACTAAAGGAGCTCTCCTCCCCGAGCTGGCAGGAGAGCTCCCCACCTCCCAAGACAAAACGCTTTGGAGACCCAACACCATCCCCCTGCAGCAATTTGGGGCCCAGCAGTGCCCATGCATGCAGTGGCTGCTGAAAAATATCCGAGCTCTTGGTTCAGTCACTCCTGCAAGCAGCTAAAAGCTCCTGGCAGGGCTCGTGTCCTGCTAGAAACATTCCCCGTCAGGTCGATTGATTTACCAGGGGCACGACTTGGCTTTTAACTCCCATCTCCTCCTCCTCCCCGTTCAAAGCCATTTTGTGTGTTAGCTCGAGACCTGCTGCCCACAGCCTCCAGGGACCTGCCTTGGAAAGCAGCTTCCCAGCCTTGGAAAAAAATTAGCACGACTAAAAATAAATAACAACAGCCCAGATTTTTATCTTTTTGTCCCCCAGACAAAGCCACCACGAGAAGAGAGCCCTCCTGTCTTGGCTTATCGGTACCAGCTCCGTTCCCCTCTTGCCCTCATGGCCCCTCAGTGACGTGCAGCCCCTTCCTCGAGCCTATTTTTGGGTGTGGATCTGCCACCAGCGTCCGTAGGGTGCTGCCCTGGGCGAGGCAGGAGGCTTGGCACAGCTGGCACAACCCAGCTCCAAATACACCCAAGGTTTGCTGCGGTGCTCCCAGAGCCATCAGCGCCGAATTTCCCCGCACGGGGAGTTCACACAGTCCCTCCCTCCCTCCCTCGCTCCCTCCCGCTGTGAGATCCCCTCACACACCCCAAAGTGCTGCCAGTGCCCGGGTCCTGCACTAACTCTGCTTTGCTCTGGAGCAGCCCTGAGGAGGAGGATTTGGGGGCGTTGGGGGATGAGCAGCTCAGCATTCCCCAGCCACGACCCAGAGCCCCCCCAGCTGATCCCCAGCGTGGGCAGCAGGAAAGGGGGGGATTCTGCCCTGCTCAGGTGAGACCCCACCTGCAGAGCTGCCTCCAGCCCTGGGCTCCAACATCAGGAGGGCTGGAGCCCCTCTGCTCTGGACCCAGGCTGGGAGAGCTGGGGGTGTTCACCTGGAGAAGGGAAGGCTCTGGGAAGACCTCAGAGCCCCTTCCAGGGCCTAAAAGGGCTCCAGGAGAGCAGGAGAGGGACTTTGGAGAAGGGGCAATGGCTTCCCACTGCCAGAGGGCAGGGTTAGATGGGATCTTGGGAAGGAATTGTTCCCTGTGAGGGTGGGGAGGCCCTGGCACAGGGTGCCCAGAGCAGCTGTGGCTGCCCCTGGATCCCTGGAGGTGTCCAAGGCCAGGCTGGATGGGGCTTGGAGCACCCTGGGATAGTGGGAGGTGTCTCTGCCCATGGCAGGGGCTGGAATGGGATGGAATTTGAGGTCCCTTCCAACCCAAACCATTCCCTGACTCTGTGATTACTTTTTTACAGCCACCAGGGCACATTCCCTGCCCCGGCCTGTCCCACACAGGAGGAAGTGTGACCCTCTCCCCAGAAGTTCATAGAATTCTTTCTGAGCCTCCATTTACCTTTTCCGTGGGTAAAACGTTGGGATCGGTTGCCCGGGCGGAGGTAAGGAAGTAACAGACTGGGAGCTGGGAGGCTCCTATTTATAAGCTCAACTGCATCCTATTTTGCATCTGCCTCTGCTCTCCCTGTTCCTCGTCAGCACGGGCAAGCCATGGGGTTGCTATTTATTTTCTATTTTTCTTTATTGTCATCAAATAAGCAGTGAGGATTTTTCCTGGCAGTGCTGGGGAAGCCAGGAACAGGCTCCTTCTGGGTAGAGCAATTACTCTCTTGACATCTTCACCTCCCGCCCAGCTGCCTGACAGGCCTTTCTATTTTCTCAGCTCTCTCAGGCATCTCCCGAGAAACAGAGCAGTTGTTGCAACAATAAAAATTAGTACTTTGCAAGCAACCCGGGATCACGGTGCAGCCTCCACGCAGGGCTGGACTCTGAGTCTTCCAGAAGGAAAAGAGAAGGAAAAAGCTGATGCTGGAGCGGGGAACTGTTCCCAAATCCCCCCAGTCTGAAGGCTGCTCTGGTTTGGCTCCTTGCATGGGGGTGGGTGGTCACAGGGGTTCAATCCTCGTCCCACAGCGCTGGTCCGTGTCCAGAGCGGACAGACACACAGACAGAGGAATGTGAGGGCTCTGCCAGGGCAGCCTGATGTCACCCAGCACCTCCAGAGCGTCCCCGGCCAGGCTGGACAGAGCTTGGAGCAACCTGGTCTAGCGGAACGTGTCCCTGCCCGTGGCCCTTCCAACCCCACCATTCCATGACTCCCTGACCTCTGGCCCCGTTCCCACAGCTGAGCATCACACGTGTCTGCATCTGCGGCGGGGAGAGGGACACGGGGCACTAAAGCTCCGGCTGGTCCCACGCCGCCGGACATCCCGCTGTCCACGGGGGAGGGACACATTCCTACAGCACACACAGTGCTCATCCCTGTGTTCCTGCTCATCCTCCTGCCGGGAACGAGACCCAGCACACCCAGCCCATCCCAGGGAACCTCTCCTTTCCATGCTGGGATGCCCCGACAGTCACTGCACACCCCTCAATGATATTTTTGTTTAGATGCCATTTTAGGGCTTGGACAGGGGCAGTTGGGCTCCAGTTTCTTGGGAATAAATCCAACACTTTGGCTTTCTCTCGATGCCTTTTGCCTGGGCTGGAACGTGCTCTCCTAACCAGATCCCTCAGCACAGATAAGCCCTGGGAGGATATTTAGGGGAAGTATCGTATATTCGTGCTCTATTCTTATCCTATTCTCCAGGCAGCCGATTTTGGCCACTGTTTGAGATAAAACCTGGGCTCCAGAGATATTTAGAGGTCTCCTCTGATCCACTACAGCTCCTCTTCTAATCTTACCTGGGGATTAACCCGTGCCAACTCGCCCCCAAAAGCAACTCAGACCCCATCTAAAAATAACAACAAGCTGTTTTCTCCCTCCTGCATCCCCCAAATCCCTGCTCAGGAGAAGGCGGCGAGGAAGAGGGAGAAGATGCGATGGGTTTTTCAGCAGTTCGGTGCCTCCCACTGAAATCCCTCCGTCTCCCTTTCGGGGCTCGGTTGTTTTAGAGGAGCTTTTGCACATTAGTCATCCCTTCTCCCGGGTTGCATAACGCCCCAGCTAAAAATTGCATCCTGCCGGCTCTGTGTCAGCTCATGCCCAACCCTCCTTGCTCTGGTGGCAATGAGATTTTGGGGAGTCCACCAAAGGTTTTCCACCCCAAATAACCACTGTGGTGTTGGGATGAGCTGCTTCGGGAGCCTGAAGGGGGGAAAGGCAAGGATGGGATGTCCTGGGATCTGTGGCTGCTCTGGGTTTAATCCTCTGCCTCCAAGAGACTCAGCCCCCAAAGTTTGAGCATCTTGATCTGATTCTTCTGCAAGGGACGGGGTTTCATACCTGGCTCGTCCCCAAAGTCAGCGCATGACCCTGGATAAATCATTTATGATCCAAAGAGCACTGAAATCACGGAGGGTGACCTTCCCTCTGGCAGGGGCTGGGGATATTCCGGCTGCTCCTGCTTCCAGAGGGAAGGATGAGCCGGAGGAGCGCCAGCATGGTGCTGCTCTACTCACCCCTTCTCCCAGTTCATGGAATTTGGGGTGATCCATGAACCTGCCCTGTTACCCCGTCCACTTGCTGTGGGAATGCACTGAACTACAGGAATCCAAGGAAGGCAGCTGCTCCCAACACACAAACGCAGGGGCTGCCGGTGAGGGACGGATCACCCCCCCAGGCCTGTATGGCACATCCTGAGCAGAGGATGGGTGCAGCTCATCCCAATTTCTCCCCAAATCCACACAAATTCTGGCTCCAGCACCAGGTCTATGCAGTGCTCAGTTCCTGTCATCCATCCCCAGGCACCAAGGTTTTCACCTCTTTTCTGCTTCCCTTTGGCTCTCGCACAGCTGGGAGGGAGGGAGGGAGGGAGGGAAAGAAGGAGAAGGAAGGAAGGAAGGAAGGAAGGAAGGAAGGAAGGAAGGAAGGAAGGAAGGAAGGAAGGAAGGAAGGAAGGAAGGAAGGAAGGAAGGAAGGGAGGGAGGAGGGAGGGAGGGAGGGAGGGAGGGAGGGAGGGAGGAAGGAAGGAAGGAAGGAAGGAAGGAAGGAAGGAAGGAAGGAAGGAAGGAAGGAAGGAAGGAAGGAAGGAAGGAAGGAAGGAAGGAAGGAAGGAAGGAAGGAAGGAAGGGAAGGAAGGAAGGAAGGAAGGAAGGAAGGAAGGAAGGAAGGAAGGAAGGAAGGAAGGAAGGAAGGGAGGGAGGGGGAGGGAGGGAGGGAGGGAGGGAGGAAGGAATTCGGAAGGAAGGAATTCGGAAGGAAGGAAGGAAGGAAGGAAGGAAGGAAGGAAGGAAGGAAGGAAGGAAGGAAGGTTGGTTGGTTTGGACATGTGCTGACTGCTCCTCCTGGCAGCTCCTTCTCCACACCAAGGGAAACTGAGGCATGGGAAACCTGGGGTGGAGTAGGAGGGTCCTGACTGTGCGATCTGCCAAAATCCATCCCAGCTTCTTTGAGGACCATGGAATCACAGAATCCTTAAAGTTGGAAAAGACCTCCAAGGTCATCGAGTCGAAGCCGTGACCAGCCCGGCCGCACAGGCACCCTCCCTCCTCACCATTCCCTGAGCACCAGCTCCGGTTTGGCCGTGATGGAGGGGAAGGGTCTGACCCCAGCAAAGCTCCTGGGGCTCTTTGCTTTTTAAACACACCCAAATCTAAGCTCTCCTCCCCAGAAAAGTCCCCGGGCTCCAGCCCTGACTTGCTCAGAGTGAGGAAAGAGGCTGAGAGAGCACCGAGGGGGAGTCAAGCCCAGGGCTGGACCCCCCCAAACCAGCCCCTTGCAGCCCTCCAAGATCCAAATGCCTCCAGGGAGGCTGAGCTGGACAGAACTAGAAATGAGCCAGAGGTCAGGGGCTGAAGGGTTTGTTCTAGTTCGGGAAGACACCTGAGATCATCCAAAATCACCCCAAAAACCAGCACACGTGAGCAAAAACCAGCAGCACAACGGGGAGTTTGGCTCTCCAGCCTCATCCTCCCAGGGATGGGGAGGGCCTGGTTCAAACCCAGCTCCCATCCCCACGGGAATGTTCTGCCCCACCACCGCACGTCCATCCCAAACAAGGATTCCTCCCCCATCCATTTAGGCACCATTTTGCCTCAAGTCTCTCACTTCCCCACTCTTCAACACCAGCAGCAGCTTTCCCAGGGACCCTTATTGCTCTTCCCACCACTTCCCATTTCTTCATGGGAGTATCCATGCCTATTATCCCAGCCTCTGTGTGCTCCCTGCACCCTCTCCCAGGGCCCTCCAGCCTCCACGGGATCTCGAGGCTGGTTTCCAAGGACCTCAGGCCCATCCCTGAGGCTGGATGGAGAAGCAGACACAATCTGGGAAAGAACAAGTAGGATTTAGGCAGGAAAATGCAAAGAACAAGAGGGGAACCACTGCTGGGCAGGGAATAGAGGTTTATTCATCTGCTGCCTCCAGAAACTTGAGGCTGGTTTTAAAAAAAAAAAAAAAAGCAAACAAAATAAAACCTAAAAATATGTGAATTCAGCCATTTCCAGCACAATGAGATATAATTTTATGAGTCAACTCGTCCTCCTTGTGTTTCTACCACCCTTTAGCCCGATGCAAACGGCCCACGGGGGGGAGGGCTCGACACCGGAGGGAATTGCAGGGTTTATTTCGGATGAATAAGGATTCAAGGAGGGGAAAAGCACCCCAACACCTACTCCAGGGACTGTCCGTACACATGGACACGAGACAAGGTGGGTGCAGACGTTACAGGGGCAGCTGGAGAGGGTCAGACCCAGCTCCTGCGGGGCGGAGATGTCCCAGCTCGGGCTGCTCTGGGCACCGGAGACGCGGCGTGGCGGGGACAGGGACGGAGGGACACGCAGGGCACAGCGAGATCCGTTTAGAGGATGGAGGGGACGGGGGAGCAGGGGGAGCTGCAGCGGGGACGCCAGGGGAGCCAAGCCCACCGCGGATCCTGCCACACCATCTATGCTGCTCAGGCTCCGGGATTTTCCATGGCCTCGGTGAAGAAAACAGACAGGTTAGAGCCGAGCAGCCTCCTGCCCAAGGCTCGGACAGCTGAGAGCACCAGGCTGAGTGTCACCCAGCCCCACACCCCGAGCAACCCCCTGAAAAAATGCTGGGAGGGCTTTTCGAGGGCGAGCAGGCTCCTGTGGATCCTCCAGGCCTTCCCACTCCCTTCACCGAGCAGCACCGGCCAAATCCAGGACTGGAGAGTCATCAATGAGGAGACCAAATTGCTCCTGTAGGGTGCTGGGTTTTGTTTCCCAAATTGCTCTGAATGAGGAATGAGTCTGGGGATTTTGTGGGCTGAAGCAGACGGGGAAAAGCAGCAGAACTCAAACAAATACGGGATTGGGAAGGAGTGATTCCCCCAGCTCTGGTTTTTACACCCCTGTAGCAGCAAGCTGCTGCTGACACCTTTCTGTGAGGAAAGGAGCAGGTAGATGTGCTCATTATTTTCCACAAGAAATTGCATTAAAGAGCAAATATTTCTATTTCTTTGAGCACAGGGACCCTTCACACTCCCCCAAAGAGCCAGGGATTTCTCCAGCTTTTATTGAAAAAGCAACAGCCAGAGGAAATAACCTCACAGGTCAAAAGCCACTTTTCTTGCTGGAAAGACACAAAGTCTTTGCACTGAAAATTTAATTTTTAGGTCCACAAAGCACTGCTGATAAGGATGAGTCTGTTCCCTGGATCTGCTGCCAAAATATGGAAAATTAATGATGCTCCCAGCCGCGATGAGCCCGGTGTCCCTGCGCCTGGATCTTCCCTGAGAGCACCCGGGTGAGCAAACCCAGCCAAGCCTGAGCCTTCCCAAGGCTCCAGCGCGTTCCAGGGAAAGCAAGACCATGGAAGTGTGTGGGGGGAGCGGAGGGAGGCAGCTCCTGACAGCAGAAAAACAAGGTGATGGATGGTCCCTTGGGCAGTGCCAGGCTCGGGATCCCTCCCCATGTCCCACCCCAGGAGTTCGTGGCACATCTTTGGGTTCTGCTTTGCTGGTGCTGGCCTGGCCGTGCTGGTTTGGGCTTGGATCAGGGATCCAGGCTCACACCAGACCAATGACAGCATCACCCTCACACACCCCCCAAGGGGGATACTGAGACAGGAGCATCACCTGGGAAACGCTCCAGGGCACAGCCTCTACAAATCTACAGAAAATCCCCTTTTTTTGTTGGTTTGTTTTTTCTCCCAGCCCCAGCAGCCAGCAGGGATTCTTCAACCCCTTCCCACCTCTCAGCCCCCTGAGGAGACGCAGCTCCTCCAGCTGTGCAGCAGAGGCAGCTCCAGGGGACAGAGGGACTCCTGCCTAAACCTGTTGCTGACTCCAGCAAAGCTCTCCCCGTCCCCACGGTGGAAGCAGGAGCAGAAGCAGGCCTGAGGAGAAGAGCAATTTCCTTCTTTACTTCTTGGCACAGATCCACACAGCGAGCGAGGAGGGGAGTGAGCACAGCCCTGAGCTGGGGGGAGCTGGGAGTTTCCCACCAACAGCAGCGGATGCAAAGACCCCCCTGCTCCCCACAACATTCCCGAAAAACTGCATCGGGCTCATCCTTCCCTCCCCTTGGGTGTGCTGAGGCTCTTTGAAAAGCTCACGTGTTTCCCTGCCGCCCTGAGCCGTGCGTGGGAAGCAACCATGCTGAGATCCAAGCGGTCCCTGAAAGCTCAGGGCAACCCTGGATCCAGCACCCAAACAGCACCAGTTTGGCAGGAAGCGTTGTGGGGTCGGGGTTTGCTGGGAGCCGCCGGCAGTGCAGGGACCTGCTGTGCTTTGTGGGGCTCTCGCTCCGAAGGCTGAATAGAAAAGGATGCAAACAGGCGTAGAAACAGGGTCAAATCACACTGCTCGCTCTGATTAAGCCTCAAGCGTCACATTTTGGGACAGAACTGCATAAAGGTGTTTGATTTCCCCAGGGACTCTCTGCAATGGGCTCGGGGCAAACCTGCCCAAAGCCCAACACTTCATCCTCTCTCCATCAACTTATCCCAAGCCACGCATGCTGGAGCACCTGGGAAGGAGCTCAAGACTCTGTCCCTCAAAGCTGTCGTGCTTCCCCACCACACCCAGGGCCAGGTGCCACCACAGAGTGAAGCCACAACGCACAGGGGGGTTGTGCTCTGCTGATTGCCACGGGGCTTAAACAGAGCTGGGGTCCCAGTAACTCGCCCTGGGGCTACCCAGAGTCACCGGGATTGCTTTAGGAACGGGCTTGCTGCCAATAAAGGAGCATGGTGTGACCCCTGGGAGCTCCCCCCGGACCATGGCACTGCCTGCTCCCTACAGGAGCTCGGCTCCAGGCGCTGGTGCAGGCTGGGAGCTGGCGGCACGTGGGATGGGGTCAAGCAGGGAGGCAGCAAAGCCCAGGAACGTCCTGTTGTTGGGGACAGAGGCCTGGCACGCAGCTCGTGTGGCACCATGTTCCTGTGCAAACGTGGGCTGGTCCTCACTGCCCCCCAGTCAGGCAGTTCCAGGGGATGCTGCTGTGAGCATTCCCAGCTCGATGCTGCGGGCTCAGGCCACGTGCGAGCCATGGCCCTGCGCTGACAGCAAGAACCAGAGTGAAAATCAGCTGCACGATGCTCTACAGAGCCAGAAATTGCTGCTGTGCCGTGTTAGTGTGCTGAGGAAGGAGGTGGAGCTTTTTAAGGGACACAGAGATGCAGCGCTTGGACACGCGGGTTAGCGGCCGAGTGCCAGGGGAAGGTTGGACTCGTGGAGCTCTTTTCCAACCCAAACGATTCCATGGTTCCATCCTAACCAGTCTCACTGGCTGGACTCATCCTGCCTCCATATCCCTCTGTCCAAGCAGAGGACAGGGCTCGAGTGCCAAGGCAGCCCCATGCCAAGGTGTCTGCACCCAGCAGGACACATTTTTGGGAACTGCTGAGCAGGACCTGAGTGCTGAAGGGAGACAAAGGGTCTGAAGCCGTCCCCAGCAGCCAAGGAGCAAAGCAATACCCCTGGGAGCAGCCACAGGAAGAAGAAACACATTCCACATAGGAATCCACAGCAATCCAGCTCAATCTTCTCCAGGCTCAGGTCCAAAGGCAGGAGGAGCTCTTCTCTTTGAGCTGCCCCAACAAGACCAACTGCTGGAGTCGGGGTTAAACCACAATGGATGCCGAGATCTGCAGCTCATTCCCGAACCAGCTCCACCTCCTGATTTCCACAGCTTGCACAGACACCAGTACCTGTCCCAGGATCTGACAGATGGCCATCAGCGAGTCGGGCTCAGAACCAAGCTCATCTCAATTTGCAGAGCTGCCAGCATCCCGGTACCAGAACAAACAGCCTCAGCAGGAGATAAATCAAGAGCGAGGGAAGAGGAGCCTCTGCAGCTCCCAACGGCTCTTGGCTGGAGGCTGCTTTGCCCCTTGGTCACCTCTGGTCATCTCTGGTCACCCCTGGCCATACTGGAGCATGTCACTAGGCCAGCCCTGACCTCCCAGGACAGTGTCCCACCTGTCTGTCCCACAGCCCCAGCAGGACACAAGTACTGAGGTTGCCTCTTCCCAAAAGGCCTCAAGCATCACTGGAGTCCCTCTGGACCCCAGATCCGGCTTTCTCCAGGTGCAGCATCATTGCAGCAACATGGGGGTAAGTGACCCGTGCACACCTTCTATTTCAAAGTGTAAAAGGCACTCTGAAACTTGCAGGGAAGACACCAGAACACCCCAAGAACGATCACCAAAGTGCCCTTTCAAAGAGCTGCTGCTGCCACCACACGAGGACAGAAACCTCCTGGTCTCCTGTGATCCAGGGATGGGATTTGGGAGCGAGTGAAAGCAGCTCTGGATCCTCAGCTCTTAGAGCTGCTCCACTTTTCCTGGCTTCAGTGGGACCAGACTCAAGTGCTTCAGCTGAAGCCTGACTTCAGCATTTTCTAAGGAGGAAGAGCAGCACTGGCTTTCATCCCTCTCCTCCATCCCTTCCAGTTCAGCATTGCCCCTCCCAGTCTGGAGTGGGACTAAAGCTCTCTCCCCTCTCCACATTAACAGGCATTAAGAAAAGAGACCAACTCCACAGGAAAAAGCACATCCAGGGAGACAACATGAGGCGTTTCAAGCAGATATTTGATGGTACCCCAAGGATGAGCAAAGCTTTTCCTTTTTGTTCTCTTTCCGAGGTTGAGCAGCAATGCCAAATGGAATCCTTGATTTCCCAGCAGGAAACAACCAACTCACATCTACAGCTGATAAATGTGGTTGCCCCAAACACCTCCCTGAATCCCGTCCAGTCTGTGCCATCCCAAGCAGTTCCAAAAGTAACAAACCCTTGAGGCTCTCCAAAGCACCAACAGGTTTTGGGGAGCAGCTCAGAGGCGCAGCACACCATCCCATGCCCGGTCCCAGCTCCCAGGCACCGTTCCCTGTGAGCAACAGGCAGCACTTGGTACCAGGGAGGTGGAAGTAGGTCAGCTCTGCAGCCACAGCATCCCACACCACCCTGGACACGCAAAACGCTGCACAGCTGGAAAACTGAGCTGTGCCCTAAGAATTATCCCAGCAATCGAGGGTGCAGCTGGATTTCGTGGCACTGGGTTCACCCTCTCTGGAGCTGGAGTGCTGGGAGATGGGTGGAGGTCTGGGACCAGGTTGAAGAAGATTTTGTTTTGTCATGGGAAGAAGGGTTTTGTGTTTTCCTGACTCATCTCCCTCTCAGTTTCCCATGGAAAACCTCAACACTTAGCACAGCTCCTGTTCCAAGCCCAGAGGAGCCTTTCTGGCAGCCCGGAGCTGCTGGCAAGGCAGCGCTTGACGCATCGCGGCTCCCCACGCTCGAACCCACTGAAAGCCACCGGAGGGGAGAGGGAAGGAAAAGCCTCTGGGGTTTTTTTTCCCTACTGAAAACCTTTTGGTCCCCTTCAGTCACAACCTCACCGTGTCCCCAGGAGAGATGTCCCGCTCCCACCATCCAGGGATGAGTGGTTGAACCCCAGGGAGAAGAGCTGGAGAGGCAGAGGTTGGAGCACTCTGTCCCCAGGGAGGGCAGTGCAGCCAGCACAGGGTCAGACACCCCAAACGGGCACCACTGGGGAGGAGAAAACAAAATGTGGAGCCAGCACGGAGAGATGTGGTGGACGGAGGAGAAGCAGATGGAGAGGCAGGAAGACGTGGATTTGGGGAGCAGAGAACAGCCAGGCGGGCGGATGGAGATGAACCACGGCCTTGGATCGGCCCAACAAAGCTGCACTCAACCTCCACTCACCCTCCCCAGGTCCTGCTCACACCTCCAGCCGTACCTTTCTGGATGCCTCCATCCGCTGCACACGAGAAGTCCCCCGTGGCCAGCAGGAAGCACGTGGAGGATTTCTTGTTCTTGTCCCGGGTGCTGGAGCGCCGCATTGGCCGCTTCTCCTCGTCCGTCGGGGACAGCGGCTGCTCCTCGTCCGACAGCACCACGTTGGCCTCACCGTTCTGCTTGGAGTCTGCAAGGGGTGGCAGAGACCCATCAGCAGCTGACAGAACCACAGGAGAAAGTGCTCAGGGTGGCCAGAAGGGCTTGCAGGACCGTGCAAGGAGGCAGAAGAGCAGGTTGCAGGTGGCCCGGAGCAGCACCCACCAGTTCAGGTGCTGATCCCAGCCTGGACACGCTCCTTTGGAGCAGCCAGGGGAGCAGGACACAGACAGATATAATTCCAAGCAGCTCTAGTCCTGCTGAGGGTTATAAAACCTGTGTGAAGCCAAAGCTGGGGATGAAACACCCCAGGTTTTTGAGATCCACCCACCTAATTGGAGGGAATTAGCTCTCCAAAATTCACACTGCTGAGGAGCGGGCTGCTCGGGGTAGTGGGAAGTGCTAATTTATGTCCCCTGGCTGCCTGGTTCGTTGGCTGAGAGGATGCTCTGCCACGTGAGGGCCTGGCCTGAGCTCCTGGCTCTAACTGCTCCCCACTGCCAGGGCTCCCAGGGCAGGTGGGATTTGCAGGCATGTGGAAAAAGGAGATTTATAAAGGAAAAGAGCTGCTTGGGGCACCCTGTTCCCCCCCAGGAGAAGGACCACCACTGTTAAACACGTGTGGCCAGACGTGCAGCTGCCCAGGGCTGACCTCAGGGCTGGTGCAGGACACAACCCCACCATGGTGCCTCCTGTTCCAGAGACCCCAGAGGTGCCACTGGCAGAAAACCAAGACCAAAGGGGCAGAGCAGCCACCATGGCCAGCACTGGCACTGGGGCAGGGCTCTCACAGACCCCCAAAGTCAGCCCAAGGGATGGTGCCCACAGCTGCCCACAGATGGGGCTGGGCCTTCTCCTGATCCAAAGGGAAGACTTGGCCAACCCCCGAACTTCAGCTCAGTGCGTGAGATGAAAAAAGGAATGTCCAGGGACTGGTTTTGCTCAGGATTTGGAGCAGCAGCGCAGGGATTCTGTCTACCAGAAGAAGAATGAGGAGGTGGTCAAGCCCCAGGGAATGTCCATGGATTTATCAATTTTGGTGAAGGTTTCCCTGATTTATGGTGGGAGGAAGCAAAGGAAAAATCTGTCCCAAGGGCATGACCAGGCTAGCACAGGAGCAGAGCAACTGGCCTTACCTCTGTCACTGTGAGGGAGAGGTGGCTTAGGCAGGGGCACCTTGAAACCCACCATGGTGACTTGATCCATGCCATTAGGAGGGAAGGATGTGGCCTTTGGGAAAGCAGGATATGGCCTTTCCCCCCTGCCTGCACGGGGGACTTGACCTGCAGCGCCCTGGTCCCCCAACATGGCCCCAATACCCTCCCACTCGAGGGACCCCGGCACCGAGGTCTCACCCACCCAGAGCTGGGGGCCACATCCTGCGCCATCCCCAGGGATCTGGGACACAGGGGACCAAAAACGTTGCCTTGAGGGCTCCCGGACGTCTCCCCCTCCCTCAGCCCCGCCTTTGGGGTCTCACCTGACCGCTTCCGCTCAGTCGCCCCCTCCTCTACTGCCAACGGGCACGTGTCGCTCTGGGTGCTGTTCCGGGGGGAGTTCTCCTCGGATTTGCCATAGGTGGGGGAGTCCAGCGGGGCCGGACGGGGTATATGCTTTTTCTTCTTCTTTGGCAGCTTCTGCTTGGCCATGGCCAATGAATAGTACATCCCAAAGTTATTGACGATGACGGGCACGGGCATGGCGATGGTCAGCACCCCGGCCAGGGCGCACAGGGCCCCCACCACCATCCCCGACCAGGTCTTGGGGTACATGTCACCATAGCCCAGGGTCGTCATCGTGACCACGGCCCACCAGAACCCGATGGGGATGTTCTTAAAGTGAGTGTGGTCGCTCCCGGTGGGGTCGGACGTCTTGGCTCCGATCCGCTCGGCGTAGTAGATCATAGTGGCGAAAATCAAGACCCCCAAGGCGAGGAAGATGATGAGGAGCAGGAATTCGTTGGTGCTGGCCCGGAGCGTGTGGCCCAGCACCCGGAGACCCACAAAGTGCCGTGTCAGCTTGAAGATCCGGAGGATCCGGACGAAGCGCACCACCCGTAGGAAGCCCAGCACGTCCCGGGCAGCTTTGGAGGACAGGCCACTGAGACCCACCTCCAGGTAGAAGGGCAAGATGGCCACGAAGTCAATGATGTTGAGCAGGTTTTTAATGAAGAGAAGCTTATCTGGGCAGCAGATGATGCGAACCAGGAACTCGAGGGTGAACCAGAGCACGCAGACCCCTTCGATGTAGGTGAGGATGGGCTCCGTCTCCACTTTGTGTGTCAGCAGGACCGTCGTGGTGTTGCCGACCACCAGGGTCTCCGTCACGTTGACGTCAATGTTGAAGGCCTCGTGCGTCTCCAGGCAGAAGGTTGTGATGGAGACCAGGATGAAGAAAAGCGAGGCGAAAGCAACCACCTGCGAAAGTCAAAATTACACCGGCCATGAGCTGATGTGGGGCAACCTCTTCTGTCTGGAGGAGGTCAAAGCACTCCAGGATGCTGCCACCCACTGCCCCAAGGCCAAGGGTGGAGAATGGGGAGGGATCCCCAGACCTCTCCCATGAGCTGACAGAAAACCTCAGAGCCTGGGGCCATCAGTCCAGGACCTTTCTCCAAGTGCTACGATCTGTACGGGAGAAGTTGTGCTGGGCTCCAGCTGTGCCTGGAGATGTGCCAGGAATGGCAGTGGTGGGGGTGAAGGGAACCTGGGACAGCCTGGGACTGCAGCAATCTTCCGCTGGGAACAGACGTGAAAAGGGAATTTTGACAGGACAGATTCAAAGAGCTTTCCCCCGCATTCATCACAAACCCCTCCAGATGCCAGGCTCACGCTGCTCACAGCTGGGAGCTTTGGGGCCTGGATGTGTCAGAGATGTCCTTTCGCCCCCTCCCTGAGGGTCAGTGGTGGGTGATGTGCCCACAGAAGTTCCAGGTCTGAGAGGGCAGGATGAGGAGAGGAGCAGGCAGAGCTCAGCCTCCTGCTGATGCCTGGACCTGGTGACACCGGGATGTTCCCATTTCTCCTCTCTGCCCGAGAGAGAGACCTTTGTCCCCTCCATGTCACCTCCTCCTCCTCCTCCCTTCTCCTTGCTGTGGATATGAGTGAGGAGGGGCCAGCAGCATGCATTGGAGGTCACAAAGGACCACCTTGTCATGCTCCCATCAATCCTGCTCAGCTCCCTCCCTCACTCACAGTGAGCCCATTACCTGGAGCATCTGTTTCCAAAAGCTGCCCCCTGCAAAAAAAAACCCCTGTGAGCAGAAAAACTCTTGTTCTACCTTCCTCTGGCACAAAAGCACGGCTTTCCCAGGAGCAGATCCTGGTGCGGCCCCTTTGCTGCACCTGCACCAAGCAGGATATGACCTTTTGCTGTCAAACCCACCCAAGCGGCTGCACTCGGCAGAGCAGCACCGTGAGCCTGCTCCAGGCGACAGCCCGGATCCTCGGCTGGAGTGAATCAGCAGCAGAGACAGCCTGAGTCACGCTGGAGAAACACCCGGCCCTGGACACCAGCAGTGCCGTGGCGGCAGCCCCGAGCCTGCCAGGAGCATCCTTGAGGGGTGTCCCCAAGGGCAGACCCGTGTGGGTCCACCACAGAGAGCATCAGCCCTCCAAGAGTTTGGTGTGAAGTTTAAATCAGGCATTAAATGATGGAGAAACCTCTGGAAGATGATTCTCCTGCCCCGGTGAGAGACACCTGCTTGGGGATGGAATGAGATGCTCCTCACCCCTCAGTCAGAGCCCTCTGGACCACGCACGGGGATGCAGCTCCGAAGGCTGATCAGCCGTGTGCAGTTTGGGAAGCAGATCCAGCAAGAAGTGGGATCTTACAGCAAGGCCAGCTTAACCAGACGAGTGTCTCTACACAGTCGTGGCACAGCCAAAATAATCCGCTTTTCAGCTGAGGGCTGAGTCACGTTCCTGAGCTTCCCTGTATGGGGAATCTTGGGAAAACCTGAAGAGTAAAAATTTAGACTTAAAGCAAAGTAGGAAGAAAAAAAATCACCCCGGAAGGGAGTGAGACCATGCGAACACTCGGGTAATGAAGCAGCCCTGCTGTTGAGTGTGAGGTGAGACCTGATTTAGCCCAAGGAGCAAAATCAGCCTTTAAAAATAGAAGAGTCAGGTTCAAGCCGGTGCCAACCATCGTGTCCCCCTCATCATGCTGCTCCAGTTCTGTGTCTGACCCGAGATGTCTCACCTCAGCTCCAGTCGCTGCTCCAAACTCAAGTTCTTTTCCAAAACTGTCTTTAAAATAAAATAAAATAAAATAAAATCTATGTATAAATCTATGTATAAACCAGTACTACCAATACACACCAGAACTCCCACCAAACAAGTCCTCCAGAACATGTTGGTGGCCTACACAATCTTGACCTGCACTCAACAGCTCGCAATGGGTGTTCCTAAAAAATCCATGACCCCGCAGAGGGTCACTAGCCTGAAAGTGCCCATGAAAGTGAGGTCAGGAGTCTCCAAGTTGGGCTGCAAAGGGAAAAAATAGTGAGGAGCTGCACGTAAGAGGGGTTTGGAAGTAGAGGTAAAATCACAGCCAGGGCAGATTCGCATGGGGAGGAAAAGTGTGAAACTCCAGCTGGGACCAAATATTCCCGGAGTGGACTAGACTGAGGAGCCAGGGATCCCATGGGCATCGATGGTGCACGAAGAGAGGCTAAAACACGGCAGAGATTTCTAACCACGCGCTCACCCAGCTGCCAGCTCAGGAGGAGAAGTGCTGGAGGGAGGGAAAGACGGAAATAACCAGGAGCCAACTGAGTCAGGGCCCGAGGGGCTGCTCCACGGAGAGGAGGAGCGAGGACCAGAGAAATTCAGCTCTTGAGACTCTTAGTCACGGCTGCCACACAGAGAGGGAGAGAGTTTACATGGACAGCCTGGGACTGCTGCTCCCCAAGGTTTAGCAACATGCTGTTGGGCTGCTCCAGCACATTCCCTGCAGCCAGCAGCACCCCTTTGGCTCTGGAAAGAAAGGGGGAGACCCCAAAATGGGGCGGTATTAAAGAAATCCCAACCGCCGCAAACCTCACGCAGCCCAAAAGCCAGGGCAGCACCAGGAATGTTGAACCCACAGGGATGCTCACGAGTCCTGCAGCACCCTAATGCTGGATGGTGACTCCAGCCAGGAGCTGGGTGCCCTCACTTGGGATGGTTGTGTTGCTCTGTGCCTCAGTTTCCCCTTCTGCCAGAGCAGTTTTCCCAAGCTATAGCACTGGTATTTTTTCCTGTTACCTCTGGAAGTTGATTGTTCCCATGGCACTGCTGAGCTGAACGTTTATCCAGAGTGGTGAGAAGGAAGCAGGGAGCTCCCAGTACAAACTGGTCCCACTCCAGCCCCAGCTGGGCCTCAATCACAACCATCTCTGCTCCCTCCAATACATTCCTCCTGATAAAGCCTTTCCAGGAGCAGCTCAGCACACAGGAAAAGCAGAACCAAATAACGCCGGGGGGAAAAATTGAATTGAATTATTGTGCTTGGGTTTATTTTTAATTTTGTTTAATTTTTTATTTGGAGCTTTGCACCATTCAGAGCATCTCTCCGAGGTGAAAAGCCCTCAGAGATGGGCAAAGGAGCAGGTACCCTTTTAAAATGGGTTCAGCTCTTGCTGCCCGAGCATTCTCTGCATGTGTGTGCTGCTCTAACATTTGCTGCAAAAACACCTCCTTGCCAAACTGACCCCTGCCCCGCACACTGCTCGTGGGTGTGAAATGCCTGCAGAATTTCTTACCATTGACGGGGCTTTTTTTACACCTCTCAATGCATCCAGAATTCATCTCGATCCCAACTGCCTGTCCGTGTGTGTGCAGCAGATCCATAAGCTGGGCGTGCCAGGGGCTGGGGTGGGTATCGAGGGGTCAGTGGGCAGCGCTTTGGGGGTGGTCTATGAGGAGCTGGGAGAGGAGACACATGCGCAGAGCAGCACCTGAGCGCCAGGCTGGGAGCCTGGGGATGCGCCTGGTTTGGGGGGACGCATCCCAGGCGCGTCACTGCCCGTGGGTAGGGACCGCTGGCATGGCCAGGGAGGGTGGCAGGGTCTCTGCTGCGTGGATGTGCTCACGTGTGCACACGCACGGTGCCAGGGCCCGGGGCCACGTGTGGCTGAGGGGGCTGTGGGACCGTGGCTCAGGTGTGCTGGGTGTCAGCGGTGCCTGAGCCTGCACCACACGTGCTGGTGGGCTCCCTATGCTGCTGGGGCAGCCCCGGCGTGGGGACAGCGGGCAGGGGGTGCACAGGAACAGGGTGTCCTTTGGGGCTGCGGCTGCTGCAGACGAGGAGCGTGAGCTGCTTGGGGACAACCGTGAGGATCCCGTTTGCTTCAGGACCTGATCCCCAGCCCTGACCTCCACTGTGCTGTTAAATGTGGGTTTTGGCATCGTGCAGCCCAGCAAGAGGAACCCAAACATCCTATCCTAGAGCATCCTGAAAGTCTGCCAGGAGTCAGCCCTGCCAAGGACAATCCCTCATCTCCATGTGCCCAGGAGGTGCACAGGGAGCACTCGAGGGCGCAAAGGGGGCAGGGATTGGGCTTGCCCCCAGTTTCAGCCCAGCCCTCCCAGGTGTGAGGGTTGGGAGGGGATTGGGAGACAATGGAAGAGGGGTCCTGTAGGATGGGACATGACTCCCGTGTAACCCACCAGGAAAGTCGGACTTGCCCACGGGGATGGGGAGGTGAAGACACAACCCCAGCACGGCCCCATCCCGCCTCCCCACCGGCACATTTCGGGAGCTTACCCTTGCCGCCTTGGACGAGTAGGGGTCCTCAAAGAGCGCCCACATCTTGGGCTGCCAATTCCGGCAGCAGCCACCCCCTCCAGCAGCCCCCGCCGCCCCTGGGGGCCTGTCATCCATGCCCAGGCGCTGAAGGGCCATCTCCCTACCCCCTTCCTCTTCAGGCTCCTCTCCGCCAGCCCCTCCACCAGGCTCGGGACTCTCAAAGATATCCAGGGCCTCTTCGGCGTCGCGGTGCTGGCGGTAGGTCATCCAGCAGCAGGGCTCCACGTCCGTCTCGTCGATGCCCCAGTAGGTCAGCTCCTCCTCGAAGAGGGGCCCGCAGATGTCCGCGGGGCAGTGCAGCTTCCCGGTGCGGTAGTAGTTGAGCACGTAGGAGAAGATCCCGGGGTGACGGTCGAAGAAGAACTCGTTGCTTTTGCCATCAAAGTCAAAGTTGCTCTGGGCATCGGGGTCAGCCAGCCAGGCCAGGCGGGTGCCCGGCAAAGTCCGTAGGGTGCTTTTGTAGGTCTCATGCCGGGTGCCACCTACATTGATGGTGATCTTGTCCGACTCTTCCCCTTTGCCCATCTCTTCCTTCAGGCATGTTTTGGAGGGTGGTTTGTTCCCCGACTTGCGTCCACGGTAGGAGGAGACACACACCGAGCTGATCATAGATTTCGGTGGATGGGAGATGCCCACAACGTGCACCCTTCCTCCGGGCGAGGAGCTGGGGTTCAGCGGAGGCGGGAGAGGGGGACAGAGATGGGACTGGGGAGGGGAAAAGGGGGGGGCTCAGGCTTGGCTCTGGCCTCGGGGGGAGCAAGCTGGAGCCGCGCCGGACACCGCTGGCTGCTGGGGGACAGCAGGGGAGGCTGCAACCTCCACCCCCTCCAAAGCCAACCCCCCCCCAAATAAAACCGCCCTAAATCGGGAGCCAGCCCAGCCCTGCCGGGCAGCAACAAGTGCGGGATGGAGGGGGCCAGGAGCGGGCGGGGGGGTGCGGCAGCCGGGGGGGGGGGATGCGGGCCCGGCCGGGAGGATGCTGGGGAAGGGATGGGGGGGTGCTGAGCCCGGCCGGGCGCTGTGTCCCCCCCCCCTCCCGGTACCTGCAGCGCCAGGCGCGGGGGGCCCCGCCGCCCGCCCCTCCCGCTCCGGCGGCTCCGCGCTCCCTCCGCCCCCCCCGGGCCGGGCTCGGGGAGGAGGCGGCGGCCGGGGGGGCTCTTCCCCGGTTCCCGGCGGAGAGAAGGGGGGATGGATGCGCCCTCTCCGCCTCCCCTCCCGCTCTCCCTCCCCGGGGTCCCCGTTCACGCGTGGCCGGGCCGGGGGGGGCCTGTTGCGTCCCGGCGGTGCCTCCCCGCGGGGCTCGGCGCGAGGGAGGCGGCGGGAGCGGCTGCGGGGTTCGGCGGGGCTTTTATAGGGCTGGCAGCGAGCGGTGGGGTTACGGGAACCGGCACCGCCCCGCCGGGGGGCCGGGGACCCCCCGCCCCAGCGCCCAGCCCCGCAGCCCGCCCGGTGCCCCCCCCCCCCCGCCTCTGCCCTCCCTCTCATCCCCGCATCCATCCCTCCCTTCATCCTCCCATCCCTCCATCCTTCCCTTCATCCCCTCCACCCCCAGCCCAACCCTCCGCCTACCCCCAGGGCCCCCGCACCCCCCGGCACCGGCTCACCTCCCCGCGGGGCCCGACGTGCCGCTGAGGGTCTCGGGGGGTCGGTGTCAGCGAGGAGTGAACCCCGGACACCCCAGCTCCTCTTCGCGCCGGAGGGGAAATGCAGCCCAGAGCTGCCTGCGGATCTGGAGCCAGCTCTTGGCAGAGGCTCCCGCAGATCCCATCCCTCCCTGGCTCGCAATCCCTCGCTCACCGAGAGGTCAGGAGAGACCGACCCCGGGGCCGGTGGGGAGCTGGGAGGCTGCACTCAGACCTGACCCCCCTTCCCTCCCACCACCCTCCCCGAGCATCTCTCCGCCCTGTTTCTGCTCCTGCGTGTGAGATGCCCCTTTCCCGCAGCGGCCGCCGGGGCTCGGGGTACCAACCACCCCAGCCCGCGGAGCCCTTCCCCTAAGCCCCCTCCCTGGGGGCTCCGACACCCCCGGGGTGCTGGTGATGCTCAGCCCCGGCTCCTGGGGCTGGGGAGGAGGTGAAGAGCACCGTGCCCCAGGGCCGAGGCTGTCACCCAGGTGAAGACCTCAGGGACTCATCCTGCCAGCTCTGTTTACTCCTGCACTGGCACCGCTGGTGCTGCTGCACTGGGGGGCGGGGGGTACTTTGGGGTCATAGAAGGGATCCAAGCCCAGCACAGGCCTGTTATTGGGGTGGGGGTCTCACCCAGGAGGGTCAGCACTCGGATAAGGGAGTTCTTGGTGCAGGGCGAGGGGACGTGGAGTGGAGGATGCTGCCTCAGCACCCCTCTCTGCACCTCCCCGGGCTGTGTGGTGCATTGTCACCCCACCAGGTCCCCTCCTCACCCCCTGCCCAGATTTGTCCCCTCACTGATGTGCCCCTGAATTCCGGGGGGCACTGGGGGTGGCTGGGGAAAAAGCTCCACCCAAAAAAATCCACGAGGCACGAGAGCCACGCTCGAATCTTACCACCAAGACAGCCCTGCTCCAACTGTGACTGCAACTCCACAGCTTCCAGGGCCGGATCCTGAGCGGGTGGAGGCTGGCGTAGCTCCACACCCAAACCACCCGGAGCTGCACCAGCGGGAGAGCCTGGAGCCCAAGGGAAAACCGTGCTGGAAAAATCGAGCCTTGCATCACCAGCCAGGCATCGCAGCTCGGCTCCTCATCGGCGTAATGCGAGTTTGGCCAGGAGGAAGGAATGCTGCGACCTGATGCTAATATTTTATCTGTCGACTTTCATCCCGCCAGGAAGAGCTTCGTGCACCCAAGCGCGGCCGTTCCTGGGGTGGGAGGAGGTGGCCAAGCAGACAAATGAGTTGTTTCTGGGGAAGGAAGAGATCTTTTAGCCAGCAACACCCGCCCAAAGCTGTCTGCTCTCTAAATATGCCTTCTGATTTTTAATGTCCATGGGAAAAAAAAAAAGAGAGAGAGAGAAGAAGAGAAAATGGAAAGAGCTGGATGAATAAGGGCCTTTGTGGAGCAAGAAGGAGTCACTTCTGCAGGGACGTCCTGCAAGGTTCACGGTGTCTCAGAGAACATCCAGACGAAGGATGGAATGAGGAGCAGGACCTGGAAGACCTCAAGCAGGATCAGCTCTAACCTGGGAAGCCTTGGGTGGGTCCTGGGAACATTTTAAGGGGTCTCTGGGTCCCTCCCCTCCATAGGCTCTTCCCCTGACCCGGCGCAGCACCCTGAGCCTGGCCCATGGTCCAGCACATCGGGCGCATCCCCAGCGGTGGGGAGAGAGCAGCACAGCGGAGCACGGGATGCCCAGAGGGCTGAGTGGCCTCACAGGGAGGCTGGGGACACGCTGGGATCCCTCCGTCCATGGAAGGACAGAGGAGGAGCCTGGACTGCATCACTTTAGGGAGAGACCATCCTGTTTTGGTGTAGAAATAGCCAAACCAACCTCTCCAGGTCCTTGCAGCCCAGAATCTTGTTAATGAAGGATATGTTGTCCTCAGGAACCCCTGGATGCTCCAAAGGAGGTCTCTGCCCTCATGTTTTTGGTGGGACAGCTCCATCTCTGACCTGTGGGTCACAGGTCTGGACCTGGGGTGGCACCCACGGCACTCCCCGGGGTGGGATCCCCAAGAAACCTTTCTGGACACTCTCTTGGAGGTGGGTCTTCCCTAAAAAGCTGTCACAAGCCATGGACAAGCTCTGTCTCTGCTCTCCGCCTCTGCCAGGTGAATTTTTAACTACAATTGCTCATTTTAGCAGTGCCGGTGCCACTGGCAGAGTCTGCAGCCCCATCCCTCCATGACCTCAGCCTGCAAGGGGAGCTGGCACATGCCCTGATTCCCGGGCAGGGAATGCTCCCCGGCTTGCTGGCGCGGCGGCGTGTCCCCGTGTTCTGTCACACAGTGCCACCTCGTGTCCTGCGCCCCGGCTGGAGCCCAGGCAGGGAAAACACGGCCAGCGGAGCGCGGCGGGGTCTGGGGAGAATCTGGCTCCATCCACGGCAGCGCTGATGCAATTTCGCTCCATAAAAGCAATTTGGGAGCGGGAGGGAGGGGGCTGGGCTGGAGCGGGGACAGTGGTGGGGACTGTGTGGCTTTGGAGTGAGCGGGAGCGGTTCGTGAGCTGGGGCCGTGCCTCGGTTTCCCTGTCTTTCCGCGTCAGGATGTCCTTTTCCTTTCCGAGGTGCTCAGGGAATCTCGGCAGAGGCTGCTGTAGCAGCTCCACCTCGTGTCCGTACCCGCCTCGTGCCCGCAGCCCGGTCCAGAGATGTTTGGAGATGGGACGCCCAAAACCCACCCCCACATCCGACAGCAACATCCTTCACCTCCCACCAGGCTCTGAAACCTCCCTCCCTCGCTGTCACGGGAAATTCAATATTTATGCGGTTTTTAAAATAGAAAGTGTTTGGCTTAAATTCCACATTTGGGCCCATTTCTGTGTCTTTATTCCAGCCCCCAAGGGCCAGAATCACCCTTTCCAGTTTGTTTCTCTCTCCTGTTTTCAGAAAGCCCCTGGCACTGGGATTTTCTGGCCCCTGCAGACCCTCTCAGCCCCTGGGAGTGCAGGATGGGCTGAGTTCGGTGGGTTCAGCACTGCAGTGACACCACACGTGGCTCCAGTCCAGCACTGGGCCTTACCCTGAGCTGGGATCTCCATCCCTGCTCCCACAGAACCGGCCTGTGCTGAGGTCAGAGCTGCCCTCCGTGTCCCCTTGTCCTGCTCATCACTCCTGGGGGGCGTTTTCCCACAGAGCTGGACCCTGGATGTCCTCTGGGACACAAATACCCCTGTGCCACCTCCTTCCCCTCCCCGGGCAGTGCTGCTCCTCCAGCCATGTCCGACGCTCGCCCCAGTCCTGCACCAACCTCTCCAGATGGTGCCCAAAAGACCTTCCCTGCTTCCCCAGGGCTGTCACTGTTCAGTTCACAGCCGTGGCAGTGTCCCCGTGGCATCCCCGGTGCCAGGGATCTCATCTGGATCTATCTCTCCTGATTTCTTTCCCCCTTTCCTCAGGCTCCTGAAGGAGCCCTGGAGAAGCCAAAGAAGCTACCAGAGATGGGAGAGAAGGGAAGAGGCAGCCCTGCTCCCCAGCTAACCTCAGCTAATTCCCAGCAGCTGAAGTCATCTGGGATTGCTGGAAACCCTTGGGCCTTCTCCAGGAAGGGTCTCCAGACTCGCAGGGCTCCCAGCACTCAGGATAAGCCACCAGCGCTGTTATCAGGGCACTGTGCAGAGGAGCAGGCGCTGCACCTTACCAGTCCCTGTGCCCTGGAAAGCCAATGTGTACTGGTTAAACTGGCCCAGGATGGGAAACAACCTCCACGAGGCTCCTGAAGCACCTACAGACAGCTCGCTCCGAGCAAGGCCCTTGCAGCGGCTGATGCTGGGTGGAGGCAGGGATGAGGGGACACTGCAGGACAATAGTGGGGACAGCACAGGGAAGGACAGACCTCGACTCCCGCGGGCCCCTTGCTTTGTGTCTCTGCCACCCTAAACCTCAGAGAGACCCCAAAGCCCACCCAAGAAAGGAAACAGAGGCACAGAAGAGACTCGGTGAGGAGAGATTTGGTAAGAAGAGACTTTTAATCAGACTCCGATACAGCTCTTACAGGGTTTCTCCCGATGGCCGAGGAGCCCGGGCGGCGCAGCCCGGCCGCGCCCGGCACACGAGGGAACTACTGCGGCTACGAGGGGACACGGGACGCGTCACTAGGAGGTCTGTGCTTTACCTGTACAGGAGGGTTTCGCCAGTGTTGTGCTTGTCCCAGGGGAAGCAGCCGCATCCTGCGTGTTCCCGTGGCTGTGCCATGTCCCTCCCGGCCACCAAGGCCACCCGGCGCCGCTCCTGCCGGCGAGAGCCACGCTCGGGAGAGGCGGGGGCCATTAGAAGGCAGTGGGAGTTGCTCCTGGGAGGTGCTGGGGCTTAATGTGACCTGTCGGGGTCTGGGTGGGAGCTGAGAGGTGAGGAAGGGGCTGTTTTGGAGGGATTGAGGGGAAGGAGCCCTGGGACACCTGGGGACCCGGCTCCAGTCCTGCCTTGACCTCTGCTTTGTACCGGGGTCAAGGTCCAGCCCCTGCAGCAGAGTCCTGGGGAACGGAGCATCCCAACTCCAGCCCTACAGGCTGGACCTGCAGCTCCAGCACCACAGGGTGTGCCCCTCCTGCAACCTCCTTTCTGCCCTCTCCAAACCCACTGAACACCCTCCCCCCAGAGAGGGGACACGGTTTGGACCTCCCCCGACCTACCCAGCACCTCCTCGTCTCGCAGCCAGGGGCACCACACTGCTCTGAGCAGCAGGATCTGGGCTGGGAACCCATCGAGGAGCTGATGTGGGGGACAGGGATATCGGCAGCGGTTCCCCCCTCTTTGCCCCACTGCCTGAAGGAAAACTGAAAAGTGCCTGTGCTCACAACTAGCAGCTATTCCCTGTGCCTCTGTGCAGAAAAAGAGGAAAAGAAGTGATTTCTAGGGCTAAAAGCCACTGGGGGTCGGCCTCATCCACAGCCTGGGACCCCGAGAAGGTGTGTGGAGGGAGAACCTGCCCCGGCGAGCGGGAGAAACCCCCACGCAGGCTCCAAAAGTGAGCGAGTACAGCCAGAAGTGAATCCTAAAGCCACCCACGCACACGGACACGCGCACACCCCACGCACGGCATCTACGGACGAACACGCGCACGCTCCCACGGCGACAACACGGATCTCCTAAAACCTAACACACACACACTCCCCCCAACACCCCGTGTCTAACAGCGAGCAAATGCCACGACAAAGTACAGTATTTCCACAGATAAAAGTAAAGGTGTCGTCCCTCCTCCTCCTCCTCCTCCTCCTCCTCCTCCTCCTCCTCCTCCTACTCCTCCTCCTCCCCTCCTCCTCCTCCTCCTCCTCCTCCTCCTCCTCCTCCTCCTCCCTGCTGGGTCCCCAGGGCAGCTGGACACCCTGGGGCTGGGGGGGGAGAAGGGGACGTGCACCCACCACGCACAAGAAATAAAAAGGTAAAAATATGCCCTGCTATAGAATGAGAATTGATCTGTACAGCACTGGGAATGAAAATAGGTCATGGGCCACTTTGGAATACGATTTGTCATTTAACAGCATTTACAGTGACATTTACAGAATAAATATACAATAGAAATAGAGAATCTCTAGGTTATTATTCCGTCTCCTCTCTCTGTATATATTTTATATATATATATATATATATATATAATATAGCTTCTTTTACCTTCTTGTTGACTTTGCCTCTCATTGATGATGCGAGGAGAAGAGAGGAAAGCGAGTGCCTCCCTGGCTGGTTTGGGAACGGGGGTGGGAGAGACCAAGGGCCGGATCCTTCCCCCCAGGGTTCGAGGAGCATCGTGCCATGGGAGCACATGGGACTGAGCGTTTTGGCTGTGGGAGGTGTCCTGCTCCGTTAACTCCATGGGAGCTACGGTGGGAATCTGGTCCCTGGGCTCGGGGGCATGGGGAGGTGATGCTGGGCAAGGATTTGACTCATCCTCTGTTCTGCTGGTCAGGTGAGGATGGACCCAGTGAGAAATGGGATGGGACGCGTTGCCTAATGATGGGGAAATGCCACTGGATTTGGGCTGCTCCCTTCCAGAGATTCCATGGGGACATTTCTGCGTCTCTCTTGCATGGGCAGAGGAAGGAGAAAGACGCGGGAGGGGATGAGCAAGGGGGAACTGCTGGAGGAGCATGGCTGATCCTGACTCGCAGATCTGGTGCCCCTTGGAACCATCACTGAGCTGCTTTGGTTCAGTCCATTCCTCCATTTTCCCCCCAGAAAAATGGTTAATGAAGGACTTGAGCTAATTGTCCAGGAAGAGTCTCCAGGTGACCAGCCAAGCCCATGGAGAAGACTGTGAATAAAGGATCACACCCACAAGAGATGTCACTGTGGGAACCTCCTGGCCCCAGGGATGCTGAGAATCAGGGGTGTGGTGAATAGACCAGCTGCTTTCTGCCTTCAGTTCTCAACCAAAAGGAGAATCAAGGTGAAAGAAAAGCAATCGACAGGAAAGTGGAGGAGAGAAGGACTCGTGAACCAGCACCCACAAACGCGGCCTTCAGAGCGGCCTGAAAGATCTTCATGCACAACCTGAGCCCAGCAGGACCCAGGCTGAGGTGCTCCCCCAGCCTTTGGAGGCGACAGAGGGGAGAGAGTGTGCAAGGAGGCAGCTGCTTCCCCGTCCCCAAGGAAAAGGGGGATGATGCCAGGTTATCCCAGTACCCTTGGCAGAGTGCTTGGTTATGTGTAGGATTCAGGGAAACGACCCTCAGTCCCGGTGGGAAAGACCCAAAGCTGGGAGATCCCACCCTTTCCTAAACAGCCTGGGGAGAAACAACATAAGGTCACATCAATGTGAGCCTCCAAAAGCAAGGATGGGCACGAGAGAGGCCCCTGGACTCTCCCAAGGGCTCCCCAGCCTGGATCAAGAGCTACTGGGGACCTGGCACCTGGCACTGGCTCCCAAGAGCTGCTGCTCCTTGGGTGCCTGTGGTCCCCAGGAGCTGGTCACCCCCACCCAAAGGCTGGTGAGCTCCTGTGGGGTGTGACAGGAGGCAATGCCAAACCCCTGGCTTGGAAGGGACACGAGGAGAAATGAGGAGGCACGTCCAGAGAGAATCACTGCGCAGCTCAGGGGGGCAAGGGAGGGCGGTCAGGGGGTGGTTTCCTGAGAGCTAAACCAGGAGTGTGGTAGGACTGGATGTCCCACAGCTCCTCTGCTTGTCCCTCGGGGACATCTAAAGAGAGGAGTGAGAGGAGATGATCACCGTGCCAGGGATTTTGGATCAGCAGAGCATCCCACACGTCAGGAGTAATTCCAGGGGAGCGCTCGTGACCCCCAGCACGCTCACCCCGTCCAGACCACACACAGGCTCACACATCCAAACCACTGTCACTTCAGGGGTCCTCCTGCCACTCAGCATGATCGCCACCAGCCCACGGAGCATCCCAGCCGCTCCATCCCATGGCTGTGACATCTCCATGCCCCCAAGCAACTCCCAGCCACCATCCCTATGCTGGTGGCAATAAAGATTCCAGGGATGCCCCATGCCCTCTCTTACCCACCCCAATATCTCAGCTGGCCCCACGCTGCTCCCTGCCAACCCTGGCCAGAATTTGGGGGGTTATTTGGGTGTGTCCACAGCTATAAAAACCTACAGGAGATACAACAACAACAACAACGATGGTGACAACAACAGCACCTTTTTGTGCTATGAACATCGATGGTTAATTGTGCTCGTTGGAATAAGGCCATGACTCCTCCCAGCTAAAGGACAACAGACAGGGAGGGAAGAGCACTGGGTGACAGGAGGAAGTATGATTGGCTTCCCACCTGCTGCCAGGTCCTTGTTCCAACCATCAGCTGCTTAGAAAAGAGAGATTCTTTGCTTCAGATTTGAGCTGCATGAGAACAACTCTTGGAAAGGTATTGCAGCGCCTCTTACTCCTCCTCCCTTCCCCGGAGATGAGTCCAGGGGTCCTGCCTTTCCACCGAGGGTTGTCAGAGGAGTCCTGCCCCTCCTGCAATCCCTTCTTCCCGATGTCATCTCAGAAATGGCTGCTTTGCTTACGGTTTTAAGAGGGGTTTCTTCTTCATCTTCCTTAGTAATTAATTTTCCTGTTGCCTGGACAGCCAGGATCCACTCCCCAGTGCCCTCCTCTCCCGGTGGGGGTGGTTGGCAGGCAACCATCACAGTTCAGACTCAGGGGTGCTGGCCAGGAGGTACCCGCTCCCGTATCGTCCGTTGGGAGCACTGCTCATTTCCATGGGGGAGTTGCTCCCGGGGCCCAGGTAGGAGCGGTGTGTGGGCATGGGGGACGGGGTCTCGCTGGGCACTTTGCTCAGGATGAAGCGGGTCTCATCGTTGTCTTCCAAGTTGGAGATGTCCTTCATCATCCGCCCCTTCTTGTAGGTGACAGAGAGAGCGTTGGAGCCATCCGACACGAGGTGGAACTGCCGGAGGATGAAGACCAGAGGCAGAGGGAGGGATGCCAGGATGATCAGGGAGATGAGGATGGCCATGGCCCAGGTTGGGTAGAACAGGAACTTTTCAGCAGCCTGGAAGAGACAGATATTAACGTCACGGGGTTGTTGCAGCAGAGGTGATGCCCACCAGGTACAACGTCTCCAGAGCACCAGACAGCTCCTGCTGCCTCCTGCCAGACTCCATCCTCAGGGACACCACATGAAGGTGGGCTCAGGTGGAGGGAAAGGATCCTCACACAGGATGCTGAGCACAGCGTGGAGCCGTGGGAGCCAACCAAAATCAACACAAACTTCAGCCCATGGGCAGAGCTGGCTGGAGACATCTGGGCAGCGTGAACAAACCTGACCGCTCCCAGGGCAGGAGCAGGGTGGGAATGTCACCCAGCAGGAGAGGAAGGAGGAATGAGCGGAGCTGGCATGAACAGAGCGGTCTGTGGCTCTGAGCTGCCCCTGCTCCGCTGGGACGTGGGTGGGGAAGGGGAGGGAGCTGCGCTCACCTCCTCTCTGATCCATGCGCTGTATCCTGGTGGGCTGACTCCCAGCTGGATGATGCTGGCGGTCATGAGCACGGCCATGCAGATGGGAGACACGTACTTCCAAGCGTAGTAGTAGAACTGGTAGGGCCGGAAACCCAGCATTTCTGTCAGCTCCTGCATGAACCTGCCGAGGAGAGACATGGAATCGTGATATCCCCCGCCTTCGAGTGAGAAACAACCTCCCAGGAGCCCCGCTGATGCTCAAGGTAGAGCCTGAAGAAGAACCCAGCTGAGCATCTCAGCGTCCCTCAAGCCTGAAGAACTTGTGGAAAACTCCTCAGGACAAGACCATTTGAGCGTTACCCAGAGCTGCCTTCGCTCTGGACAACTTCTGAACAAGACACACAGAGGGGAACAGCATCCACTTGCAGAAGGACCTGGAAACCTCAGAAAGAAGGGTCATCACAAGTAACTGAGCATCACAACCAACAGGAGATACCCACGAGACAGACCCGCTCCTGGGGCTGGGTTACACCAGGGCAGGGCAGGAGGATCAAAGTGAACCAAATTCCTGCCCTTGGAGCATTTTCCCCTGGAGAGAAAGCCATGTGGAAAAGAGCTGGAAGGGGTTTTCAGTCAGGAGTTACAGCACAGTTATTCCTTTTGCACAGAAATTCCTTACTTCTTGGTGCCGTAAATCCAGGCCACAGCGATGTTCTCCAGGATGACCACAACGGTGAGCGGCAACGTGGCCGAGTAATCGTCAAACATGGTGACAAAGTAATTTCCAGAACGCTGCACAAAGATCAGCCCCACCACGAAGGCGAAGATGCAGCAACCGACTGTGGGGAGCAAACGGGCCTGGTCAGCAGAGCCCCCTGAGGGACACCAAGACCTCCACAAAGTCCATTCCCTGCATTAGCAGGGCCCAGTTCACCCCCCACTATGTCCACACTCTTCTGGAGTGACTCCTCAAGGCAACGGGGACTCCCCCACCCCTTCCCAAGGAGGTTGCAGGAGAAGGGACCTCACCTGTGAACACTTCCTTCCGCACCTTGAAGGTGTCGATGATGGGCGTGGTGATGCCTGACATGGTCCCGATCATGCTCCCCAAGCCCAGGTTGATCAGCATCAAGAAGAACATGACGGACCAAAAGGGCGAGGCTGGGAAGTGGGTCATGGCTTCTGTGAAGGCGATGAAGGCCAGCCCAGTCCCTTGCACCGACTGTTGAGGTGGGGAGAGAACCAAAAGATGAGAAGAAACTTGTCAGGACACAGACTTCAAGCCCCTGATGTCTCAGGTCTCCCTCACCAAACCCTCTTCAAGGAAGGAAAATCCCAGTCTGGTACTGGTGATGAACTGGTGATGACCCTGCTAGACTTGTACTGGACAGAACTTCTCCCACCCCAGGAGGACCCCTGTGTGCTGGGTAAAACCACAGGGACTTGGATTCCCCATGCCTGGAGGGTCTCTAAAAGTTGTTTTTCCAGATCCATGTGCTCAGGATTGACACAGGAAGAGGCAATGGGGCGGGGGACCTGCTGGTCCTACCGGGAGTGCCACCAGGTACCTTGTTGAGTTCATCCTCCAGCAGGCAGGCATCCAGGCCCAGCTCTTTGAAGTGCCCCTCCTTCACCGTCATGATCACCCGGTACATCTCGTTGTAGTCTTTGGCGGTGAGGTGGGAGAAGTTCACGTGGGGTGGGATGAGGTCGTGGCTCAGCACGTTGGTGTTCAGGTAGCCCAAGATCTTCTCAGCGTTCCTAAGGGAGAGCAGAACCTCTCAGGTGATGCAGGGCACCTGAGACACATTGGATGCACGCTCAATCCGCAGACTGAGAGCCCGTCTTGGGGCTGGACTTTAGGTTGGAGGAGCTGAATGTCCAACTGTAGGTGCTAAAAAAGCTAGCAGAGAAATTTTCCAGCTTTTTACAGCCTCCTGTGAAAGTCTCCGTTCTCACACAAACTAGCTGAGGAACGGGTTGCTATTCTGTAAACTATTTTGCAGGTGCAGGTTGTTGTGGAATACTGTGGCTATTGTTTTGGTTCATTGAGAATAATATTCTGAGAATGGGAACTATTCCTTTCAGCCAACCACTTTGGTGGGTGGTTGACCGATGGGCCAATCATCATTTCTCTATTGCGAACCAAGTTAAATAAACGAGTTTGTAATTCATTAAATAATCCCATTTTATCCTGGACTTGAATTCTGTGTCGTTCCTTTCGCCATTCTCAGTACAACAGCGACATCCAACTCCCTCAGCTACAGCGGGACATCTCTGGAAATCCAGGTCTCAACCATCAGGAACTTGGGTCCACCAAAACCCAGGATCATCCAGCTCCAGACCCACCACAACCAGCAAAAACAAAACAGAGAAAAAGCAAATCTTACTCCACCACACATTTCTCATTCATGATGTTGGCCTTGAAGCCCAGCACAGCAAACACAACCAGGGTGGCCAGCACGGACGTGAAGAAGTTGATGAAGGAGACAAGGGTGGCATCGAAGTGGCAGTTGTTGTCCTGCTTGTTGTAGCTGGAGAAGGCAATGACCCCCCCGAAACCCAGGCCCAAGGCGAAGAAAACCTGTGTGGCTGCTTCACGCCACACCTGGGGGTCCAGCATCTTGTCCAGCTTGGAAGGAAGACAGAAGAAGGAGTCAGGTGGCCTGGTGGCCCCACAACCCATCCCAAAGCTCCATCAAAAGGCTGCTGTGCCTCTGGGCTGAGTTGGTTTTGGAGCAGCTGGGGGTGCTTTGATGGGGCAGTGGAAGGAAATGATCCCTAAGGCCCCTCCCAGCCCAAACCATTCCGTGGTTCCATGATCTGCCATGGTCAGGTCTGGCTTTACCCAGCACTCACGGGTCCTTCTTGTCATTCCCACAGAGGGAGAAACTGAGGCACAGAGAGGTCAGGACAAGGTTTGACCTGACCACGTCCCTGTCTACTCCACCTGCCCCAGAGCCCACACTGGGGGCTCCATGTCCCTGTCCCCCCAGCCCAGGGAACCACCCCATGCCCAGCGATGGGTCTCCATCCTCCACGGCCTTCTCCTGCTTCCAGAGCACCTGGAGCATGGAAATCCAACATCCTGGCTGGGGGGTTGTTCTAACTCCTGATACCCCCCAACCACATTCCCCCTCTCCTGGGAGCCAGAGCTGCAGCCTGGAGGCCTCCCAGCGTTGTTCGTCAAGGGACCTTAATTAATATCTTCTAACAGCCTCGCCAGACGAGCTGATTCATCTACATCTCTGCTTAATTAATTAATTAGCTGGTTAATTAATAAGTGCATACCACCAGCAGAGGTTTTGCTGCCAGACAGCATCTTTCCATTAGATCTTTATATATCCCCTCGGGCACCTCTGTGCCCCCCACCCTGGTGGCTGGGCAGCTGAGGATGGTGAGTTTGTGAGGCTCTTGGCTGTCCTGGCCACACCCTGAATTTTGGGAGCCACTCCACATCCTGATGATCTATCAGGAATCCCCAGATTTGGGGCTGGCACTCTGATTTTTGGGGTGGGGACGAAAATAAGGGGAATAATAAGAGAATAAGGGAAAATAGGGCGTGATCAGCCAGGTGGGGAACCTGCTTGGAGTCTGCTGGGCTTGGAACTCTCACCTTGGGCGTGAACATGTGCATGATCCCATCCACTGCCCCACGCAGCAGCAGTCCCCGCACCAGGAAGCAAACGAGCACCACGTATGGGAAGAGGGAGCTGAAGTACATCACCTGGAGCAAGAGGGGTGAACACAGGCACAGCCTCAATTCTTGCCCCCCTGGGCTCAGCCACCCTCCCACCCAGCCTACGGACAGCTCAGAGTGGGGAGAAGGGAGCATTTCCCTCCCCAGGATGGGGTTGGCTCCCCAGGAATAAACTGTGATGCCCCTCGGATCAGGATGGTGGCTGGACAGTGGCCAGGCAGAAAGGGACCTGCGGGTACTGACTGGCAGCAGGCTGGACATGAGGCAGCAGAGTGCCCACATGGCCAAGAAGGCCAATGGCACCTGGTCTGGATCAGCAGGACCACTGGTGAGGCCTCACCTCGAGTGCTGTGTCCAGTTCTGGGTCCCACAATTTAGGAAAGATGTTGAGATGCTGGAGCTCGTCCAGAGAAGGACAACAGGGCTGGGGAAGGGTGTGGAACCCAGGTCCTGTGAGGAGCGGCTGAGGGAGCTGGGGGGGCTCAGCCTGGAGAAAAGGAGGCTCAGGGGGGACCTCATCCCTCTCTACAACTCCCTGACAGGAGGGTGCAGCCAGGTGAAGGTTGGGCTTTGCTCCCAGAGACAGGACAAGAGGACACAGCCTTGAGCTGCACCAGGGGAGGTTTAGGCTGGACATTAGGAAGAAGTTCTTCACAAAAAGAGTGATTGGGCATTGGAAGGGGCTGCCCAGGGAGGTGGTGGCATCACCATCGCTGGAGGTGTTTGAGGAAAGGCTGGATGTGGCACTCAGTGCCATGGCCTGGGTGACAGGGTGGTGTTAGGTCACAGGTTGGACTCGATGACCTCAAAGGTCTTTTCCAGCCTAATTGATTCTGTGACTCTGTGAAGTGCTGGAGCTCAGGTGGATTCTCTGCCCTGGTGTGGCTGAGCCCTGGCTGCACGTGTCAGCTGAACTAAAGCTCTTCCCTACACCCTCTTTTGATCTTATTCTGGATCCCTCCAGAGGTGAGCCCAGCTATGGAGTGGGTGTGAGCATCCCAGGGGACACAGCATTCCACTGGTACCCCAGACTGGGGCAGGACAGTGTGGTCCAGGCAGGTTCCTGCTTCCAAGACAGAGCCCAGCCAGGCTCAGGTGGCCACCAATACCCACCTTCCCTGAGGACTGGATGCCTTTGATCATGGCCAGGCCAACAAGGCTCCAGGCCACCAGCAGACACAGGGTCATCTTCCAGTTCAGCCCCCCGCTCTCAGAGATGGAGTTGGAGATGTCCAGGGTCTCCCGGTACCAGAAGTAGGTGGTAGCTGAGCTCCTCTCGCATTCGGTCTCCACAACTGCAACAGAGCAGAGGCAGGAGGGCGTGAGGGGGAGAGTCACCCCCACCTCTGGAAACCGAGGGGCAGAAATTAATGGGGCTCATTCTTAGCAGGGAAAAGAAGAGACAGGACAGAAAAACACTGCCAGGTGAAAATGAGATGTTAAATACTGGGAGAGACAGTTTCATTTGCTATAAAAGCTCTCAGAGAGTCCCAGGTTGATGCTCAGGTGTTATTAAACACCATTAGCTCCATCCATGTCTCAGTTAGGCAGCCATGGAGCAGCCTCTGCCTGCCTCTCGCTGCCTCCCTCCATGGTCCTGGGTCAGATCTTGGCCTCAAGCACTGAGGCAGCCTGAAAATCCCATCAGTGGGGACTCTGGATTCCCAAACTGGCATTGAATCCCATCAGTGGGGAGAGAGCGCATGGGAGACACCCAACCCAAGGGAAAGCTCTCCATATGGTCAGGGCAGCTGGGCCAGAGAGGATCCAGGGCCCCAGGAGACACCTCCACCTCCTGTGGCCCCACCTTCTGTTGGGGGTGGTGATGTGTGTCCCACAGTGTCCCACAGCCCCCCTTTCCTGGGAACTGCCCCTCCCAGCCGAGCTTCCCCGTCCCTCACCGGCCACCGAGCCGTTCTTCACGATGGGGCACTCGCTCCAGGGCAGGGGGTACTGGAAGGACTTGAAGAAGTAAAAGATGCTCCAGCCGATGATGACGTTGTAGTAGAGACCAACAAAGAAACAGACCTTGGGGGGAGGAAGGAGGAGGACACGGCATCAAACCCCAGGGCAGTGGCACCGTTCCCGGCACCCCTCATGCCACGCAGGGAGCGGAGGGAAGCGAGGCTGCTGCGATCAGGGGATGGGCCCATTCCCAAACCAGCCCTAGAGCCGTGAGTGGAGCTGGACAAACACCTCTTGGCCTCTCAACCCCCCCCCATGGGGCTCCTCGAGGTTTGCCTCATCCCACACACCCCGAGGTGGGGCTGGGGGGGTGCCCTGGGTGCACTCACGAGGCAGCTGGCGTAGCCGATGCCTCCCAGGCGGGGACAGATGTAATTCCAGACGCCGATGCTGCCCCGGCGGATCCGCTGCCCCCACTGCCAGCTCCAGGAAGAACAGGGGCAGCCCGATGATGATGAGCAGGACCAGGTATGGGACCAGGTAGGCACCTGGAAGGGGACAGAAAGGTCATCATGGATCTCCCTGCTCCGGTGCAGCCAAGGACAGATGGACGGGGGTGGACAAGCAGGGCAGAGCTGGGACAGGCTCAAGTTGTGCCAGGGGAGGCTTAGGTTGCATATTCGGACAAATTTCTTCATGGAAAGGATGGTCAGGCACTGGCACAGGCTGTCCAGGGCAGCAGTGGAGTCCCCCTCCCTGCAAGGATTTAAAATCTGTGTGGATGTGCCACTTGGGGACATGGGCTAGAGGTGGCCTTGTGCTGGGTTAATGGTTGGACTCGATGGTCTTAGAGGGCTTTTCCAACCTAAATTTTCCGTGGTTTTCCCCTGATTTTGTGATCCAGGAATGCAGATCAGAGCTTGGCCAGAGGAGAAGCTGTGGAGAGGAGCAAACACGTGTGTGGAAGGGAAGGGTGCAGCCTCCCCTGCCAGTGTGGGTCGTGTGGGATAGACCCCAAGGCCCCCAAAGACTCCCTGAATCCACACAGACAAATCTCCCTGTGCAAGGAGACACCTCCATAGGCCAACGCATGGGGACACGGCCACGTTCCCGGCCACCTCGGACACACGGGAGCCCTCCCGGTCCCCCAGGCACAGCTGAGCCCCCTGTCCCCACACATCCCCCTGGACATCCCACATTCCCAGCAGCAGCACCACCATGCCGTGTGCCACCCTGCACAGTCTGAGGGGTAGAAACGACTCAGGTTAAAAGCTCGGTTAGTGCCTGTCTGGTTGCTGAGGATGGAGAGGAGGCGGTGGCTCCCGAAGCACAGCCGGTGACCGTAAAGGATGCGATGAGCCACGCCGCAGCGCCCGGCTGAGCAATGACTCCAGCCTCCTGCCAGGAGCTGAGGAATGGGCTCGGGAGCATGTGCCTGGCTCCTGCAGGGCAGCAGACGGTCCAAAGACAGCCGAAATTCCTGCCTGGATTGACACCCCGGGGACAGCCGTAACTCTCCGGCCCCGGGCAGGAGCTGGGGCAGGGAGTGCTGCTCCAAGCTGGGACTCTGCAAAGCGGATCAGCGCCAGCAGTGGTTGGGGATGGTGCGTTAAAAATGCCGGTAGGGAGAGAAATTGAGGTGCAGCAGCCCAGGGTGATCGGGAGGGTAAAAGGAGAGGCAGAGAGCAGAGCTGGAGCTCAGGGAAATTCGGGAAGGACCACGAGCATCCCATCTCTGCAACGCTCTCCTGGGTATCTCCACCTGCAGATAGGTGCAGATGAGACAGATGGACAGATTCAGATGCAAATTTGTCCAGTGTTGGAGATTTTCTTTCTGTGATGTCTGGAAAGGTGGGCAGCAGCCTTGGGCAGCGCTGCCAGCCCATGCTGGCTCCCGGCACTTCGAGTCCTGGGAATTTGGCTCCAGCCCATCCTGCTCCCAGCACGCAGCCGTTCTCCCCCGCAGACACCTGCTCGGGGAGCAGGAGAGAAAGCAGCCACCGCCACCACATCCTGGAGCTGCTCAGAGCGACCAGGAATGGTCTGTCCACCCCTCCCAAGCTCCTGCATCCGCAGCAGCCTCACGGCCTGCAGGGAATCCCTACCAAGGGGGTTTGACATGGCAGGAGGAAAAGGCAGAGAATTGCTGTCTGCCCCATGGGACACACAGATGGTGCCACTTGGGCAGAAGAAATACCGCTGCAAAGCTCAGCAAGCTGCTGCTCAGAGTTCCCAGCTCTGTGCCTCAGTTTCCCCATCCATGGAATTGTGGCGATGGTTGGGGCAGCTTGTAAGGCCTTTTATTTTAAGTCCTGCTGCAGAAAGATGTTCTATCGCAGCAAGGAGCTCCTAAAAGCAGCTGCTTGCCCCATTCCCTGCCCAGCTCGGTGCCCCTGGATCCCATCACAGGATGGGTCAAACCCACCGCTCATCTCCTCTGCTGCTGCAGTGTCAGGGCTGTGCTGCCTCAGTTCCCATCCCCATTCCACACCCCATCCGGGCTTGTGTCTAAAACCACTTCTTTAATGCTCCCCAAACACAGACAGCAAGTTCAGCCCCGGGTTTGAGGGATACACCAGGATGAATCCCAGCCCAGGAACACCGGTTGCACCTCCTGTCACCCGGCACCTGCACAGCTGGGGCCAGAGCCCCCCGGATACGCAGGACAGCAGACAGCTCAGTGTAAGATGAGGGATTTTCATTGATTGCACTAATTAGGGTTAATTACTGATTGCTGTGCCCGTGGGGAAACGGAAGCACAGCTGGGTTAAGTCCTTATAAAGCAGGAGGATGCTGGTTCTCTGGCCTCTGGGCCTGAGCTGGTTCTAAATCTCATTTACTGAGGAGAACTTGCTTGGAAGTCAGAGGCCAGGTGTGGACAGCTGTGCAATGAAACCAGGGGGGCTGTACCAACCTCTCCCAGCCCTGAATTTGGGGCGAACACACCATGCTGAGCTGAGCTGTGCCAGCACCGAGCCGAGCCTGGAGCCAAACCAAGGCACTGGGAGGTGCTGGGGTGCAGGAGCCAGGCACAGCCGGCTCCATCCCAGGCGGGAAGGGAAGGGAATGGGGGTGAGCAGCCCCGGGGGGGGAGTGCTGACTGCACAGGTCTCTGTTTGGCAGAATGACTCATCCTGACGATGACACCGGAGATGTTTTAATTATTGAGAGCGCTGCAGGTTCGGCGAAGGATGCAGCACTGGGAACAGGAGAGCTCAGGGGGGCCCTGGGCTGGGCCTGGCTCCCTCCAACACGGCTGGGAAGGGACTGGGTTTGAGTTAATGATGAGGAACCCACTCTGCTGTCAGTGTCACGGAGGGTGGTGGGTCTCAGCACAGCTGGGAAAGACCTGGCCCTCTTGGAAGCCCGAGGAGGAGGCGTGGGGTGGGATGAGAGAAGGGGCTGGCTGGAAGGAGGATTTGGGAAGGGGATGGAACCACAAAATGTGGCTTCAGGACCCAAGGAAATGGAGGGACTGTCTCTTCCCTCTTGGGCCCTGATTTCCAAATAGTCCCTACAAGAATCAGGGCTTGCAGCCAGAAACCCTGGCTCCCAACCTGGCAGGTGGACAACCTTTAGGAAGAGGCCGTCCTGGAGATTCCCACATCTCAGCACAGCTTCTGGCAGCCCTTTCACCCCCTCAGAGCCCAAACAACACACTTTAGAGCACAAATAACCCATTTTAGAGCCCAAATTACCCCTGTCCTGTGCCAGCATCCACACCCCAACGTGCAGCGAGGCAGGATTGGGTCACACCCCCTTCTCCAAGGGCTGATCCCACCTCTGCCCCATCTCTCACCTCCTCCATTCTTCTGGCAGAGGTAGGGGAAGCGCCAGACATTGCCCAGCCCCACGGAGTAGCCGATTTGCGCCAGGATGTACTGCAGCTTGCTGTTCCACGCCGGCCGGTTCTCCGCGTCCAGGTCCTCATCTCCCTCCTTCTGCTTGTCCCAGGTCTCCCCCGCCACGTTAAGGACGCTGCGTTTGTAGTCCACGGGCTCCTGGTGGGCCAGCAGGTCGGCCACCGACTCGGTGACATGCTCGCTGCTGTGCTCCCGCTGCGTCACCTTGCTGTTCTTCGGCATCGGGACGGCTCCAGGCGGCCCCGAGGGCAGGATGGGAGGAGGGAAGAGGATGAATGTCCCACAGGGAGCAGCACGGGTGTGAGCTACAGCTCGGGCCTCACCTCCTCTTCATCAGCAGGACCTGGGTGGGGAAGGGGTCAGCTGGGGTCAGTTGGTTTTGTCTCATCCCCAGGTGTCCTGGCGGGACCGGCAGCACCAGGTGAGAAGAGTGCCCGTCCCCCCATGTCCTGGGGACCTGAACCTGAACCTGGAGGGTCCCCTTCTCCAGGAATGATGGGCCAGGAGTAGCGTTCTGGTTGAGAATTACAGAATCCCAGGATGGTTTGGGTGGGAAGGGACCTTAAAGCTCATCCAACCCCACCCCTGCCATGGGCAGGAACACCTCCCACTGTCCCCGGTTGCTCCAAGCCCCATCCAACCTGGCCTTGGACACTGCCAGGGATGGGGCAGCCACAGCTTCTCTTATTCATGGGGAAGAGGCCCCTGGGTCCCAGAGAGAGGAATTTCCCTGGGCTCCAGGGGACAGTGACACCTCTTGTCCCCTCTAATGCCTCCAGAGCAGCAGCTGAACCTCACAAGGCCTGACACCACGTTCAGCCCTCGCTGAGGCTCTGCCCTCCCTGCCCTGCTCCTTCCCCTCCTGACCATCAGCACAGCCCAGGCTTCGCTCCATGACAGCTTGGAAGCGCTCAGGGGGCAGTGACAAATTCCCAGGCTGTCTCTGCATCCCAGGAAGTTATCAGGAGTGACTTAAAAGCCTTGGAGCCCGACGCTAAATCTCCCCAGGCAGCTTCACGACAGGTAACGGCTGCAAAACAGCAGCAGCCAAGGCAGAGCCATCAATCCCGGCCCCTTCCCTTCCCCAGCCTTCAGCGAGGGTCAGGAGGAGCAATCCCACACAGAAGCACCTCAGGAGGTGCCCACAGCCCAGCCCAGCCCTGCAGATCTCACCCCTGCCTCAAAAATCTTGGGGGCATCGTGGAAATCTGCTCCACTGGGCTGGAGATCCCCAAACTGGGAGAGCACCATGTCCCTCCTCTCCGTACTGGGAGAACTGGGGTCACATGGGCAGCTCCTGCCCTAGACTGGACTGTGGTGCTACATCAGCAGGGGAGAAAACACAGAAATCCCATAATAAATCCCTCATCTCAGAAAAGCTCGGGAAGAGCTGCGCTTCCCTCTTCCCTGTCCTCTGCATCCCAGGGGACACCCGGCTGCTGGCTGGGCCATGGCAGAGCGATGCTGCTGTGCTCAGAGACCTGTCCCACCCCAGCTGGGCAGCAGCACCATGTCCCCCCCACCCTGAGGGCTTTTCCAGAGCCATTCCCAGCTCTTCTTTCCTTTGGACATTTTGATCTAATTCAGCCCCCAGTCCCAACCCTTTCCAGGGCAGAGGGTTCAGCCCAGGCAGCAAAGCTCATCCCCATCTCATGCACGGGGCTCCAGCCCAGGAGCAAAGCACCGAGAGCAGGAAACCTCCCCCTCCACCCACCCTCCCCTCGGTGTTTTTTCACCCCTGAAGGAAGTTCCCCCTTTGCCAGGCCCTGTTCCTATAAGAAAAAAATCTATTTTCAACTGTCGGCTGCATCCGTTGCCAGGCAACCACCTCGGTTCCACATCTTCCCTGGATCCGGCTCCTCCGGAGAAGCCGTTGGAGTTATCCTTTCAAGCCCAGCCGGCGATGTTTCATTTCCTAACGAGGGCTCATTCACATAAACCGCTCAATCACCGGCACGCGGCTGCCCGGGGCTGGAGCATCCTCAGCCGGGATGGGGACGGGCACAGAGCGTGGGAAGGGCCTCATCCAGCAGCCAGGGAAGCACAGGATTTCCATCAGGTTTGGGTCAGGCTCTGCGTGGATTTGTGCAGAGCTGGGTGAACACCCACGGGTTGTTTGCTGCTCCCTGCCTGCTCAGCAGCTCCTTCGGAGCGAGGGAGACTCAGAGCGCCAGGAGCACTCGGCCTTGGGGCTAAAGCGTCTCTTAGGATTCGGGATAGAGCCGAGAAGATCCAGGATGTGCTGGCCAAGCTCACAGAGTTCAGTGCCCCAAACAGCTCTCCTGGGACACCTCAACCCCTCGGAGGTGCCCAGCTCCAGGGAAGGTGGTGCTGAGCCAGGCCAGCACCGTGGTGTCGGGACAGACCCCACAACATCCCTCTGGATCTCAGCCTCTTCCTCTCCTCAGTTTAGGTCCCCTCTGCGTTATTCTGAGGAGCTGAGAGGTACCAGGACCCACATCCTGGAGCAGCAGGGTCCTTCCAGCACCTACAAAGCCCTCTCAGAGCCTTGGAGGACACTCCAACATTCCCAAAGGATTTGGGGAATCAGCTGGGGTGCTTGGCTGCTTTAACAGGGTGGGGAAGGCCTCTCTGAACATTGGGATGAGGGTGAAGGACAGAGGTACGAGTCTCCCTGCCCACAGGAGTTGCTCCCAGACTAAACCAGAGGGGAAAACCGTAGCAGAGATCCAAATCTTGGTCCTGGAATGGCTCTGGCCCAGTGTCCCCATGGCTGCTTTGGGGAGTTCTTGCCATCTCCCAATGGCTCAGCCCCAGCCTGGGCATGGTGGTGGTGCCTGGCAGAGATCCAGGCCCGAAGGAAGGGAGGATCATCCCCAGCAGCGATGCCATGAGCACAGCCAGCCCTCGCCATCCCCATCCCTGCCGGGGCTGTGGGATGAGCCCGGCCAGAACCCGCACGGAGCCACCAACCCCCGCAGCACAGGGACACGATCCAGGGAACACGGGGTCAGCAGGGCTCCTCCCATTAATTTCCCCAGCCTCTTGCATCAGCCCCAAGGTCTGCACCCTCAAATCAAAAAGCACAGTCCAAATCCATCTGAGAAAGGTATTTCCGCAAATTCCTTTGGTTGAAAGGGGAATTTAATCAAAAATTCATCTGCCAAAAATAACAGCCACCCTGTGAGAAAGACAAGGCAGATCAGCTGACAACCAGGAGCTTTCCGGGCTGGAGAGAGATAGAAAACCCTGTCACTGACAGATGGAGATTCAGCTTGTTTACTTAGTCCCCATGACCTTAATTTTCTTAAATGTGCATTTTTTCTCTCTCTTTAGAAGATAGATTAGGGTCTTTCAGAGCCCAGGGCTTGCAAGAACCTCACTCGTGCTGCCGGACCAGGGCTGCCTTTGCACCCACAGCTTTGCCCAGGTAAAAACCAGTGCTGGTGCCACCCACCCAGAGAGGGAACACGGCTTTTCCCACAGCAGGAGCAGGGAAAGGACCAGTTTGAGCAGTGGTCAGTACTGGTGTCTCCAAACAGGCGTCACGAGGGGAGACACTGGGGGAGCATGGCTGGGCTGTCCCTGGGGGTAACTCACCTCCTCCTGCTCCGTGTCCCTGGGTGTGTCCTTGAGCAGGACTCCCACTTCCACAGTCCCAGAGGATACCTTCAGATTTAACTCCTCACAAAGCAGCTGCCGTTCCCTGAGCCCTGGGCTGAGTCCAGGGCTCCTGCTCGCCCAGAGTGACAGTCCCCCGCCCATGTCCTCCTCTCCAGGTGACACAGGGTGGCCTCAAGCTCCACATCCCTTTGGACTGGCATGGGAACCACCACTGCAGTGCATCCAAGGCACGTGGAATGGGTTTGCCATGGGACAAACTGGGTTCAACCCAGCAGGGAAAGGGCAGGGATGGAGAAGCTCCTGCTCCAGGGTTAAACCCTGCCCAGAGGCTCCCATCAATCCCAAAAGCATCCACGGGGAAGAAGCTGCTATTTGGGATGAGTGAAGACCCCCCCCACATCCCCCAGCCCTGCCAGCAGCACCACAAAGGGGTCAGGGGAGGAGGGAGGCTCTGAGCCACGTGTCCTGCCTCAGCCCATCCTTGCTTTCTTGGGAAGCAATAAACGGGCTGGAAATGTGTCAGCAAAGCTTTCAGCTGGGCCTGGGAGCGCAGGGGAAGGCAGGGAGGAGATGGGGATTTACTGCAGAATCCAGGGAGAGCAGCCACCGGCAGCAAATGTGCTCTGGGTCCAAAGGATGTGGCGAGGGGGAATTTCTCCCCTCTGTGTCCAAATTCTACATTTATCCCTTGTTTGGGTCCAGAAAGGGGAAACTGAGGCAGGAAAAGCCACAAGATGAGATTGGGTGAATTAAAAATTAGCGTTTCAACCCCTGGGGACTCTCTGCTGGTCCCTCCCTGCCCCACCATTACCATTTCTCCCCCCTCAGGTTCCACACAAATCCTCCACAGCTCCTAAAGGAGAGGAGAAAGATGTTCCTGGTGCAGCATCCAGCTCCCCAAGGCCCGGGAAGGTCCAGCTCGCCCCGTCAAGGTCACGGAGCAGGGAAGGGAGGGAGGAGTGGGGACAGAGGAACTGAGGGATTTCAGGAGGTGGAAAATCTACTCTCAGCTTCATGCTCGGAGATCTGAGCATCAATTTGCAGCTCCTCATCCTCCCTGGCACACACAGAGCCAGGGGAATCTTGCACCCAGGGCCAAGCTCTTCGGTGCAGATGGGGACACTGGAACGGGGAGGAGAAGGGACAGATCCAAGGTCACCCCGGAAGCAGCAAACCCGGGAAGCAGAGGAGAAGGGAAGGACCATGAATCCCTCCCGTCGTCCCTCTGCGCTGCACAGCCAAGAGCCAAGGGAAGGAGACCTGGATGCACATCCCACTTCGAGCCCAAGTCGTGAGAAAAGCAGCTCCAGGCCCCTTCCTGCTGCTCCCTGAGGTCAGGAGAGCCTCTGTGGTGGGATGGGGACTGCCCTGGCAGAGCTGGTCCTTTGGGAAGCGTCCCGCTCTTCCAAGCCACAAGAAACCAAGGGCAGGACTCTCCCAGCAGCATCCAAACTTCTCTTCAAAGCCCCAAGAAGAGATTTTTGCCCAAGGCAGAGTTTTTTTGCAGCTCTGACCCACCCCTGCCCTGCTCCGAGGACCTTCCCATGGCCTCCGTCACACAAACCTCCCCTTTCCACCAGCCAAGGCTGGTCCGAGACACCTCCACCTTAAATCGGTTCCATCCCGGGGTCTGCTCCTCCCTGCTCGGCCTCCGGCTCCACAGGGAAGGGTTTTAGGGCTGCTCCCATTCTCCCCTCGTTAATACGAGCCCTGCTAATTAGCACCCAGCTCCCACCACCCTGCGGAAAGGACACGGGGTGACCCAGTGCCACCAGGTCTGTCCCCTCCTCACACCCACCCCTGGGGAGGCACAAACTCCGGATGGGGGCAGCGTGAGAAGATGGGAGAGCACGGGGGGCACCTGAGGGAAGCTCCCCAGGCCGCGGGCTGGCTGGGGCTGAGGGCAGCTCGGTGACACGCAGCCGGCATTTCCCTCGCAGGGGCCGGGGACGCTCCTTGTCCTTCCCGTGCAAACCGCGTCCCGCTTTAGCATCATGACACAGGAGCGCTGATGAATCAGAGCTGCCCCCGCTTCTGTCTTACACCCACCCCGGAGGCTTTCGCCAGCGCCCAGATGTTATAAATAACCCCCAATTCCTCCTCAGGAAAGCAGAGATGGGGCTACACCAGCCCGGAGGGGGCTGCTCTGCCCAGCCCGGGTGGGTGCCTGTCCCACCTCGGAGGTTTTCACACAGGCTGTGACATTACAGTGACTCCTGTCCCCGGTAGGTGCCAAGAAACCTCCGGAAGGGGCCGTTCTGCCCGTGGGTCACAAGAGGGACACGGGCGGAGGAGAAGCCTCGGCACTCGGGTTTGTCACGAAGCGTGTGAGCCCCTTGATTCATCAGCTCTGGCCTCCTTTCATGTCTCATTTAGTGGCACGAAAACACACGCAGCTGCAATAACGTGACACCAGAGCAAAGCCAACCATCATATGATTCCTCCAGGGCTCGGTTTGATTCGCCAGACGATCGTTTTCCACTTAGATCTCCGCGATCCGTCGTAACTCACCCGCTCCAGCCAAAGGTTACTGACTGCACCCCAAACCAGCCAAGATTCATCCTAAAAAGCAGCAAACGGGTGGCATCCAAACCCCGCCATAAGCGCTGCTTTTTCCTGGTGTAATTCATGAAGCTGCTGCCACGTTTGTAAACAAACAACTCCAAACACAGCCCGGACGGGGTAAAGGCAGGGCCTCTCTTCCCAAGGCGATGGTTTCGCCTGGACGTGCACAGGTCAGCATCTGACTTGGGGTAAATTTGATCCTCATGACTCCAGCTCTGGTGTAACTCCAGATTCCCTGCTCTGTGCAAGCCTGAAGCAGCAGTGGAATCACTCCAGGTTTAAACTGAGCCCTTTTATTTTAGCAGAGCCACCTCCAATTCATCCCAGTGGACAGCTCAGACCCACATTTTATTTCCCTTGGAGCAGTCACACCCCCAGCCAGGTTCCTTGACCTAGTCCTGACACCTCTGGAGAAATATTCACAAGGAACTCTCTGCCCTGCCCAGAATAGCTCAGCTGCCGCGGTGCTCCAGGTTTTTTTCCTACCAAGACCAGAAATAGTTACATCAGCTCCTGATGGATTCAAACCCCAGGTGCTTCAGACACAAGGCGTGATCCAGGAAGCAGGATTTCACCTTCTGGGTCCTCTACAAAGAGCTGGGAGCAGATTTCTCAGCTGCTTTGAGCCCCACATTCCCGGGACAACAGAAATTTGGAGCTGGCCGAGACGTGAGCCCAAAAAACACATCTTTGGGTACACCCAGCATGCACGGAGGGGGCCAAGGGCTCCCCACACCCAACACCGGGAATTTCACAAAACCACGACCCCAAGCCCCATTTTTCTACCTCAAACCCAACCATCCACACTCAGGGAGCAGCATGAAAATAAAAGAAGGGGCAACAACCCCCACCACTCCAGGGGCCGGGACTGAAATATTCATTGCAGCCGAATGCTTTCTCCTCTCCCAATGTTATTGTCAAGGTCAACCTGGAGGCTCCATTTCCACCCATCCTCAAACGGGATGAGCCCCCCACCAGCACGAGCCGGGCAGGCACCCAGTGCCACCCCCGGCGGTGACCCCCAGCCCCCTGGAGTGGCTTAAGCCGTCTGCTGTGTCTAAATGTCCCCCCTCCAGCCCTGGATGCCACCACCCTTAGGGCCACGCCTGATGCCTCCAGGCTGAGGTGTCTCCTCCATTAACCTCCTCAACCTGGCCCTGAGCATCTCCCCCCTCCCAAAGACCCCCCTGGGGAGGGGGCACCCGGAGCCGGCAGCCACCGGCGAGGCGGGGAGACCCCCGGCAGCGAGAGCCCGGAGCGGGGGTCGGGGGAGCATCCTTACCTCGGCGCTGCGGCGGCTCCCTGGCAGGATGAAACCGACCCGATTCCAGGAGAAACTGGCCCGGTCCCGGAGGAAACGGCGCAAATTCCCGGTAGAAATCACCCAGGTTCCCCCCGCTCCGGTGAGGGGGGGGAATGGCGAGTCCGGGCGGCGGCGGGGCCGGTGCGAGGCTGCCGGTGCAGCGGGGAGCCGGGCAAACGGGAGCGGCGGTGACCGGGAAAGGCGAGCGGTGACCGGGAACGGCTCCGCACGGCGCTGCCGTGAAGCTCCGAGGTACCGGTGGCTCCGCTCCGGGTCCCCCCCCGCCTCGCCCCGCCACCGCCCGGTGGATGCGCGCTGGGCTCGCCCGGCCCCGCTCGCCTTCGCCGGAGGGAGGTAACTCCGCTCGGCTCCCGGGAAATACAGAAAGAAAGGAAAAGCGATTTAAAAAAAAATAAATTAAGGGGAAAAAAAAAAATCAACGCGAAGGGCCACGCAGCCCCTGACGCAGGCTTGAGTCACCAGGGCTGCGCGTCAAAGCTGGGGTGCCGGGCCACCCCCCCTGCTCCGAGGGAGGCTCTTGCGTTCGAAGAAAAGTAGCATCGAGTCCTGACACGAGGCGTGGGTTCGGTTTTGCTGTGGAAAGAATAAAACCCCCTTTGAATGCCCCTAAAGAGCGGCCTCAGGGCTGCCCTCCCGGCAGCGCTTCCCCCGGGGAAGGGAGAGTTTGCGGGTTTGGTCACCCCTTTCCCCCGACACATTATCAGAGACGGTAGGATGGTTTGGGTTGGAAGGGACTTTGATGACCACCCAGTGCCACCCCCTGCCACGGGCAGGGACCTTCCGCTATCCCAGGGTGCTCCAAGCCCCATCCAACCTGGCCTTGGACACCTCCAGGGATGGGGCAGCCACAGCTTTCCTCGCCAGCCTCTACCAGGGCCTCACCACCCTCACAGGGAAGAATGTTTTCCTCAAATCTAATCGAAACCTACTGTATTTCATTATTTGAAAGAGGCATTTCATATCTCTTTTATTATTTGATGTTTCAGAGGACTTTCTTTGGCTGGGACCACACAGGAGTGAGGCAGGAGGAGTGGCCAGGCCCCAAATTCTGCTTCCTCCTCACTCAGGTGTGAATCCATAACCTGCCCCTGGAGTGTGAGGATGCTCAGTGCTGCTCCTGAGCCCTGTGACACTCGGGGACCCCAGAGCCAGCACTGGGCTCAGAAGACACCACATTACTGGCCACACCAGTTCTCTCTGCCAGAGGAGCCCAGGAGCAGCACTGACTGGAATGGGGCCGAGCTGGGGTGTCAGCCAGCTTTGAGATATTTGAGATGTGATAAATGAGATATTTGCATTTCTTATAGAATGGTTTGGGTTCAAGGGACCTTCAAGCCCATCTCATTTCACCCCCACCATGGGCAGGGACACCTTCCACTATCCCAGGCTGCTCCAAGCCCAGTCCAACCTGACCTTGGACACTCCCAGGGATCCAGGGGCAGCCACAGCTGCTCTGGGCACCCTGTGCCAGGGCCTCCCCACCCTCACAGGGAAGAAGTTTTTCCTAATATCTAACCTAAATTCCCCTTCCTTCAGTGCAAACCCATCCCGCCTTTGTTCTGTCACCCCAGTTTCTGAGGAATAGTCCCTCTCTGGCTTCATGTAGGACCCTTCAGCTCCTGGAAGGCTGCTCTGAGGTCTCCACCTTTAACCCACCTTTATTGCAGATAATAAAACTCTTCAGGTGAAAGGACACCACTTTCCTTCCCAACAGGGCACCGTGGGATGCAGCAGCAGCACATTCAGTCTGGAGGAAGGCAGGAAAACGTTGCACAAACAGCTCTAGAGGGTGAGCAAACCCCAAATTCGGTTTTTTAGGCCCAATTTCCCACAGCCTCTTGGGCTGCTTGGTGTGGGGAGCAGAGCCCAGGACACCTGGAGGGCTCAGCCCTCCCCATCTATTCAGGGCTGCCCTCAGAAAACCTCTAATTGGGTTAATCAGGAAACGCACAGGGCTGGGAGGTTGGTTCATTGCAGGGAAAATGGGAAAAGTTTTCGGAGGAGTTTATTTCTGGTTCATTACTTCATGGAAAAGTCTCCTGGTCCTGAAAACACAAATTCAGCTCATCCAACCCCCAGCAATGGAGCCTGGATGCACTTTCCCCACCAGTATCTTTCTGGTGCTGCGGATGCTGGTACCAGTATCCACTGAGAAACCCTGATAGGAGGAAAAACACATTTGGAAGACAAACTCCAGAGGATTGAAACCTCCAGCCCCAAACCACGCTCCCTCAGCTCCTGGATCGCAGTGTTTACACACATTCCTGGCCTTTGGAGCCGTTTCCCTTTCCAGCCTATTAGGCACAGAACGATCAATTCTCCAGCTACTTGGGAGCTCGGCCAGCACCGAGGGCCATAACTCTCCCTCTTCCCCCGGGAAGGAAGGAGGCCACACTCCATTACCTGCGCCTTTCCCAGCCTGGCCGTGCAGAGCTCAGCATTGGAAAGGGAGCAGGCCCAGCACAGTCATGATTTAAAAATCCAAACACCCTCCCAGTACAAAATCCACAGTGTCTGCTCACTGCGTGATCAGAGCATCTGATCTCTGCGTGATCCAGAGAGCGACGGGTGATGCCAAGCAGCCTGGAGCAGGTGGGATGGGGGTCAGAGCCTGCCAGGGACTGCTCTGGTTTGTGGTCAGTCCTTGTGACCTCTCCAAAGACTTGGTACTTTCTGTGTTTGAGATGAGGCGCCTCCACACAGCCCTTCCTGTGGAACGTTCCCTTTGGTTGGGGGGGAAACAAATACAGAAGCCAAGGATGAGATGTCCAGGCTGGGAAAGGGAGACTTGGACAGGACAGACAGCCAGGACATCAGTGGGGACACGCAGGGGACAGGGAAGTGAGGACTGGCACAGGGTGCCCAGAGCAGCTGTGGCTGCCTCTGGATCCCTGGCAGTGTCCAAGGCCAGGCTGGACAGGTCTTGGAGTAACCCAGGACAGTGGGAGGTGTCCCTGCCCATGGTGGGGGTGGCACTGGAGGAGCTTTAAGGTCCCTTCCGATCCAAACCACTCTGGGATTCCATAACTGATTTCCCAGGATGGGGGGTTTTGTTGCATCCAGGCACTGTCTCCATGGGAAGATGGGCCTGAGCTTGGAGGGCTGGGGAAGGGGAGCTGCAGATCCTGTGGGATCTCTGCACACACAGATTAACCCAAAGAACATCGGGCAGCCTGATTAAGGGGGTCTTAAGCAAAGAGAAATCAAGGATCCTTATTAAGGAGGGGCTGCACCAGCCATTCAGCTCCCTGCTCCTGCACATCTCATCAGGGAGCAGGGATAACCCTGCTGGAGATGGGGAGGGCTGGCTCAATGACACCTTGAGGCGTCACAAATCCTCCCCTGCGGATTTAAAATCTCCCTTTGGTTCACCACACGTCACCAAAGTGTGCTGTTCGTTGGTAAATTGAGGCATGGAAAGATTCCCAGGTGTATCAGAGCTAAAACCAGATGGAACAAAGTCGGATTTGGGCTCTGCCAGGAACATTTTCAGGACCAAAAATTCTGGTTATGGGCCAGGCTGTCCCACTGCGGTGACCAGCGCTGGAGATGCCACGGGCAGATGCGGGAAGGTTACGGCCGCATTCAGCTGAGGCTGCTTCAGAGAGATTCAGGCTCAGAAAAAAATAAACCAGACCCTCTGCCCGGTACTTTTCCGACACCAGCCTGAGCAGCAGGAACAGTCTGGATTAAAGCAGAGCATGAGTAATGTCTCTCCTGGAAGAGCAGTGCCCCAGAGAGCCGGCGAAGGGCTGATACCACGGTCGAAGGCAGACGCATTTCCATAAACGCTGGAGCAGCAGCCTATAAATAACCGCCTGAATTTACCGCTGCTCTCATGTGACCCTGATCCCCGCATTTTCCGCTGCCATCTGTCACCATGGAAATGGCATCGCAGGGCCACCAGCCATTCATTCATAGGACTGGGCCAGGGGAGGGGGTCCGGCGCGGGGGAGGCTTTTTAAAGGATGGAAAGTTGTGATTTCGGGAGGAAAAATACAGCGGGGAGGTTCAGCGGCAGCGAGGACGGAGCGGTGCCTCCCAGGAGGGATGCGGCAGCGCCTGCGTTTCCAAACACGCCGCAGCCAGGCAGAGCCTGGAAGGGAGGGACAGACAGGCAAACCGGGATGGACAGAAACCAGGCATGAATGGACACCTTCAAGGAGCACAGGGATGAATGAATCTCTCCCCAGGCAGCTCGGAGCGTCAGGAGGGAGCCGCTCTTCCCATCTCGGCTACCCCTGGCCCCCTCCTGTGCCTCTGGGAGGAGACGGCTGCCTTAACAACCCACCTCAGTGCCTGCTCCGCTGGTGAAACAGCTCCCAAACCCAGCTTTCTCCCCCAAAACAAAGCGGGAACAGGGTGGGGATTAAGAGGACAGTGAGTGCGGAGCTGCCAGAACACTCGGGGGATGATTTTCCACCTAAGCTGTCAAGCCGACCTACATTCAAGTGATAATAATTTCAGGGGATAAAGCCCTCCGGTTTCTAAATATGTATTTGTCTGCAAAGCCAGGGCCTGTCATGGCTCATTCGGGGCCGGCGCTGCAAACAAGGAGGGAAAGGAGCAGACCCGGGGAAAGGAGAGCCCAGCCTGAGTCAGAGCAGAGGAATTTCTGGCTCTTATGGAGCATTTTCCACCCAAGAATCCCAGCTCTGTCTGCCAGGATGTTTCTCTCATCCCATGAGGCAGAGATGTGCCCAAGGGTGGGAGAGGCTGTAGCATGGCTGGGATCCCAACCAGGGCATTCCCCTTGGATTTGCCTTTCCCATCATAGAGATGCCCCTTCCTCAGGGGCTTGGGCCTGTGACCTTCGAGCCCACACAGACCTGGTGGCACTTCCAAGTGCTCCCAAACCTCTTGGGTCACTCAAGATTGGGATGACAACACCACAGGGCAGCGTGTCCCCAAAAAAGGGGTCAGCTGGAAACATCAGGGAAAAGCCCCAGCTGGAAACATCAGGAACCACGGAGAAAATGACCTTTAAGAGCAACATCTCCCTTCATTAGTGATTCTGATTAACCCAGCCCAGTGCCCCTCCATCCACTCACCTGTTAGTCTCCAGGGCTGGAAGGAGCAGGGATCATCTGGTTTTGGCCCAGAGATCATCTGGTTTTGGCCCAGAGATCATGTCTGAAAGACAAAAGGGTGCTTGGGAAGAGGCAACAAGCCATGTCTGAGCACAAGAAAACCACACTGCTTCCCTCAGCCCCGGGGGATGGGCATGCAGGGAATAAAGGGGACTCTGCACAATAGAGGGAAAAATAATAAACCCCAGCCCAGGCAGAGGAATGAGAACCACGTCCCATGGCCCCTGGGAAGGGCTCCAAGCAGTGGGACATGCTTTAAAGAGCTGCTGCTCCTGAGTTCTGGTCTTAATTTTCTTCACATGCCAAGCTGCTGGCAGGGCAGACGCGACCGAGGCGACTTTGTGCAACGGGGCGAGTTCGGGAGCACCAGGGCTGGGTGGCACCACTCCAGCTCAGGCTGTCACAGCATTTCCAGGTGGTTTTGGTGGCCTGGATGCATTTTTTGGGAGGGATATGGGTGATTTCCCATAGCTTGGATATTGTTCCCCACACGGGACCCCTGGTCCTGCCCCTCACAGTCTGCATGGCCTGTCTGAGCCAGCTCCATCTCCCTGGAGGGTTTCCAGTGGGATAGACCCCCAAATCCCTCCCTCACAACTGGATCCAGCCCCCTCTGCCCCACACAGAGGCCTGAGTTGGGATCTGGGATGGCCTGAACCCACTCTGGGATGCTGCATGGTCCTTGGACATTTTGTCCTTGGAAGTGAAAAAAAAACCCTTCAAAGGGCAGCTCAGCCTCAGATCTCCTTGCACAGGCACTGCTGAGTGTGCTGCTCATTCCTGGAGGAGTAAAGAGAGATCTCAGCCTGACTTCAGGCCAGTTTCTCTGAGCGGGATGTGCGTCCCCTCCCCAAGTCCCGAAGGGAGGACACAGCCCTGCAGGGAGGGAGTTTGCTGTGCTTGTCTGATGCTGCCCAAGCAGCACTTGGCAATGCTCACCCTGGCTGTGCAAACCTGCCCGGTGGCCTCAACAGGGCTCAAAGTGCCAAACCCAGAGGACTTTCACCCCAACCTGCACCTTCTGTGTGCAAAAAAATGTCCTGAGCCAGCCCCTCTGAGCTGCTCATCATCCCTGTCCCTCAGGGGGGTGACCCTCAGCAACTTGGCACCCAGTGTCATTTTCTACCCAGCTAACAGAAGCAGCCACACACCATCCAGCCGGTCCCCACCAGTAGCTGCTTCCAACAGAATTCACCCAAAATCCGCCCCAGGGCCGTGCAGCCACAGCCCCGGCTGCTGGGAGCAGATGGGAATCAGGCGGCCACCTGTGGTCCCCAGCCCTCCCCGCTGTCCCCAGCCTGGCAGAGCAGCTCCCTGGTCATGGAAGGGCTGGGAAGCAGCTTCATCTGGAGGGACACTTCCCACCGGATCCCCGAGGCTCCCACGGGACTCGTGCTCGGAGCCCAGCAGCTCCTGTTTCACAGCTGCCATGTGATTCTGCCCTGGGTGTATTTTAAGCACTGCATTTGACGTCACACCTTCTTCCCCAGGATGCTGCTTTCTCTAAGTTTCCAGGCAAAACCATTCCCAAATCTCCTTTTCAGCTTCCCCCCACCAGGCATGGAGCTGCCCTGGCCTGAATTTCCCCCATTCCCTGCAGAGCGTTGCCTCCTCACAGCCAGGTCACCCCTCAGCAGCCGAGCAGAGCTGAGGAGGAGGGAGGTGACATCCATGATCCCCTCTGAGAGAACAAGGAGAAGGTGGGGAAAATCACAGGCTGTGAGATGCCCAGCTCACCCAGCAATCAGACTGGGGCAGGATCCGTCCATCAGCCCCACAGGGTGGGTGTGGGGAGCAAGGCAACAGCAATGGATCCGTGCAGGATGGTGGGCTCATCCTGCTCCCTTCTTCTTTCTGGAGCTTGGCACAAGTGAAAAATCCTTCCTGTGTCCCAATGGACCACCTTGAAGAGCCCCATCAAACCAGACCCCATCCCATCCGCTCCATCCCAGCTGCACTCCGGGATCAAAGGAAGTGCTGCATCCTGCCCCAAACCAGGATCAAGCCTCCCAGCTCTCACATCCCAGGCTGGAGCCCCTCCAGGAGCAGGATACAGCCACCTGGGGCAAAGGGCAGGGGCAGGAACGGAGCAGCACGGCCGCTGTGCTGGTTCCAGTGGCTGGGCATGGCTTGGCAGCGCTGCAGCACAGCACAAGCTGAGCTTGGAGCTCGCACGGCTCATCCCAGAAACACCCACCGTGTTCCCAGAGACCTTCACCTGGAGCTGAGAAGCACCCGCTGTGCTCCCAGAGACCTTCACCCAAGCCTCCCACCAGCCCTGATCCAGCTGTTTGGGCTGAGCCGTGACTGCTGGAGAGCAGCAGAGGGCAATGATCCAACCTGCTGGTCCCTCCTCCTGGGCATTTGCACCTGCGGCTGTCTCAGCACATCCCACTGCATCTCAGTGCCAACACCAGGCACACGAGAGCTCTTTGTCCTTCCTCGGGTGTCCCCAAAGCCAGGAGATGCTGTAGGAATGCCCACTGACCCCCACATGGCACAAACCCACCCCTTCAGTGCCCCGTGAGCACCCCTGGTCTGAAATAAACCCAAAACATCTGGCCAAGGGACTGCTTTATGCTGGACCCTGGGCACAGCCCGGGTTTTTCTCTCTGGATCCTCTGGCTATCATCCAGCCAGGTGTTTCCACAGGCTGTCCTGCAGTAGAATGCCTGTGATCCAGCCCCACTCGAGCTGTACAAGCACAGGGGGAAAACCCAGGAGGGCTCAGGGCTGGGAGAGGTCACTGGGGGGACTAAAGCAGCTGATAAAAAAAAAATCCCATCGCAGCGATTCGGCTGGAAACGATCACCCACGTGAAGACAGGCGGGCTGGGATGGGCTGCCCTGCCCTCCCCTCCCTCCCTGCTGCCCCTCAACCCTCCAAGGTCCTCAACGAGCTTTAAGGACAGAAAAAGCCCCAAGGAATGTGAAACGCTGCTGGAGAGAGGAGCCTGGATGCCATCCCTCCTCACCCTCCCCGCTGTGCTCCCATCCATCGGGAGGAGACAGGCTCCCCACTACGGCTGGCACCAGCCAAGGCATCTCCCCTCATTAGCCCCGGGGCTGATTCTTCTATCCCATCCAACAGCACAGCCCCAGCCCGACTACAACAGGACCGGGGGAAGGAATCAGGCTCGGGAGAGCTTTGAGGGGCGTTCCTGCCCGAGCAGCATCTCCTGGGATGAGCTCTGTGTGTCCCACTGAGCCGCACTGCCCCGTCCGACTCACACCGGGGATGCGGGATCGTGCCTTGAGCATCCTGCACCGAGGCAGCTTTGCAAGGTGTCAGGACAGGGGGATTTTTCGGGCCTGCCAAGATTTCCTGCAGCTTTGCAAGGAGCTGAGAGAGGGGGATTTCCATCCTTAAGACTCCTTACCTGGCCGGGGGTGACAGCAGGATGTGGCTCGGCTGAGGGGAGATGTGATGGGCGGTGCTCCCAGCCAGAGCTTCCCACCGGGAAGAGCAGAGCTGGCTGTGGTTTAGGGCTTTGTACCTGCTCCATCCTTCCCTGTTCCTGGTTTCTCCTCCTCTCTCCCACTTCCCAGAGCTTTCTGTGCTGGCTCCAGGTGGGGATTCCTGTACTGTGCCCCATCCCTTCCTCTGAGGCACCTCCCGGAGCCAAGGGAAGCTGGAGGCAACACTTGATGGGATCACGGAAGGATTTACTCAGAGCCTCAGCAAACAGGACTTTACTCCCCATCCAACAGCTCCTTAGGGCTTCAGGATCCCCGCTGGGACCAGCCCCAGGGCATCCCGCAGCATGGGCACCTCAAAACCAGCCCTTCAGGGCCCTCCCAGGGCATCTTCCAGTGGAAACACCCACCCGGATCAGCCTTTACGTGGGAAACCATCCAAACACCAACCGCCTGTCGGTCCCCGTCCCTTCCCCCTCCGCATCCCCCCGGCCCTCGGCGCAGGGAGCCGCTGCCAGGACAGCAGCACGCTCCATTGTGCGGGTCGGGATCAGCCGCTGCCAGCCGGGAGGAGCTGCGGGCATCCAACAAAACTGGCAACGCCAGAGACCCCAGAGGAGACAAACAACCAGAGAAATCAACCCCCCCGAAAAAACAATGCAGCTTTCTGGGGCCGGGATCGTCCCCGCTGCAGGGCTCGACCTCGGCTCAGTGACGCGGCCACCGCCGCTGAGAAAGGGACCGCGGAGGAATGCGGCCACGCGGGGGTCCCCCGGGCAGAGGGGGGCACAGGGGAAGTTCGTGTTTGGGAGAGGGGATTGCAAAGCCCGCGGCCTTTTCAGAGAGTTGTGGCTCCGTTTTGGCTGCACCACCTGGAAATTTAACTCCTGGGGCTGAGTACAAATCCAGGATCTGGGGAGGCAGGCTGTGAGTCAAGGGAAGAGTTTGGGGGTGCAGAGGGAGCCGGGATAAAACATCCAACCAGGCCGATTTTATGGATATTTTAACCTTCCCTTCTCATTGTTACCGAGAATTTACAGCTCCTTCAAAAAGATGCTCAAAGCCGGAGCCAAGGACACGAAACGCGTGGCAGCATCTCTGCATCTGGGAGAGGAAGGTCGGGTGGAACCAGCAGGTCCCAGCCTCCTTCGTGCCTCAGTTTCCCCTCGTCTGGAGCTGTGTCCTCGTCTCAATTCCTGAGCTCAGCAGCTGAAGCTTTGGCTTTGCACCGCGCACCGGCTGGAAATAGGGGCTGGGGGTGCAGGAGAATGTGGGGGTCCTGCTCGGCTGGGAAGTCCTGGGGGGGATAAGTCAGCAAAAGAGAAGAATAAGAGGAGTCGAGAGAGAGATTGAGGAGAGGAAGAGCGAGGAGGCGGTGGCGGGGAGACAGACGGCACCGACCATCTGCTGCGGGTGCTTTTAATTGCTCGGGCTCGCTTCGGCTCCGCTGCCTCGGCTCTTCTGCAAGAGCTGCTGCTGAGGGGAACCGGTCCCCAGCACCAGCCTGGGCCACAGGGAACACTCGGGAGTGGGGCAGGATGAGCCGCAGCCCCTGAGCAGCGCAGGGGCGATGGGAGAGCCGCGTTTTGCGGGGCGGAGTTGGGAGAGCAGCGCCTGCCAGGGATGGCTCCGGCACCAAACCAGCCCCGGGGCCAGGGACCTCCGGCAACCGACTCCGGCAGAGCCCCGCTGGAGCAGGGGAAGGAAAAGCTGCTTGGAGCAGCTGCAGATGCTTCCCATAACCAAGCAGATGCCCAATCCCTCGCAGCTTTTTAAGGATGCCTCAATCCGAGTGCTTGACGTGCACCTGGGGCTGCTGAGCTCTGCTCCAGACTATAAATATCCCTCTGCTCCCCCGGCAGCTTCTCCTGATCCATCGGCATCCCCAACACCTCCCTTGTGCTCCCCATTGCTGCCCTCGCGCTTGTGATCCCCCAAAACCCTCACCCAGGGTGCCTATTGCTGTAACATTCCCTTCCCCACACCCCAAAATCACCCATGCCAATGGGCAGGAATGAAAATCAAAATATAAAATTAAAATCTGGGCATCCCCCACCTTCCTCAGCGTGGGATCTCTCACCGGACCAGGAACCCCCTGTTGAGGGAGCAGCACCATCCCCTGCCAGGCTCTGGGAGGGTTTGGGTGTCCCCACCATCACAAGGGCTGCAGCCCCCGAGGTGTTTGTGGCGGCCCTACCATAACACAAACAATAACAACGCACCACCGAGCTCCCCACAGCCCTTTTAGCCCTTGCTGGGGTTGTGGGGGGAACCCAGCTGTTAATTATTCCTTCATCACACATGCAAGAAGCTGTCGGTTCCTCACACCACGGAGCATCCACCCTCCCAGGGGCTGGTGTTGATTTATAGCCGGGCACCGCCTGCCCTTTAGGGGGTCCGCAGGGTCCCCAAGGCCCCCCAACCCTCGCAGGGCTGGGCAGGATCTGCCAAGCACCATCATGGATCCCATTAACCGGAGCCTGTTAATTGTTGTTCGAAGCAGGGACGATCCCGGGAGGAAAATGCAGAGACAACGCTGCACCCGCGTGTCTCCATGCTCACCAGGAAAAGCCAGCAGGAGCTGCAGACCCCAGCTCCTGGCACCCGTGGAGGTGTGTCCCGTGGGGAATTCCAGTGCTCCATACTGGGAGAACTGGGAATACTGAGCTCTCTGTGTTGTCCCGTCACAGGGAGCACCTTGTATCCTGCAAAACTTCTGGGGCTGGGATTCAGGGGGGAAGAGGCAGCCGTTCCCTCAGTGTCAGAGGTGTGAGCTGGCAGGAGGGATCCAGGTGGGAAGCCCAGGGGTTCAGACAGGCACCAGGGCTGCACATTCCTCACTGGAGTGTTTACAAACAGGATCAGTGCTGCCAGCAGACCAAATGTGCCAGGCCTGGGGTTTAAATTCCTCCCTTAGCAAAGGTTGATGCTGAAATCCAAAGCTGCACAGAGCTGCACCCACCAAGTGCCAGGTGTCAGGTGTGAGGAGCTCGTCGGGCCTCTCTTAGTGCCCAGTCTCTGAGCTCCTTGTTAATCCCAGTGGGGGAAATTATCCCAATAAAGACAAAACTTGAGGATGGACCTGTGGGCATCAGTGGAGGTGAGTCCAAAGGCAGTGATGAAGATATGGAGGTGAATAAGGGTCCTGTGCTTGGGGGGGGACCCAAATAAAATCCTGCCCTGAAGGATTCCCAGGGAAAACCGGGAAAATACATCCAAAGAGATCACTCACCCTGCAGCTCAATACCATCAGCCGAGAGCACCAACGGGAAAAAGCTGCGGGTGAAAGAAGTCGGATGCTTCATCTTGGAGCAAATCCTGCTCCCAGCCCTCCCCTCCTTGCCTCATCCATCCCCTTGGAACTTCACGCTTCTTTTTCCAGCACCGCAGGGAGGTTTATCCCATGCGGATAAACAGGGTCAGGCTGGGGATGAGCAAAGCGCTGGGGGCATCCCTCCACAAACACACGAGCTCACGGGAGCCGTGTCTGACCCTGGCACGGGGAATCCTGCGGGTGAGGCGGCATCGGGCACACGTGGGGTTGGAAATGGACTGGTATTCCCGAGGGAGCCACCACTGCCGGGATAAAACCCGAGGATGAGACACTTAAGCATTAAAAAGGAGGGAAAGGGTGACGGGAAAAGCAGCGGGCGCCTCCCCCTGATGTACCTCGGGGCCAGTGCGGGATGCCGGGAGGAGCCAGCCTGGGGCAGCGATCCAGCCCCGCTTCCCAGCTCGCTCCCCCGGTGATTGCCTCTCCGAATTACACAATTGGCATATGCAAAAGTAATTACGGATCGGAGGCGTGTCAGTATCACCCTCACGGCGCTGAATTCCGTGGAAAACCGAGGAGTGAGACAACGCAGGGAATAAATCACCTCCAAAAATCAGGGAACGGGGCAACGCTGCAGCCTCACACGCACCTCTGCACTAACAGCCGCTGTGGGCGCATTACCAGGATAAACCAGGGATTCAGGCAGCCTCCGAGCCATCTGGGGTTGCGGTGGGTGAATTATATTAATGCACACGCGTCTTCTGCTGCTCCTTCCTTTTCCTCCAGCGCAGGGTTGGGATTTGTGGCCTTTTCCTGCTTTTATAATCGCCCGGGGGGAGGCATTAATGGGCAGTTGGAAGGAGAAATTGCAGGGCTGGGCAGCTGCTCGCAGTTTAGGATTGTAACGAGTTAATTATGTTAAAGGCATTAAATAATTTAACTGTGTTGATGAAGGATGCTCTGGGATGTCCGAGGTGCTGGAGGAAATCGGAACCCTACGACCAAAGCTGCTCAGACGCCTCGTTCCCGTCAGTTCCTTTGGGAAAAGGGAGTTTTTAACACGTAACAGCCCGGTTTGGAGATGTTTAGGTTGTGTTTGGACACTCAGAGCTGGACAAGCCACCTGCCCTCCACCGATGCCAGCCTGACCCAGGCAGGTGCCCGCAGGGGGCTGCACGGGAAGAACAGCAGGGACCGCGCTCTGCCCTTGCAGGAAACGAATCAACCGCGATGGAGAAACCCCTTTTCCTACGGAAAGACCGTTCTGCTCTCCCCTCCAGCCCTCCGGGGCTGCACATCCCGGGAGGAGCGGGGAGGACCCAGCGGGGCTCAGCCGGGGCTCGGTGCCTACCCGGGGCCGGTGCCACCGGCCGCCCCGGTGCCGGGTGCCGCTGTCACTAGATGGCAGTGGAGCATCTCGGTGAGGCTCGGGGGGCGTCCGCAGCCTCGGGAGACCCCCCTGAGCCTCCCCCATCCCTTCTCCCACCGCCGCCGCACAGACCTCGCAGCCATCCCACCCCAGGGCTGATCCGGGGGGATCCCAGGTGCCATCCCAGCACACCCGAGCTGCGAGGCATCGCCGTTGCCCTGGATACAGCCCGTTTTCTGGCTGAGACTTTATTTGGGTGGAAAAACTGAAGATCTTGGCTGCGTAGCCAGGATTTCTCCTGCAGCGGGCTCCGTTCGGGGCTCACGTGCCCGGCCCACGTCTGGGCTCTGTCGGGCGGGAGCACGAGCACGATGCAGATCCCAAACACCCCTCCCGATCCCGGGGCTGCAAATAACCCTCCCGACCCTGCACAGACCCCGGCTGGCCCCTCGGAATGGGGACAGGGCCAAGTGCAGGGACCCCATGTTCCCCGAGATACAAAGGGGAGAGGCAAGACAAACCCTGGAGTTGCTCTGGGATAAAACCCAGCTCTCCAACCCAGGCGCAATCCCAGGGGAACCACCACCCCAGGGCAGTTAAACTGCTCCAGTGGACTGGCAGCAGAGCGGTGGATTCCAGCACTCCCAAACAAGGAATTCCCCAAGAAAATCAGTTTAGCTCAATGGCTGCAGTGGTTGGCACAGGGATGAACCGATCTAGAAACCAGCTCCATTAAATTAGTGTAATTCCTGGGCGTGGATCAGCTCTGGATTTACAGACCTCCAAGCAGGGCCCTGTCCACAGCAGAGCGGATTTTTGGAGATGTCTGGTTTTCCTGCCTCAGAACCTTCCCTCTGCCCTCCAGGACCAGCAGTCCCGGAGCTGAATCAATTCCTGCTTGGGAAAGAGACAGCAAAACTTGGGGATGGTTTCACCCCAACATAGTCCGGTCTGGGATGTGCAGCTGCAGGCTGAAACACCTGGTCTGAATGCACAGGGATACCTGAAAAGGGAGAAATCCACCCCCAATTCAAGACTAGCTGGGAGGACAAAGTTCCCAGGGCCAGCAGAGCAGAGGGATGACACAGCATAGGCTGAGAAAATAGGGCAATAAATAAACTGGAATTGCTCTGGTCCTTGCTGGGCAGAGAGCATTGCTGCAGGGCTGGTGTGAGAAGAGACATCCCCTCCAAGTCCAGTAATACCAATATCCCACCAGTCCCTCCATCAGGCAAAACCCACAGCACCCACCACCTGCCCAGTAGGTGCCTCCAGACCAGCTTGGGGGAGAGATTTTAGGATTTAATTCCTCCTTTTGGACACGGCCAGGACAGATCTCGAATGAAGGGAGAAGAGAGCGGGAACATCCCCGATTTTCACCTTCCCAGGGAGCAGGCGGGATCCACAAGTCCCTGGGACTCAACAACCACAGCAAAGCCTTGAAAAAGGAGATGCCATTCATTCACAATGAGCACCCAGTTAGTTATTTTGGGGGTGCTCCAGTGGGTGCAGGTGCACCTGGAAGCTTTTAACTCACAGAATCCGGCACTGCCAGCACAGATTGGGGGGATGAAGGCCAGGACAATCCCGGTGAGCGGCACTAAGACCACATCCATCCTCCAAAGGGATTTTTTTGCAATGGGAAGGAGGGAAAGCAGCGAGATCTGCTCATTCTCAGCCGGATTTCCACAGTCCCCCAGGACCTGTGCTCCCTGACACCGGGGCATCGGATTTCCATGGCTGAGGATCAGCCTCTTATCACCGGGTTCTGCAGGAAATTGGGGCTGATGGGAGGCCCTGGGAGCCGGGATGGGGCTGGGAGGTTGATGCCTTTGGATCAGCAGCTGCCAGGACAGTCACAGAGCCCAGGTCCCTTCGAGGTCACCAACCTGGATAGAACATACTGGGGTTCACTCCAGGGGGGAATTTGAGGGGTTACCCTAGGGATTGCTTGTTTGGGGAGGGCACAGCACTCACCTCCTGCCTTCTGCCAGCACCACACAGGTCCTGGATACATGGAATGGGGTAGTGGGGAGAACATGAGCCTGTGATGGGCTCTGGAGTCACAGCATCCTCATCCTCACCCTCATCCTCACCCTCATCCTCATCCTCCTCATCCTCATCCTCTCCTACAGGCTGCTATGACAGGACACAGGACGAAAGATGTTTGTAAGATCCTCCCAAAAATGAACCCCAAAGTCACGACCCCATGTCCTGTTACCCTCAGCCTCTGCTCTGAACTCAGACCCAAACAGGAGGAACAGCAATTTTCCAGGAGCCAGGGAGTTGCAGCAGCTCAGGATGGGGCTGAGCCCCTTCTGTTGGGGTCTCCCCAGCCCATCCAGCTCCTCCAGAGAGAGCAGCTCCACACCAGACCTGTCTGCTCCATATTTACTAAAACAACAAACAGGGGCTCTGCCTCCAGGTGCCCTCCCACCTTCCTTCAGTGCCGGCAGAAGCCTCGGAATAAAGCATCACCCCAAAGGCAGCTGTTTGGTGGGGAGCAGCGAGCCAGGCTTTGGGATGGGGGCTCCCCGTGGGAAGGGGGGGCTGCAGCACGGGGAGCCCCATCAGGGTGGGGGTGTCCCAGCAGGAAGCAAAGGGAGTGGGGTGATGGGTGATGGGTGATGGGTGATGGGTGATGGGTGATGGGTGATGGATCTCACAGCACTGCACGGCTCCTGCACCTGATCCCAGATGAATTTTTCTTCCTGTAGTAAAAGCTGTTTCTCCCACCCAGGGAGGGCAGATCCCCCTTTTGGGGCTGGGTGGATGCCTCACTCCTTCTTAGGAAACCGTGACCGGCTGTGAGCTGTTGTGCCCTTGCCCAGAAGTGGTTGTGTTGATGGGGAAAAGTCGGGGGGATGAATGCAGGGAATTGGCTGGGCTGGGAGCTAGCCCTGCTGGAATCAGTGGATGGATCTCAGCCTGGAATACCGAACAGCTTCCACAGGGTCAATGAATCCCAGTGAAGGAACCTCCTCTGAATTAAAGGAGTTAAATTACTGCGAGCTGGAGGGACACAGAGCCATCTTTGCGCCTTCCTCCTCAGGAGAGCATTCCCAGGGGGATGCTCTGCAGGGCAGGAGCGTGGGGGTGCTCCAAAACCCCCTCTGGAGCACCCACTCCCGGTACCCCACCCTCCCCGGTCAGACGGGCAGTGCCGGAGGGATGGAGAGCAAACACGAGATGCTGCGGCAACCTCCTCACTCCTGCTGCCCATTAACGTTCCTCGTGCAACTTTATCCTCTTCCCAGTCCCCAGGCGCGGCTCCAGTCGGGCTGAGAGGATGGGATAACCCTTCCCAGCTCCTCGGGGAGCGCAGGCACACAGAGGGACGCTCTGCTGGGATAACAGCCGTGACTCCTCGTGCGGCAGCGGAAGGGGGGGCAGTGCCGGGAAAGCCTCGCCGAGCTCACGCCTGGGGCAAGGTTATGGGATTCAGTTCCCCCCATGAGCTGAAGGGAAGGGGCAGCGCCTGGGACCCATTAAACCCCATCCCACCAGTCACACGTGGCCCCGGGAGCAGGGAGGGAGCTTTGTTTCCTCTTCCCCAAGCAATGTCCTCCGAAAAAAAGGGGCCAGGAGAGAACCCCAGGAGCAGGGGAGGATGGAGGGCCAGGCAGAGATGCTGTTGGGAAGAGGGAAGGAAGGTTGTTGGTGCAGGTCAGATCCTGCTCATGGAGTAATTCCATCAGCCTGAGAGTGGATGTGCTGGGATCTCTGTTACCCAAATCAGCAGCATCAGACCAAAATAAAATAAAGGCTAAAATTTAGTCTCTGTGCTCTGGAAACCTCTGCACCATGGAAACACCTCTTACAGAGCCCCTCCACCCCACAGGATCCCCCAAGACCCCAAAGCCAGAGACCTGTGTCCCTTCCAAGTGTCCCCAGCACCGGGGGTTCCATCCCGAGCTCCGTCCACCACGTGGGTCCCTGTTCCAGCTCCTCCCTCCACTTTTGGGCACTGCACAGCAGAGCTGGGGTGGGGAACCCCCACTGAAGATGCTCAGAAGAAGCAGCAACAAAAAAGAAAATCACAAATCAACACTTTTTACCCAGAATGGCCCATTCTCCCCATTTCCCATGAGGAATGTGGTGCCCAGACCGCAGCGTAATTTTTTCCCAGACCCACCCCTCTAAAACACCCATTTCTCCCCAAATTACCTGAGTTGATGACTTTCCAATGGGCTTCACGCCCTGGGATCTGGGTTCTCTGAGCGATCCCTCCGGGAGCATCCTCTCCCAGGCTGCTGTAGGGTTGGCTGCTGAGTCCTTACCCCCGGATGCAGAAGCTTTGCACCCTGGTTCCATGCAGGAAGGGCTGGTCCTGGCTCTTTCTTCTTCCCCAACAACTCTGGGCACCGAGGTTTAATGGGAAAATGCTGTTTGGGCAGCGGGGGGAAGGCATGTCTTGCTCCAATTTGGCAGAGATCGCCTCCACTTATTGCTCTGAGCTTTCCCCCCTGCTGCTCCGGAGGCTTTGAACCAGCTCAGATCCCATTAATGGGGTTAAGCGACAGCAGGGAAAACATCGAGGCAGAAATGGAGGCAATATCGGGAACCTGCTGGTGTTTAGGGCCTGATCCTGTGGGATTCAGGCTCTCCACCACCTGTGACAGCCCCATGGAGTCGTTCTTGATGAACACCCTGGAAAAGCTCAAGCCATGGAAACCAAGGGGCATGTATTTGGGGAAAGAGTCAGGGCACAGAGTTCTCCTCCACCCTGGGGCTCACACACAGCCCATGCCCACACCAGGTGAGGGATGTGTGGTCCTAAGAGCCTTAATCCACTGACCAGGGGCCAAAGACCCGCTGGGATGTGGGAACGCTGCCCGATCCCCTCTGAGCGGAGCACAATCCCTGTGCTGAGCCACCACATCTCCCGCTGTTGTGTTTTCACCAATTAACTTGCTCAAAGCAATTAAGCAGCTCCAATGCCTCCAGCCATCACCTTCCTATCACAATGTGACCCAGAGGGTGGGAGCAGGGAATGTCCTGGAGCTGGGCCGTGCCACTTCGGGATGGGGAAGAAAGTGAGGATGGAGGTTTGCTTCCACAGGCACGTCATGTGTCCACTGAAATTACAGAATCACAGGATGGTTTGGGTTGGAGGGGACATTAAAGATCACCTGCTTCCACCCCATGCCTTGGACAGGGACACCGAGGGGTCTGTCTGTCCCCAGGCCTGGGGCTGGCAGAGGTAAAGGCTTCAGCATCATCGAGGTCTCTTGCTCTCAGAGAAGAGCAAAGGAGCTGCCAAGTGTCCCAAAAACCTTTGTACCCCATCGGTGGGTGCCCAGGGGGGAGCACAACAGCCCAAAGAGAAGGAGAGATGGGAAAGAAAAAGAGGAGGAAGCACAAGACCAACACCCCAGACAACTGATCAGCCCACGGCACCTCTTACCCATCACACATGCTGGCCCCACTCCTCAGCAGGGCTAAATCCACCCCATGCTCCTCAGGGGGCCTTCTTTTGGGTGCTTTAGAGTTTTTTGGGGGTGAAATTCCTTTAAAGTTCAACAGCACAGGGGCTTTGTTTCCTATCAAGGAGCCTTTGAGATGTGAACAGCCCGGGCTCCTCGCAGGGGGATTTGTGGTTGAAAGGTCAAAGCTGTTTCTGGTTCCCCTTATCAGCCTTGGCCGAGCTCGAAGGAAACGAAGGAAACCTTTGGGTCGGGTCAGGGAGGTCACACCGGGGACAGAGCACAGGGGCACCGGGGATCTGGAGACGAGATGCCGATGGCAGAAGGTGTGGAGAAACCCAGGGGTCAGGAATTCTGACTCTCTCCCTACAGCCAGGCCAGGGAGGGGAAGGTGTCCCCACAGACCCATCTGCTGTGGGGGTGGTGGGACACAGCGCTCTGGGGGACACCATGGCCCAGAGTGGATTTGGCCACTGCAGTTTTGGAGTTGTGCCCAGGGGTGGCCACTCAGCTCTCTGGACCTGTTCAGTGTCGCTCCCAGCACTGCTGCGTTTGGTCTGGCTCATCCATTGGCACGGATGAGGATCCATGCTGGATTTGGGGAGTCCTCAGGGCTCTGCAGGAACACGGAGGCGGCTGGGCACAGCTTCCCCCTGAGAAGGCCAGAAGCAGCGTTTGCTTTGCAGGACCAAGGCCTCCTGAGCTTGATCAGTGCTGAGGGACAAGTTCTCCACACAATGTGTGTCCCATGGGGCCACCTTGGCCTTCAACCCAAATAACTCAGAGCAGGAGCATCCTCCAGCCCAGCAAAGCTGAAATGGGCTCAGCTCTTGCCCAACCCTGTCTTGCTCACAGCCTTCATCCCCCTCTTTCCATCCATCCATCCATCCATCCATCCATCCATCCATCCCCAGCCACAGAACCAGGGTGTCCATCCATCCAGTGCTCTGAGTTGCTGGACCCTTCAATCTCCCCTTTCCCTGCTCTTCCCGCTCTTCCCTGGTCCTCACACGCCCTGGCAGAGCTGACCCATCCACGCTGGGATCCGGGGCAGGTGAAACCAGCCCGTGGGAAGGAAGAATCCCTGGCACCCATCTGGTTTTTGCACGTGGTGCTCTCGGCACTGTCCCCTCTCATTCATCCTGACAGGTACAGACATCACCACCAGCCCGATCCCTTGAAGTCCTGATGTGGACAATCCTGTTATGGAAAAACAAGAGCTCCTGCTGCTGTGCCTGTGGGGAAAGCAGAATGCTCTGCAAGGCTGGGAGGAGTGGGAAGCACATGGGAAGGGGGGAAACACTCCCTGGGATGCTTAAAGGGGGTTCCTTGGGGTCAGCCTCCCCTTCCCGGGTTTCCTCCAGGTGTAAAGCCAGCCAAACATTCCCAATCCACCAATAAACCAGCCAAGGGACAAGTGGTGGGGTATTTGCAACCCCTAACACCCGTGCCACAGCCGCGTGCCTCAGTTTCCCCTTGGAAAGGGAAGCGTTTTGTCTCCTGGTGTTGGCTCCATGACGGGACCGCGAGGATAAGGACACATCCAGCACCACCCCCCCACCAGCCTGAAAGGATGGAGAATCCGTGTGCGCTCCATTCCGCGTCCGTCTGGAAGCAAGAGCAGTGGGAAAACACAGCTCAGCCCCTGCAGAGCCCCGGGACGGCTCCTTCCCCCGCCACCAGCCACCAAAAAAATCCCGATTACTTTCAGGTGTCGGCCGGTTAATAAAATCAATCTTCCCTCTAGGAAAAAGGAGGTGTGCAGGGGGGGGATTTTTTTTTTCCAAAGGCTAAACACAAACCAGAAGGCAGCAGACTGCAGAGCGCTGGCTCCGCTGTCCTTTCGGGACACGCTTGGAGACACTCGGCTTTACTTCTTTCCTCTTGTTTCACCCCAAGAAAAAATCGTCCTGAATTTTTAGGAGCTGCTAGGAGTTTATCCCAGGAATCCCAAGGTGATGCCATCCCACCGGCTTGGCCCCGGGGAGTTCCTCATGTTGCTGTTTGTTACAGACTTTCCGGGGAAAACTTTTTCTTTCCATGCAATAAATTTTCCACTTACATTTTAAGGGAAGAAAATGTTTTCCGGTGCTTTTGCTGCCTCTCTGTCAGGAATGATTACTCCCAGATTTATTGGGATTTGCAAAGGAGGCGGCGATACCTGGGATCTTCGAAACTTGCCGGGATAATGATGCAGGCAGAGCTTGTCAGCCTCAGATCTGATTTATGGAGCAAGATTTCATCCGTCCCGGTGCGTATAATTTACTGGGATCTGGAAGTGGCTCATTAGGGAACGGGATGAATAAACCCATCAATCCCCTGGGGAGGGGAAGGGCTTTGTCCGGCTCTCCTTGCAAATCCCAGGGGGAATTGGGGTTTTCCTCGGAGGCAGCTGGAGCGATTCCGCATCCCCGGCACAGCTCTGGGGGAAAAGGAACCTTCAGGGTGGGGGAATCACCCTGGAATATCCCCAGGCACGGTGAGGGTCCCGCTCCCCCACGGGTGGGACTCAGGGGGTGCTGAGCCCCCCGGCTCCACGGATCCCAAACAAGCAGGACGTGTTTGCTCCCACAAAGCTGATTCCTGGAACGGCTCGGATTTATTCCCGATCCCTCCCGGGATCAGAGCGTTGTTTCACTCCTTTCCCACTACACAGCCAGCAGCTAAATTTCCCCCAGCCCTCCCAAATCATTACCTCCCCTTTGCTTTTTTCCCCCATTTCCACCATTTTCCAGCCATTTTCCAGATAAAACTCAAACTCTGCCCAGGGTAATCCCATGGAAACCCGGAATAATGGAGCCCAGAGCAAGAGGCTCAGCCCAGCCCTGCGCTAATGATCGGAATAAATTAATTTATCCCCCCTCAGGGAATAAATTCCTCCCCACTCCCCGGGAATTTATTCCCCCAAGCCAGGCTGTTGTACATCCTATGGGAAGCATAAATCCACATAATACCCAAATTACCAGATTTACACCCATTTCTCCAGCTGCCATGTTAATCTGGGGCTGGATCCTGCTCCTGGTTCTGTAGATCTTAAATCCAAAGTGATCCCACTGATTTAAAGCCAATATTTGAGACTTACAACTCTTAACAGGTTAAAATTAAAAACTCTAAAGGATCCGAATCCTCCCACTTCCCAGCAAAGCAAATATTGCAGTAAATTCCCTTCAGTCATAGATGGAATGAATTCCCTTTAATCCCTCGCTGTTCTCCTGATTTTCCAATCACTATCAAGTTTTTAGGAGTCAAAAGAACCATTTTGCTCCCAGTCCCACAGCTTTTACTGGGATTAATGGCATAAACACACTTCCAGCCCAGCATCTCCCCTGAATCCCACCCACTGCCGGCTCGGCTCGCTGCTGCTTCCAGGGTTCATTTCCAGCCTGGGGTTTTTTTATATAATATATATTTTTGGAGCAGCTGGAAGGAAAACAAGCCTGAACTTGCCATCCTGAAGCACTTCCCAGAGCAGCCTGAAAATCCCCCGCATGGATGAAGCACAAATCTTTCCTTATTCCAGCAAAAATCCAGCACAGCATCGGGATGGCGATGGGAGAAGGGATCCACGGAGTCCCCTCAGCGTCCCGGTGTAAAATTGAGCTTATGGGCCCACATTACCCCGTGGTAGAATTCTCTGACTGCAAGGAGGGAGCCGGATCCTCTTTTAAAGCAGCCCAAGGGATTTGAACTGATTTGTTCCTGCAGCTCCTCAAAAGGCCACCCCATTAATTTATAAAAACTTGGAATTTTATGCAGCAGCGGCCAAAAAAAAAAAGTGGTAGTTTTGATACTGGCTTGAATCGAGTTAAAATAATGTTAATTTTTATTGTACTTTCTTTTATTTCCTCCTAATCCTTCTCCTCGGAATGCGAAGGAAAAGTCCTTGAAATTCAAAGGAAAACTCCTTGAAACGCAGCAGAAAACAAAAGCGCCGAGCTCGGCGTTCCCGCCGGGATGAATCCCGTCGCCGCCGTTTGCTTTCTCGGGATTCGGTTCCTCGATTGTTGCTGCCGTCATTAATTTACGGCACGGGCTGACACCGAACGCTGCTCCGGAGCCAGCACCGGGATGAAAACGGGAACGCCGAGGTTTCAACAGTGCAAAAAACAACGAAGGAAAATTGCTAAAAATGGAATTTTTAAGAAATTCGCTGTTTTCCGGGGAAAATTTCCCTCCTTGCCAGTGCTGCGAGTGTCCATCTGTTATCCCTCCTCGCTGCAGCCACATGCTTTGTACATATAAACTACCCAACCATAACGTATTTATACAAATTTAGGGATTTATGCAGTTGTTTGCATGTGATTTCCACATGCTCATCCTCGTCTTCCTGTCATCCGGACACGAAATTCCACGATTTTAGTGTCCCTCTGCTGATAACGTGAACTAACACGGGAATACTCTGTTTGTGGGCAAAATTATAATTATATTTGCTTGGGATTAAATTCTTAGGGGATATATCAGAATAACTCTAAATATGTATACTTCTATAAATATGAATTAATATTTACATATCATTATATATAAATATGCATGCATTAATATGGAATTACAGAATTACAGAATCATGGAATGGTTTAAAGCTCATCTCACTCCACCCCCCTGCCATGGGCAGGGACACCTTCCACTGTCCCGGGTTGCTCCAAGCCCTGTCCAGCCTGGCCTTAAATGTTTCCCGGGACGGATACATATTAAAAATATATAATACAAAAAGAGATGTTAAAAAATATATCATATTAAAATATTACACAATTAATATTATATAATGAATGCAACATCAACTGGTATTTATAAGATGCCATAAATGTTAAGTATAACAATATGCAATCTACATAGATCTGTATAAAAGATATGCTATTTATAGCTGATATTAATATATTGTATTAACATATTCTATAATATAATATTAATTTATATCTAAATTAATTCTCTACATCTATCCGCGTGCCTGTAAAACACGTGTGTGACCCAGGGGCATCGCGATCCACGTGGGTGGATATTTGTTTTCAGGCTTTGGCTTTTGTGAGATCTGGAATCAGGATCGTTCCCTGCCTCGTCAGCCTCGGAAAACAACAAATCCATGATCCCGATGGGTTTCCGGCTCCAGCTCCCACTCCCTCACACACACCAGGGTTGTGACCAGCAAGGGATTTTATTTCTCTGTATATAAAATATATATAAAAACTCCTTTATTATTTCCCCGGGGGAATGAATTCATTTTTCCTGCCATCAATATGCACATTCCTGAGCAAAACTGAACGGTAGCTTGGGATGAAGCTCTGCAGGGAGTTGGACATCAGGAACCAGAGGGTTTGGGGGGTATTTGGGAGGTGGAGAGGGATGTGCAGATGGACACAGACCGAGGATGAATCTGCAGGTTTAGGGAAAGCCAAACCTGGGGAAGGGCACTGATCCCTGTCAGTGCCCGGGGCCGGGATCGTCGTCCCTGTGACAGAGGGGGCAGGGATGTGCCCAGACAAACCCGAGGATCCCACAGGCACCCCGAGGGGTGCATCCCCCCGGGAATGGATCTCCCTGGGGAGCAGGGGAAGGTCCTGGAGGAGCCCGGGCTTGGAACAGCAGGAGAAGAGTGGGAGCATGGCCCTGAATCCTGGCTGAGTCCCACATCCTCTTCAGGCAAGGGAAGGATCCCATGGGCACCCCCAGAACGCTCATCCCTTAACGGACACAGGGAATGGCCTTTGTTCTGCTGTTCCAGATCCTTTTGCCCACACACAGTGCTTCCCCAGGCTGAGAAGAAACAGGAGTGTTTTGCCTGGGATTGAGAGGAGCAGCAGAGCTGGAGAACATCCTCCAAGCCCTGCTCCAAGCTTGGTCAGGAAACATCCAGCAGAGCCGGGAATGCTGCGGGCGGGAGGGGCCTTCAGTGCCTGATCACCCTTCAGACAGTTGTCCCCAGACCGTCCCTTCTGCCACCACCCTGAGGCTCCTGTGCCGCAGCCACGCTGAGCTGAGCTGCCTCCCCAGAGGAATCCATGGCTTTTCCTCCACAGGCTCCCAGGAATGGGCTTTCTTCCCAAACTGCCAAAAATAATAAAATCCAACTGCCCTCGAGGAAAAGCTGGACCTGGATGTCGGCTGCTGGTCCTGCCTGACCCTCAGGCTGCGAGGGAAAATGTGTCCTCGGGGAAGGAGAAGCCCATTCCCTGGGCACCAGGCACTGCTCCATCCCCCGCCAGCATTCCCGAGGCTCTGGGTAACGCTGCGAAGTCTTGGCTGTGAAGGGATGTTCCTACAAACCACAGAGCTCTGCAAACCCTCCCGGCCCCCTGCAGAGCTCTTGTGTGACATCCCGCGGTCCCAGGGGAGGAGAGGCAGCTCTCTGGGATGCCTGGAGACGGTCGGGAAAGCAAATGGGATGCAAAGAGGAAGAAAAAAAATCCTCCCAGCAAGCAAGAGACAAAGCAAAACCAGCCTTTTCCCACAGAGGATCCCATCAGGGTCCCCCTGCCACTCTTGGTGGCTCTCTGGTGGGGCTCATTTGGTGGAAGGTCCAGTTAAAATTGGGCCACAAAAGGTCATTTCAATCCAAGAGTCAACCCAGCAGCTCTTCCCCTTACAGAGATGGAGTCAGACACTCTGATGTTGTGAAAAGTTTCTCCTGGAAGCTTTTCAAGTTGGTGGGATCATTCTTTGCCCAAAAATAAGGTGATTCGTGGAAAATGAACCCCAGTGAGCGTCAGGAGCACCACAGGGACTTCCCTGCTCCAGTCAGTCCCACACTGGCACCCACCCGTGGTGCCCAGGGAAGGGGCAGCCACTTCTCAGCCTTTTCCCTGATCCCAAAGCACCCAACACACACATTCCCAAACGCAGGAGAATGAGGCACCCTGGTCTGGCTCTACACACAGGAAAGAACAGGGCAGGGGGTTGGTGGATCCTGGGGGTCCTGGTCCTCATCCCTGCCCACTGGAAGGACCAAATTCCTCAGCATCTCCAGGGACCAACACAAACCCCCCAAAATCTGACAAACTTCATGGTGCCTTCAGCTCCAAACACCCCAAATCCCACCTGCCCAAGACCTCTCCACTTGCCCAGGAGGGTCCCAGCAATCTCTCCAGCCAGGAAAACCGGCACATCCTAAAGCAGCCTCTCCGTCCCGGCACACAGGGACAGACTCATCCCTCTGCTATTAAATTCCTTTAGATGCCAGCAGTAAAACTGGGAGAGCAACCTTAAAACTGAGAAGCCTTTCCAGGAGTTACGTTATGTTTAATAATATTTAATGACCTGTTGTGAGCCAGAGGCCTCCCGGTCCCTATTTAGCCATAATTTACAGCACTCGGCGAGCTGCAGACAGTCGAACAGGGAAAATCCCAGCAGTTCCAGCTGCTGCAAAGGGAAAGGATCAGGGAAGGCTGGGAGAGGCACAGGGAGCATCGTGGGCATTAAAAGGGTGGGCAAAGCGGGGGCATCGCACGCTCAGACCCCTCTGTGCAGAGCCAGCCCCTCACAGGACTCTGAAAGAACAATTCTGAGGCCAGGATCGGAACCCAGCGTTTTCTTGGAGACGCAGTTTCCCGGAGCAGGGGCTGGAAAATCCAGCCGTGATTTACACCACAAACCCGTCACTCCTGCAGTAACGACGCTCTTCCCAATGACCAAACAACGCATCAATCCTCAGCCCCTGCCAAGACACGGAGGTGACATATTTATGTCACAAACTCTTTGAAACGAGATTTGCTTGTGACTCCAGATTTTCACTGTGCCTGGATAACGAAGTCCTGCCCCGGCACCACCAATAAAAGCGATAATGTTATTTATAGTCGGAGTTATCCCCTGGTTCCGCTATTTAACATCGCACATCTGGGATCTGCCAGCTCCCTCTCCACCTCTTTTTGCTGCTCTCATGCAGTTCACCCCTGCCCCACACCTCCCACACCTGCAGGTTATTTTTTCACAGACCTGGAGCAAGGAGTGATGCCCAAAAATGAACTCGAAGTGTTGTGCACAGGTAAAAACAGCAAATAAAGGGGTAAAACTTCACCCCTCAGCCCAGATTTCCACTTAGTTCTCCAGGCCTCTTATTTAATTCCTTCTCCTTTGAATTCCAGATTTCCCCCACATTTTGCACACAAACACCCCCCAAAATCTGGATCCTCTCCCAGCCAAGGCAAGCCCTGGGGAGCAGAGGAGCAAAATGCAGGAAAAAGGGGAATAAAGAAGCTTTGATCCACACCAGTGCCTGATGCCAAAGCCAAACTCAGGATGCTGCCATGAGGGAATCCAAATCCTGGGGTGTGGAAGCATCAGCAGGGACACATGGGGAGCAGGATGGGATCTCGTTGGTGCTAGGAGCAAGCACCACCCACACCAGAACCTGCTCCAGGAACACCGTGGGATCCTGGATCCCGTGTCCTGGGGCCACAACCATCCCTGCATCCCTTGTCCCAAGGTCACAATCATCCCTGAACCCACTTGTGCCAGGCCTCAGCCCTGGCTCTGGGGAGGGAAAGGCTACGGATGGATTCTGTAGAGCCTGTGAGGGGGAAAATAAACCCAGAGAGTGTCAGGAAAATGTAAGTTTCTCCCCTGCCTGGTATTTCTTGCTGCTATCAGCAGTGTGGGATGAAGTTTTAAATCAAAGAAGTGCCCTGGGCATTTCCTGTAGCTGGGAGACACTGGGAGCGCGGGGAGGGAGCAGCACGGCTCCCCCCGCGGCCGCTGCCTTGAGGATGAAGGGATCTGACCCACTCGGGAAAGTGTCCCGGGCGGGGGGAGGATTTGGGATTAGAGGGTTAACGAAGTGGCTGGGAGGACGCACGTGACTGGCGGTGGAGTGGGGGGGCGGGTGGGGGTGTGCGGGGTGGGGGGGCTGCGGGCCGATCCCTCCCTCCCCATCGCCCCCCCGGCCCCCTCCTCCCGGTGCCCCGCACAAAATCCGCTCTCGCGGACCATCCCCGTCCCCTCCAACCTGCGCCATGGAGACACCGGGCTGCCCGGCCTTCCCCCCGCCTCGCCGGGCCGGGGGTCCCCCGGGGCTCCCCCGGCCTCCCACCGCCTTCGCCCTCGGTCCACCGGGGCCCCACCGGCGGCCGCCGCCGCTCAGCCCCCGCCCCGGCCGCTGCCCGCCGGTCCGGGCAGAGCCACGGTACCTGGGGGTCGCCAGCCCGGGCCCCCCCGCCGCGGCCGTCCATGGGAAGCCCCTGTACCCGGCCGGGGCTGCAGGTACCAGGGGAGCGGCGGGTGGATGGGGGGGCCGGGGCCGCCGACCCCTCCTGGCCCCTTCTGCTTCTCTTCCCCCCTCTCTGCCTCCGCCCGCGGCCTCGGGTTCTGCCGGGAGCCCCAGCCCTGACCCCCCCAGAGCGTCATTTCGCCGACACGCTCCCCCGGGCTTCTCCGAGGCGGCCAATGTCGCGATATGTCCCCGTCGGGGATCACCGGGACATCCCCCGACGGGAGCCGGAGCCGGCAAGGGCCGCTGCTGCCGAGTGTCGGCAGCTGGGACTGTGTCGCGACAGAGACCGGGGTCTCCGGGATGGTTCTCGTTCTCCAGAAACAAGGAGGGAAGAGGGAGAAAAGGCGGCGGGAGAGACCCGGCCCCGCTGCCGCGACGGCGGGGACCGGCCCGGGGTGGGGAACGGCGGGACCCCGTTACCGGGATAAGAACGGCCGCGCTCCCCGGAGGAGGCTGCAAAGTCGCGCCCGGCCGCCGACTCCCGTCCCCGGACCCCACCGGGCAGCACCCGCGGTGCGGCCTCACGGACGGGCCCGGGGCTCCGGGATCTTGGGGAGGCCGGACCGCGGGGCTGGCAGCGCACTCAGCTCCGCGGTGCCCGGGTCCGGAGCTCCAGCGCTCCCGGTTCCCTGGGGCTCCTCGGTGCCTCGCTCCGGGGCAGTAACGCTCTCGCTCCCCAGGGCCCGACTCCGGGCTCCAGCGCTCCCAGCTCTCCCGGTCTCCCCGGTACCCGTCTCCGGAACTCCAAAGCGCCCGGTTCCCCTTGGCCCGGATGTCCCGGGGCTCCGCACCCCTCTCCAGGCTTGGACGGGACCAGGCTCACCCCCCGGGCTCTCCCCACAGCCGCCGTTCCCTGGCGCTTTCCCGGCCGGGCCCGTCGGGGGCTCTCCGGGACTCCCACTTTCGCTTTAATATCATTCCCCCGCTTCTGCTTCAGTATAAGAAGCAAAAGGCAGCGCTGCGGGGGCAATGGGAACCAGGTGGGAGCCAGCAAAGCCGCCTCGGGGAACAGGTAGAAAAAGCCCCGGGAATTGCCGGGAAAAGCCGTCTGGGAGCACCGGGAGGGTCCCCGGCACGGCGCTTACCTGCTCCCGCTGCGGTGGGGGGATGCTGCCGTTCCGCGGGTGTTTCCCCCGGTTCCTGGGAGTCCTTTCCATGCCCCCATGCCTTCCTTAATGATCCTTTTGAGTTCCTTCCCCTCCCCATTATCCCAGGAATTGTACAGCTGTTCCCCAGCTGCCGCCTTCCCCAGCGCCGCCAAATCTTTCGGGGGGTGTCAGTTTAGGAAGGAGTGGGAGAAAAATATCCGTATCTTCCCTTTGTCCCCCTGTGCCGCTGTGTTTATTTAGCTCCGTGCCTGCATCCCGCTCCTTCCTGCCTTTTCCTTCTTTCTGGCTATTTATTTATTTGTCTCCAATGCCAAAACCCGCGGGTCACTCGGAAATGCGCCGTGTTGTCTTTGAAAAACGGGGGGAAAGTCCCAAACTCGATGCTTTGTGCAGCAGGATTTTATTTTGGTAATTTTTTTCCCCTTAATTTTGGTTATATTTGGGGCTGCTCTTTGGTGAGATTTGGTTTTGAAGCATTAAAACCCTCCGGCCCAGCGGCTGAGCGCTTTGGAGGCCAAAGCAGGGAGGAAACGGCAATTTGGCCTCATTCCTTTGCCATTGTCCATGACCAGACACACAGACAGGTCGGTGCTGAGAGGGACGAGGAGCAATCACCCCCCAAACCTCCCCCAAATTACAATTTCCCATTAATTCAAAGCAGCTGGATCTGGGCTTGGCTGCTCCATAGCCCCCAAATTGCCTTAATTAGAAAACAACCAAAAATCAAAACCGAAAGGCCGGAAAAGGCCGTGGTGGGGGCTGGTTCGGGGGGTGCGGAGCCCTGGGTGGGTCTGCAGGGACGGGGACCCAATTTCCCTGCTCTGTTGGGACGTGGTGGTCACCGGGCTGGAACGGAGGATCCATCCCAAAGGAGGCATTCCCTCCTCCTGGTCGTGGGCCTGATCCTGTCCCCCCGAGGGAGCCAGTGCTCCCCACCTGCAGAAATCCCGAATCTCTGGAGCTGGAGACTGGGGTGGGATCAGGGCAAACCCAGCATTTTTAGGTTGTCTCCTTCCCAAGTGACACCTCTGTGTCCCCTCAGCAGATGGGGGAGCCCAAGGCACCCCTCCCCATCTGCCGATTCCCCGCTCAGTTCTCCTTTCCCTGGCTCAGCCAGAATCACCTGAAGCTGCCAAGCTCTCTGTGTCCCCATGTGGGGGACAAAAACCCTCCTGGGGGTACAGAAGTGGCCCCCGAAACGCATGACAGGGATTTTCCTCCTCGATCCCATTCCACCATCCATCCCAGAGAGGCAGCAGCACCAAGGGGAAGGGGGGAACCCCCAGATTTCTTGCTCTGGTCCCAGAGGAGGGTGAGGAAGGAGAGCTCTTCTTCAGCAAAAAAAAGCAGGGCGTTATTTTTCACTCCTTTCCAAGTGTTTTCCCAGGAGCTGCAGCTCCAGGGAAGTGCTGGCTCAGAGGCACAGAGCTCCCCCTGGACTATCTGGAGCGCGGGGGGCCCCGAGCCGGGGGGGCTTCGGGGTCACTGGTGGGTGCTGTGGCTCCGCTCTGGGCTCTGAGCCGGGCGGAGGCTCCAGCCTGGGCGGGAAGGGAGTGGGAGGAAGGGGATGACGAGAGGAATGAGGAGAGTGGGGCAAAACCATCTGCAAAAAATCCCTGTGCCCACCTCCTCTGCCCCCTCCCCGTGCAGTCGCAGCATCCCAGTGGGACCCTGAGCAGCCGCTGCTCCAGCCAGGCTTTCCCCACCCGCAAGGAGCTTTTCCTGCCCACGGCTCCCGCAGCGAGCACAGATTTTGCCCTCCCCAGGGATGGATTTGCCTTGCTGCGTGTCCATACTGAGCCCTTTCCCCTGTGGCAGTGATGATGGGATGGGATGGGATGGGATGGGATGGGATGGGATGCCAGGGCTGTGGCATGGAGCGTTCTGGGCTTCCTTGGCACCATTAACCCCCGCTGGTCCTGTGCCTCTCCCCCGCCAGGTGAGAAGGGCTGCAAAGGTGGGTTCCAGGCAATTCCCGCAGCCTGCAGGGCACCCCCGAAAGGCCCGGAGGACTTGGGGTGTCCACTGGCAGCACCTCTGGGCAGCCTCCGGGATCACGGGATCCCCGAGCTCCCCGAGCCCCTGGGCAAGAGCAAGAGCAAGAAGCGGAGGAACAGGACGACCTTCAGCACGTTCCAGCTGGAGGAGCTGGAGAAGGTTTTCCAGAAGACGCATTATCCCGACGTCTACGCCCGGGAGCAGCTGGCACTGCGGACAGACCTGACGGAAGCCAGGGTGCAGGTATGGGCACGGAGGGGTGGGCACGGACACCCTGGGGGCTGCCAGGAGGGCGGGGTTCCCTGTCTGCCAGGTGATGGATGCTGAGACAGAAGCTGGTTTTGCCATGAATATGCTAAATCCCAGATGGAAAATCTCAGGCCATGCACCCACTGCTGAGCTGTGGGTGTTGGCTGCCTCTGAACCCTCTGCTACTTCCCCCTGGACAAGCACCCAAAGGGTGGAAAGAGCCAAAATTTGGGAGGTCAGTGCCAACCACCCCCCTCAGGATGCCCTAATCGTGATCCCCCCACTGCATCCATCATTCCCAGCCACCCTTCCCAGCTCAGCACCTCCAGCCGCCAGCCCAGGAGAGGAATCCCCGGGAGCTCAGGAATCCCCAGTGCGGACGGGGCTGGGGGTGGCACATCCCGGGACGTGGGGCAGGATGACACCGATCCTCACTGCCCAGCTCCGCCGGCATCACGCTTGCGGGGAGCTGCTTCCAGAGGTGTCTCCATGCGGTTTGAGGCTCCCAGTGGGAAGAGGCGGCTGGAGGGTGCACCCAGCAGGGCGGAAATGAAGGCGGAGGGTGAGGAAATGAGCAGGGAGCACCCGCGGGGAGCTGCCATCCCCAGGAGCAGGAATGGGGACAAGGCACAGGCAGGGGAAGTGTCCCCCGAGCCCGCAGCCACTCAGCGCCCACCGGAGCCTCCGACCCCAGATTTGGGGTGGACTAAGATGAAACCACCTGCAGCCACGAGAGCCCCAAGCCAAGTATCCCGGCAGTGCACCCTCCTCTCCGGGAGCTGCTGCTGGAGTTGTCCCCGCCCCAGTGAGCAGCAGTCCTCACTCCAGCACGGAGGGGACACGCAGATGGGACATCAGCACCCAAAAAAGCCTCATTCTGCAGCAAAATCTGGGATAAACAAGTCCCAGAAGCACCAGGGAGGGGGAAGGATCATGCACGGGGCAGGACGGATCATTGCCCATGCGGAGATTCCTGCTGTTGGCAGAGGAAAAGGCAGCGAGCTCCAACGCTGAGCACAGAGCAGCTGCCTCTGCTCAGCTCCGGCTCTCCGGAACGCTGTGGCACCGTGTCCGGCCCTTTTCCTGCTGGGGAGGAGTGTGGCCCTCGGCAGGAGGCTGCAGTGAGCAGGGGAAGGGTCCCCACACCTCAGCCCCCTCCTCCATCCCCCAGGTTTGGTTCCAGAACCGCCGGGCCAAGTGGCGGAAACGGGAACGGTACGGGAAAATCCAGGAGGTGAGAGATGCCACGGAGGCTGCTCCAGCCCTGTGCCCCACCCCAGTCCCAGGGGAGGGGTCCCGTCCCACTGCACCCGCGGGTGCCCCACATCATCCATTCCTGCCCCTTCTCCCCCACGGTTCCATCCACCCTCGGGAGAAGTGCGGCCCGGGACGGAAAAGAGGGAGGATCACGCTTTGCCACACGCAGGAAGATGCTGCTTTATGTCCCACTCCATTTCCCATGGGAACAGGGGCAGGTATTGGGGGGTTCCCTCCTGAAGACCCCCTTTAGCTCTCCCCCATCCATTGGTGCTTCCTGCCCCCCTTTGCTGCAAAACTGCCTTCCCCCCTTCCCCCCCAATATCGAAAAGCATAAAAATAATTTAAAAGTCAGCTTCACGCACATCCCTGGAGCCAAACTCTCCCGGCAGGAATGTTTCAACCGGGATTCAACCTCCCCAAGGCCATTAAAAGAGAGCAAAGGCATCGCTCCCTTTGCACCCGGTGGGTGGGGGGAATCCGAGGGGAATCCAACATGGGGTGAGAGGCATCAAAGGTGGGATGAGAGAGGAATCTGAAGGGGGGGAGCGGGATCTAAGGCAGAATGGGGGAACCTGAGCGGGGAGTGATGTCCCCACCCTCATTTTGGGTTTCTGTTGTTGTTATTTCAGCTGCAGAACAACCTGTGGCCGAGCCCTGGGAGCCCCCCGGGGCTGCTGCCCCCCGAGAGCATCCCGTCCCCCTGCATGTCCCCGTACCCCCCCGCCGCCAGCAACGGCTTCGTGGGCATCCCCGCTTCCCCGGGCCCCCATCCCGGCATCAACAGCCTCTACTCCCTGCAAGGCTGCCCCCCCCGGCCCTGGCCCCCACCCGTTCGAGCCGCCCCCCCAACACGACTACAAAGCGCCCACCCTGATGCCACTGAGGATGAAGAGCAAAGACGGGGCCGGGAGTCTCCTGAACTGGGCCACATGATCCCCCCGCGGGATGGACACGGAGCCTTCATCCCTCCGGAGCGTATCCCCCACCCCGCCGGCACCAGGGAGTGGGGTCAGGGTGCTGGGGTCACCTTCACCCCCTCTCTGCACACCCCAAGATTTCCCACATCCACCACGATGTTGTTGCTCCCCCCAGTCCCGCTGAGGAGGGGTCAAATGGGGGCTGTGGGGAAGAAGAAGAGGCACCCCCGAACCCAGGCTACCCCAGCGGGGCTGGCACTGGCAGCTCGGGACCCCAGAAATGGCTCCCCAGAATACCTGAGCCCTCCCAGCACCTCCAGTGAACGGGGTTTGATGGAGATTCCCGGTGGTTTCCCCACCCCCCCCTCGTGTGTTCCCCTCGCCCCTCCCGCCCCGGGGTGTGGCTGAGGAGGGGACGGTGCCGGGGGGGGGATCGAGGGAGCACCAGGGCAGGGGAGTTTTGGGGGCAGTTCTCCCCTCCCCAGCTGAAATTTGGCCGCTCACCCCCTGCCCAGTGCCACCAGCAATGGCAGGAATTGGGCTCTTCCTCTCCCAGTCCCATACTGGGAAGACTGGCTGGACTGGGACAGCTGCTGGTGCTCGGGGGTTACTGGGGGCAGGGCCAAGGAGCCCCAAAGCCCCCCCCAAAGCATCGCAGCTCGTTCTGCTCCCTCTTGGAGGGGAAACAAGGCCTTGGCACAGCTCCTGGTGCCCACCCTGGGATGGGCAGTAAATCCATGAGCTGGGGACTACAGGGATAAAGGATCCCAAAGGAAAGGCTGTTTCCCTGGGGGGGGGGTCACCCTGTCACCCCTCAGGAAGGTGTTTTAATCCCAGCAGGTGGGAACCCTCCCAGATGCTCCAGCTGGGGGGTTGGGGGCACAACTGGTGGATTTTGGGGGGGGCTCTGCATTTTCGGGGTGGTACCTGCATGGCCAGTCTTGGGTGAGGGCAGCACCTCATTGTGTCCAACGTGTTCCATCTGCCCTGGGGGTTCCCAGGGGGGCACCCCAAGCCCCCCCAAGCACCAGCGTGTCCTGTCCCCTCCTCCACCCCCTGTGACCTCCCCCACCACAGGGAAACACCCAAAAATGAAGCCAGCAACGGGGGCTCCCCTTGGCCCTGCTTGCCCCAGCACCAGGAGATGCTGGCACACCCCCAGGGACACTCTCGGGCCAAACCCCCTCCCTGCACATCTGCAATGCCCCCCTGCCCCAGCCCCCACGTCTTGATGGGGGGAACACCCCTGTGGGGCACCTGGAGCCCCTCGGGGAGGCACCAAACCTGCTGATTTCAGCCCGATCTGGGCCAAACCCCAAGGTTTTCAGCCAAGCCCTGGCACCCTGGGCACAGCCTGGCCACGGTGGGTGCCCACAGGAGGCAGCCCAGGGGTGCCCACCCTCACCCAGGACATCTCACACCCCCCTCCCACCGGTGGGGATGTTGTTATTCATTTCTAAACAATAAACCACATTTCTCAGAAGTTAATTATGGCTCCAGCGGCCCCATAAAGCCAGCGGGGCTGGAGATGGAGACTCCCAACAGGCTCCTCCCTTCTGCTGCTGGGAATGAGGTTTGGGGGCCAGGATGGTGCTGGAGGCATCCAGGGGGTGCCAGTGGTGGGAGCAGCCCTGGCAGGACCCTGGGGGGCACATCCAGACCCACAGGGGGACGAGGTCAGGGTGCAGCACTCAGGATCCAGACAGATCTGGGGCTCCAGCTTGATGTCACCCCTGGCTGAGGGGAAGAGGGCAGGATGGGGACAGCTCCAGGCATGGATTAAGGGCACGTTACCATCGATGCTGAGCCCACAGGGCCTCTCTGATGTCTCTCAGTTTGCTGCTTCCAGGGCTGGGGCTGAGCATTCCCACAGCTGGATTCGCTCCTGGAGCTCCACAGGCTCAGGATCCCAGCAGGTGATGGGGTGGGAACTGGGGCTGTCCCAGGCTCCCTCTGCCCACAACCATCTCTGCAAATGCCTGCCTCAAATCAGGGTAAATCCCCCAGGATTTCATCCCCCAGGGCTGCTGCTGCCCCTCTACCAGGGAAACTGAGGCCAGGGGCTGTGCAAGGCTGAGCTCTGGCAGGATTTGGTGTCGGGATCCTCCGCTGGGAGCAGGGACCAAAGAAAATCCCAGTGGTAACACCACACTGGCGTCAGAAATCCCAGTACAGAGCTGGGGGAGGGTTCAGCGAATGGCACAGGCAAATGCCTGGGAGAACCAGCTCCTCCCGAGGCCTCCAGCCCCCCAAACCAACAGACCTGGGTGCAAGGTAACACTGATAAACCTTCTGGTGAGGGGCCATGGACCTCCTGGGATCTGAGGGATGAGTGGGGACAAGGACACGAGATGAGGAACACTCATCCCAGCTCAACTCCGGGCAGGAGGGACAGGGACACGGACAGGGACACGGACAGAGCCCGGCCACGCTTGGGGCAGAGGTATCACCAAATATATATAATGTATGTACAGCCCCTGCACCCTGCAGGGTGAGGGGAGGCCACCCCAGCCCCTCAAGCCCCTCCAAGCCCCCCTGACCCCCCCGAGGGGCTGGGCAGGGCCAGCCTGGTGTCCCACCCAGTGAGCCCCCTCCCACACTGCCACCTGCTCCCCCTTCCTGGCTGGGAGGGCACAGGAGGGTGGTGCCTCTGAAAGCATCGCATGGGGCTGGCACAGATTCCCCCACCCCACAGGAAACCCCCAGGGTACCCTCAGCTTTGGGATGAGCCTGGAAGGAAGCAGAGGGGCAGGATGCGGTCTCAGCGAGGACCCCCCAGCTCCATCCTCTTCCCAAGCCCACCACAGCGGTGCAGCCACCCACAAACCCCCCCCCCAAATCTCGCTGCCCCGCCCCGTGGCAGCAGGTCAGCCTCGAGCTCTCCAAGCAACCCATCCTGCCTCCCCGTGTCCGTCACTGCAGCAGCTCCTCCCAGGAGATGGGCCGGGAGAAGACCTCCCGCTCCAGCCACAGGTCGTAGTTGACCTGGAAATCCTCGGGCAGCTCCACTCGCTGGCCCAGCACGCTCTGCAGGCAGTTATCCACGGGCAGGAAGTCGGGGTTGCCGTGGGCCCGGTCGTAGCGCCGCGAGTTGAAGCGCTCGATGCTGGCACGCAGGGCACACTCCTCCGCCTGGAAATCCCACGGACGGGCATCCAGGTCTGGGAACAGGGATGAGAATGGTCAGAGTGGAGATGGGGACCCTTCATCCAGCCCAAACCCCTCGGTGTGGTGGTTTAACCCCAGCCAGACTGAGCCCCGTGCTTGCTCATTCCCCCAGCAGCTGGAGCAGGGAAGAATCAGGAGGGTAAAAGCTGGGGAAATGGTGGGTTAGGATAAATCAAGAAAGCAAAAGCTGTGCACACAAGGAAAGCAAGACAAGGAATTCATTCCCCACTTCCCACGAGCAGGCAGGTGTTCAGCACCTTCAGGAGAACAGGGCTCCATCCCAGGAATGGTGCCTTGGGAAGACAAACACCATCATTCCCAACATCCCCCAGTTCCTCCTTCTTCCCCCACTTTATATTCTGAGCATGATGTCACAGGGTCTGGAATATCCTTTGGTTCTGTCTCCTCCCAACAACCCCCATGCCCCCAGTCCCCTCCCACCTGGGAAAGGTCTTTGTAGGTACTTCCAACAAAGTGCAGAGCCAGGAGCCACCAACAGCTCCAGCACCACTTCCAGCACCCCCACCACAGGGAAACAACCAAAAAGAAGCCAGGAATGGGGGCTCCCCTTGGCCCCACTCACCCCCTGCGCCAGGAAATGCTCGTACACCCCCAAGGACATGCTCAGGCCAAAAATCCCACCTCAAAACTGCAATGCCACCCTGCCCCAGCTCCCACATCCTGATGGTGGGATTGGGACACCCCAGTGGGGCACCTGGACCCCCTTGGGGAGGCACCAAACCTGCTGTTCCAGCCCAATTTAGGCCAAAAAAGAAGGTTTTCAGCCTTGATACCCCTGGCAGAGCCCTGATCCCTGCAATGTCCCCACCCCAAATCCCTCCCACCCCCCAGACCTGCTGGGATTGTGTCTGGATCAGCTGGAATTCATTTTCCCGTAGGAGCCCTCCCAGTGCTGGGCTTTGCAGTGGGAGCTGCGAAGGTTTTGAGAACCCACCAGTACTCTGGCTCCGCTGGGCAGAGCTGGCACAGCACCAGCGCTGTCTCCCAACATTCCCACCCCACCAAGCAGATGGAAGCGGGCAAGATCCTGGGAGGGGACACAGCCAGGCCAGCTGACCCAAATTAGCCAAGGGAATATTCCAGACTCTGTGATGTCAGCTCAGATATAAAAGCTAAGGAAAGGAGGAGGAATGGAGGGGAATTTGTTATTTAAAACATACGCCTTCCACAGCAGCCACTCCCCGTGCTGGAGCCTGGCTTCCTGGGAAGTGGCTGAACCTCACTTGCTGATGGGAAGTAGAGAACAAACCTATTTTTTTTTTCTGCTCTTGCTGTACTGAACTACCTTATCTCAACCCACAAATCATTTCCCATCTGATTTTCCCTCCCCTGTCCAGCTGGGAGAGGGAGCGAGGGAGCAGCTTGGTGGGCACCTGGTCAAGCTCAACCAGCTGAAGTCAACCAAGGTCAACCAAGGTCAACCCAGTGCACCTGCCCAAGCCCCAGGCAGCCAAGGGCCAGCTCGGGGCACAGAGCCCAGCGTGGCAGGGCCGGGGATGCCGGGAGGTACCGTTGCCGTAGGCCCAGTCGTCATTGAGGCGGTGCCGCACTTTCTGGTAGATGGCAGACATGGTTTTCATGTTGCTCTTCCTCCACTGCCGGCCCAGGTACTTGGTCTGCACCTTGAGCAGCTTCAGCACGTAGAGCTGCATCATGGCCTGCTTCACCTTCAGAGCTCGCTTCAGGATAGGCGCCGACTTGAACACCACCAGCATCTGCCAGGACAGCCCCCAAATCCAGCTGGGATGGATTCCTGCGCCAAGCCCTCCCTCCCTGCTCGCTCCTCACTCCCCACCAAGCGCTGGGTTGGCCCAAGGTATCCCCACCCTAGCCCAGGTGCCCAGTGAGGCCCTGGTCTGGCCACGCTGAGCTCCACAACATTCCCAGCCTGAACATTCCCAGCCCTCACCATGGTGCGGGAATGCTTCCACTTGGTCAGCTTGTTCAGGATGCGCAGGAGGTTTATGCAGGAGAAGAGGTTCCGCCAGCAGAACTGGTTGTTGTCTCCAGCTTCCTGTGGGGAAGGAGATGCAGGGTCAGGCAAAGCATTGGAGTTGGGGATGGGGAGAGGCTGTGGTGGTCTGAGGAGCCACGTCCAAAGGGGACAGCACAGCATGTGGGCATGGAATCATCCAGTCATGGAATTGTTAAGATTGGAAAAGCCCTCTGAGATCATCGAGTCCAACCGTTCCCCCAGCACTGCCAAGGCCACTACTAATCCATGTCCCAAAGTGCCACAACCACACCCACACATTTTTTGAACACTTCCAAGGATGGTGACTCCAACACTGCCCTGGCCAGCCTGTGCCAGGGCCTGACCACCCTTTTCACAAAGAAGTTCTCCCCAATATCCAACCCGAACCTCCCCTGGCACAGCTTGAGGCCACTTCCCCCTGTCCTGTCCCTGTTCCCTGGGAGCAGAGCCTGAAACCCCAGCTCCACCCTCCTGTCAGGGAGTCGTGCAGAGCCACAAGGTCCGCCCTGAGCCTCCTTTGCTCCAGGCTGAGCCCCTTTCCCAGCTCCCTCAGCCACTCCTGGTGCTCTAGCCCCTTTCCCAGTTCCATTCCCTTCTCTGAACACACTCCACCCCTGCAGACACCTGCCATCCCCATCCCCCTCCCCAAAATCCCAGCAGCACCAGGGGCTGAGCACAGGAGTGCTGAAGGTGCAAGGGCTGAGTGCTGGAGCCCTGCTGCCTCCCTGCATCCCAAATTCCCCCAGGAAGCACCCCAGGACTGCCACAGCAGGAGGACTCACCAGGCTCTCTGCTGTCAGCTCCGGCAGCTCGTGCACAATGCAGTACGGATAGTCCAGGACAGAGATGCTGCAGGAAGGACAGGGGCGGTCGTGCTGTTCCCCCAGATCCCCCCTGGCCTGGGGAAAATGCAGCCCCCACTGCCCACCCACCGGAGATGGGCTGTGCTGGGAACTTTCCAGGTCTGCCCAAGCCTGAGCCACTGCCAGGGAGGGACTGCAGAGGAGCCACAGAAACAGGGACCCCTCCCCACACCCACAGGAATGCAGGTGGGCAGCCTTCTCCCTCACCTGTTCTTGGCAGTGATGTAGGACATGATGTTCTGGTTGAAGAACTTGAGGATGAGCGGGATGCAGTTGGCAAAGACCAGGTGCTGGGCCATGTACTCAAACTGGGGAGGAGAAAGGTGGGTGAACGGGGACCCACTGGGGGTCCTGCCATGCCCAAAGACTCGCAGGCACGGCTGGAGCCTGGCCCACCTCACCTGGTAGATGTGGTTGAGCTTGAAGTGCTTGAGCAGGAGGAGCAGCACGGCCGAGATGGCCTTGACGATGATCTCCTTGTGCCGATTGACATCCACGCCCAGCTTCATGCTCTGCAGCACCGTGGTCCTGGGGGACACAGAGGGATCGCATCAGGAGGAATTCTGCCCTGGCAGGGTGGCACGGGTTGTCCAGGGAAGCTGGGGCTGCCCCATCCCTGGAAGTGTCCAAGCCCAACCTGGTCTAGTGGAAGGTGTTCCTGCCAACGGCAGGGATGGAACTGGATGAGCTTTGAAGTCCCTTCCCACCCAAAACATTCCATGATTCCATAATCCTTGGGCTGGGGCAGGGTCTGCCCCTCCCAGCTCCTGCAGGGTGCAATCCAGGGCAGAGCAGGGTCACATCCCCAGGGAGCCCCAGCCCACACCATGTCACTCCCCCAGCTCCCTCCCATCCCTCCTTCCCTTCCCACCCCCAGCCAGCTGCTCCACCCCACAGCCACTCACGGCATCTCCTCCGGCAGGACATCCGCCAGGATGTTGATGGAGTCTGTCTTGGCTTTGGAGGTGGGGGCTGCAGCCAGAAGGATCTTCAGCAGAGCAATCTGGGAAGAAGGGAGACATGGAGGGGGAATGGGAGCCATGGGGGACTGGCCACAGGCCCCTTCCCCACTGCAGGAGAGAGGAGCAGGGCAGGGGGTGAAAACCTGGGATGCATCACTGGGAAGGGACTGATCCAGGGGATGCCAGTGCTCCCCAGCTCACCATGTACTGGGGCAGGCTGGGCAGCAGGCCCTGGTACAGGATCTCTGCAGGGACTTGCTCCACTTCCTCTTCCCCCTGGTGCCAGGAGAGACCAGAAAACCTCATCCCAGGAGCCACCACCACAGGGTATGAACCCAAGGGCAGGATACCCCCCAACTCCTGCTCCAACCCCCTCTGCCCCAGAGAAACTCCTCACCAACAAAACAAACCCCTCAGCCCTGCCAAACAACCTGGCAGGGCCAAGTGTCCCCAACTCCCAGCCCAGGATCTCCATCCCACCCCATTCCCACACTCACTCCGGAGAGCGGGGAGCGCAGGTACTCCTCCTCCATGTGCACCTGCACCTCGGCAATGGACGTGTACTTGTGCTGCAGGGGACAGGGAGGGGTCACCACGGCCCCCCAGCGCTGCCCCAGCCCCAGCCTGCTCCCACCATCCCGTTCCATCCCTCCCAGATCCCTGTCCCAGGGGTGACCCGTGTAGATGCGCAGGGTGGGAGCTGCTGGGCCCAGGTCTGGGATGAGCCCAGTAAAAAGGGATGAAGACATGAAGAAGGGGATAAAGCCCCCTAAGGAAGGGATGGAGCACCCTAAGGAAGGGATGGAGTCCCCTAGGAAAGGGATGGAGCCCCCTAAGAAAGGGGCTCAGACAACCTCTGAGTCCAGGGATGAGATGACAGCTTAGGGCTGCTCTCCCATCCCTGGATGGAAGAAGGGGAAAATGGTTAGGAGAATCCCCCCTGAGCTGTGATGGGAGCAGGGAGATGGGCAAGGAGCACCCACACAGCAGCAGGGCCTGGAGGAATTCCTTAACTCACCAGCTTCAGGGTGCGGATGCTCTCATGGATGGGCCTGGGCAAGCCCACCACGGTGTTGGTGTCACTGGAGGAGGGAAAGAGCCAGGCTGGGAGCAGGCAGGAGCAGGGCTGAGCACCCAGGGGTGGGGCAGAGACCACCCAGGGATGAGGCCATGGACCAGCCAGCCAAGGCCTTCCCTGCTGCCACGTGGAGACAAAAGCAGCCCTCAAACTGGCCTCTCCCACAGCCCCCTGAGATGGCAGCCCTGGGCTGGCTCTGCACCCACCTGCCCAGCGTGTAGCCGATGAATTTGCTGCGGCTGGATTCCAAGAACATCTCGATGTCCTTCTCCCTGCAGCAAAGGGAGAAGGGAACAGTCACATCTTCCTGCCCATCTGGAACACCACAGCCCCAGGCACAGGGAAAAGCCTTGTGGTCAGGTAAAGGGTGCCCAGCCAACCCCGCAAGAAAACAGCCATCAAAGTGACCACCCCATCCCAAACACCTTCCCTACATCCCTGCTGAGATTCCCAGTATCAACAGCCTCCATTGCCCCGACCCTGCTCCAGCTCTCCCAACAGGGAGCCCCCTGGACTCACCGGACCTTGGGAGCCCAGGGCAGCCCTTTGGGGCAGGTGATGCGGTCACTGGGGGGGTGCTGGGTAGGGGGGGGCATCACTTCATCCCGTTCCAGGGGGAAGGTCTCTCCCTCCAGGCTGTTGTCGTCATCGTTTTCCTCTTCTTCCTCACGGGAGTCGTCGGCTTTGTACGGATCGCGCTCGTTGAAGGCATCGAGGTTATCCTGCTTAATGAGGGCCTGGAGCGGGGAGAGCGGGAAGGGAATATCCCAAAAACAAGCTCAGCTCCTGGCAGTGCCCTCTTTAATGTCCCTGTCCCCACCTTGTGCTCTCTGCGGCCACGCTTCTGCTGCTGCTCGATGAGGTCGGAGGCGGAGGCGGGCGGGGAGGCCGCCCGCATGTTCCGGATCACCTGGATGCTGTCCTCCGGCAGCGGCGGCAGCCCCAGCATCTCCCTCTTCTCTGCCTTCATGCTCTGCAGCTCCTCAAACCCTCCCAGCGTGCACTGCAGGGAGACCACAGCATGCTGAGTGTGGGGGACTCCCGGGGCATCTACACCTGCCCTTCCCAAACTCACTTTCCAGGATCACACAGTCTCCACAATCAGGTACATGATGTTCAGCAGCACCCTGCAAAAACCAGGGCAGCTGAATCGCGGAGCCTGGGATAAGTTATGGAAGCACTGTCAGCACCCAGGGCTCGGGGAGAGGCTGGAGCAACCCAGGATCATAGAATCATTTGGGTTGGAAAAGCCCTCTGAGATCATCGAGTCCAACTGTTCCCCCAGCACTGCCAAAGCCACCACTAACCCACATCCCCAGGTGCCACATCTACGTGTCCTTTAAATCCCCCTGGGGATGGTGACTCCAACACCGTCCTGGACAGCCTTGTGCCAATGCCTGACCACTCTTTCCATGAAAAAATTTCCCCAATATCCAACCTAAACCTCCCCTGGCACAGCTTGCTGCCATTTTCTCTTGTCCTGTCCCTCGTTTCCTGGGACCAGAGCCTGACCCCAGCCTGGCTGCCCCCTCCTGTCTGGGAGCTGTGGAGAGCTGGAAGGTCCCCCCTGAGCCTCCTTTTCTCCAGGCTGAGCCCACCCAGCTCCCTCAGCAGCTCCAGACCCTTCCCCAGCTCGTTCCCTTCCCTGGACACACTCCAGCCCCTCAAAGTCTCTCTTGTCCTGAGGGGCCCAAATCCTTCCCCCAGGGTTTCAAACAGGAGCTGCCTGTCCTGTGCTCCTCATGTCACTGAAAGGGGCAGGAGGCTGTCCAGGCATCCACAACTGCAGTGCTCAGAGCTTTCCTTCCCCCAGCCAGGGACCTTGCTTTGGGTCTATCCTTCGTATCCAGCTCCAGACACCAATATCCAATGCTTCCTTACAGGGGAAAACCTTGGCTTGGGTTTAAAAGAAAACTGAACACCACAACAAGAGGATGGAGCAATTACAGCCAACTCTGAGAGCAGAATTCCCTCCTCTGCCAAGTACCAAACCACACTTCCCACATCCCACGGCCTCTCCTTACCAGCACAGTCTTCCAGAGCAGAAGCAGCACCTTTTTCATGGGGAAGTGCGGAGCGTGGCCGCTGCAGAATTTGGTCACCATCCCAAAGAGCATGACAGAGAAGGGTTCATTGTTGTACAGGGGGGCTCCTGGAACCACACAGCACCATCAGCCAGGAATTCCTCATGCCTGGCCTCACCCCAATCACCAGCATCACCAGCCCCTGCACTCTCCTCCCCATCAGTTCCAAGATCCTCCCCTTCATTCCAGACAGCTCTCCCTCCCCTTCCACAGCCTTGTAAACTCCGTAATTTCTTACCCCTGTGTTGAGAGGACACGACAGCCCCAATATTCCATTTTTTTCCCAGGGAGGGAGCACCCAGCAGCAGAAAAGGCTGGATGGCTTCTCTGCTCACCTCCCTCTGCCCCACAAGTTGGGCAGAAACTAACTCAGTGCTGCCAGTCCCCATTATCTGAGTCCTGGAGCCAAATCCCAAGTCACTCTCTACAGCCCTGGCAGTTCTATCCCAGCTCCTGACCCTCACCCAGCTCTGCTCGGAAGGTTTGCCTCATGCTCTTCCACTCAGGCTTGTCCCCGTCGGCCTCCTGGCGCACAGTCTCCACAATCAGGTACATGATGTTCAGCAGCACCCTGCAAAAACCAGGGCAGCTGAATTCCTGAGCCTGGGATAAGTTATGGAAGCACTGTCAGCACCCAGGGCTCGGGGAGAGGCTGGAGCAACCCAGACCACATCCAGAATTCACGAAGCTGCTCCACACCAGCACACAGGCACCGGGGGAAAAGGTCTCCGCAAGTCCAACCAGGAAAAAAATCTGCTTGCCCAAATTTTACTGCTTTCATATCCCCAACCTGTCCTGTTCCTGCTGTGCAGGCTGAGCACGACGGACACCACTGGAAACTCTCAGAGCTGAAACAGCTCTGGGACCCCTTCCAGTGCCTGTCTCAGTCTCCCAAAGCTCCCAGAAAACCCTGGCCCCCCCTCCTTGTGCCCCCATTCCCACTCCATACCTGAGGTCAGTGCTGTCAGCCAGGGAAATGGCCGGCTTCCTCACGGCACTGGAACAGGCTGCGCTGTTGCTGCAGAGGGAGAACAGCTCAGAGGGAATTTGGAGGAATTCAAACTCTGTCATGGGCACTCCATGTGCCAGCACCAAACCCTGAGACAGACGCTGCTGCCATGAACTCCCTGCTCCCAGTGCAGCCCCAGCAGGAGGAGCAGAGCTGCCTGTTTGCTGCCAGGCAGTTTGATTCATCGGGAATTTCAGGAGAAATCAGGTATAATCCTACATTACACATCCACCCCAAACAACGGGAGTCACTCTGGTGGATGCAGGAATCAGATCAGGGATAGACAGATAGGTTTTTGTGCCATAAACCAGAAAAACTCCTACCAAGGAGCTCCAGCGCCACTCCTGAAGCGTTTTCCCGCAGTACTCACTCGATCTCCATGTTCAGCAGCTCCACCAAGGCATTGAACGTTCCCACTTCCAGCAGGAGGAAGACGTTGTACCTCATCCACGCCTGCACCTCGGCCTCGGAGCTGCACTCCCCGAAGGTGCCTGCAAGGAGACCCTGCTGATCCCACCTCGGCGGGCATCCCGAGGCCCTCCCACAGCACCACAGCGCTGGCAGGGGGGATGGAAAACACAGCCCTACAACTGAGGGAAAAACGGGATGCAGAGGATGGAACTGCCCTCTTTGGGTAACGCATTCCAGGTCTGGCAGAAGTGGGATAATACGGGGAAATCAGCCAAATTTTGGGCAGAACTGCTCTAAACTATCTGGTCCCAGAGAGTCAGCTTTGTTCCAGACATCCCAGGTGGAATGAAATCCACGAGGAATGAAAATTCTTCAAAATATTACATATTAAAATAATTAGTAATTATTGAATCATATTAAAACTATATATTCATTATATTATATATCGATATAATACATACAGTATACATAACGTATTGTGTATAATGTATGATATATGAAAAATATAAACTATATATAATGCATATATATACAGAAAATACATATAGCATTTAATATATAATGTATACAGTGTAATATATAATGTATATGATGTATAAAATATATATGACACAAAACGTAATTTATGTAATATATAATATACAATATACAGTAGATATTATATATGTATTGTAGATTATAGTGTACTATATATTACATATAATATACATATTATAATTATATATTTTATGTATATATAATTACATATTTTATGCTTACTATTGTATATTTTTATGTATATTATATATGAATGAGATGATATTGTACTGTCTCATATATAAATAGTATATATACATAATATCATATATATAATATACACATAATAATATATATAATATATACATAAATATATATAATATATACATGAAAAAAACATGTATATTATATGTAATACACAGTACACTATAACCTACAATACATATGTAATATATAATCTACCACACATATATAATGTAACACTATATATATTATACTATATATAATAGTATATATTACATATATATTATACATATGATATTGTATTATGTATATACTAAATATATGAAACAGTACAATATCATCTCATATATATAATATATATTATATATTATATATAATGTATATAGTACATTATATGATATATAAAAATTATATATAAATTATAAAAAATATGTATCATAAATAATACATAATATATACATTATGTATCATAAATAGTATATAATAACAAATAATATACAATATAAAAATTATACTATATACATACAATATATATTATACTATATATAATACAAAGCTATATATTACATATTGTATATTGTATATTATATATAGTATATATAATGTATTAAATATATAGAAGATATATATAAAAACTCTATGTATATAAGGGAGTTCTAGATTAAATATTTAAATATACACGATATAAAATATACAATATATAATATATTATATATTACATATATTATATATAATATAATATATACAATATATAATATATAATGTATAATATATATAATTAGAACACATACAATATCTAGTATAATATATAAAATACAACACCTACAATTACACATCTAACTGTATAATTATATAGATCTGTATCACATCTATGGCCCATATCCCAACAGAATCCATTTCATGCACTCAGCAGTGGGGGAAGCAAGGGCCCGAGGCCGGTGTCACCTTGTGCCACGTAGAGGATGGCTCGGGCCACGCGGAGCCTCTTCTCGCGCGCGGTGACCTCCAGCCCGTCCAGCAGGCGCATGGCGTGGGTGCGGTGCTGCGTCCGCTCCAGCTCCGGCCACTTCTTGTCCCGCACTGCAAGACAAAGCGGGCAGGATTTGGGCACGGCCCCACTCGCGGGCACGCTCGGGGGGACTTGGCACAACCAGGGAACGCGGCGCTGCTGGCAGGAAGGGCTCCCAGGGATGTGTGACGGCTGAGGAATGTCTCGTGCCACCCAGCCGGTGATTAGATCAACCATGGAATCAGGGGATATCCTGAGCTGCATGGGACCCACAAGGATCATCCAGTCCAACCCCTGGCCCTGCACACACACCCCAAAATCTCACCAGGTCCCTGGCAGCGCTGTCCAAACGCTCCTGGAGCTCTGGCAGCCTCGGGGCTGTGCCCATTCATTCCCTGGGGAGCCCGGGCAGTGCCCAGCACCCTCGGGGGGAAGAACCTTTTCCTGATCTCCAGTCTGACCCTCCCCTGGCACAGCCCCAGCCCTTCCCTGGGTCCTGTCCCTGCTCACAGAGAGCAGAGCTCGGAGCTGCCCCTCGGGAGTAGCTGCAGACCCCAGTGAGCTCTGGCGTCAGGCTCCTCTTCTCCAGGAAGAGAAACCCCTGCTCCCCCCAGGGAGAGTGGAATCCAGAAAAAGGCTCTTACTGTGGATCCTGAAGTCCTCCTCAAAGCATTTTCGGTTGAGCAGGAACTCTGGCCCCTCCGTGTAGCTGTACAGCTCTGCCAAAAGAGGAGAAGCTCCAAAAACCTGCACCAAGCTGCAGCTCTGCCCCAGGAACCACGGTTTTAGCCAAAATATCAAAATGTAATAAAACCCCACCCAGTGTAAGGCCAAAAATATTAATTACACATATCCTGCCCCTTTTAACATCAATAAGGTATTTAAATATAATAATAAAGTGATATTGGAATTGACAGAGCTCCTTTAATTCTACCAGGAGAGGAAATCACGGTTGATTAATTGATCCATCACGGAAGAATTCCTTACCCGACAGCTCTGCTGTCCATTTATCCGTGTCTGCATATTCAAACTCCAGGTCTGGCGACTCCGAATAGCCCTGAAAACACAGGGAAAAAAATCAGTTCCATTACAGCATATTTCAGGAAAGCCAAAATCCCCGAAAACACTCACAATTCACCTCATCCTCCTGCAAATCCAGGGTTGGTTTTCCTGGTTTAGGGACCAAAAACATTCCTGCAGCAGCACAAACGTTACCGAGGCAACTCCAGCCCACCTCCTGCGTCTCCATCGGCCGTGCCGCATGGAGCCACTGCAGCACCCCCAAAGCACGGGGGGAGCCCCCAAAGCACGACAAACACAGCAGGAGACAGGGAGAGGCTTCTGTGACACCAAGGAGCTCTCAGAGCTCACCCATTTCGCACAAAACTGGGAAAATTTGGGCTATCCCCCTGTGCCATCCCAGCAGATGGGATTAGGGGGGATGAAACAACTCCAAACAGCTTTGGAGAGGCTGCAAAAACATCCAGAACCTTTAGAGCACAAAATATCAGCTCCCTCTGGGGAAGTCATGAACACTGACCCAGAGCGTGTCAGGGCACCCAGCCCTGAGTGGGGCAGACGCACAGCAGGACCCTCACCAATTTTGGGATCCTGAGTACGAGGCGAATCCACACCAGAACTCTCCTGAATTACAAGGCTCCCACTCCTGAGCACGAGGAGGATTCAGAACAGAATCCTCACAAACTTGGGGGCACCCACTCCTGAGTGAGGGGCAGACATACAAAAGTCTCCCAAATTTCGGGGCACCCACTCCTGAGAGAGGGGTAGACCCATACCAGAACCATCCCAAATTTTGGGACACCCACTCCTGAATAAGGGGCAAACCCAGAGCAGAATCCTCCTGAATTATGGGACTCCCACTCCTGAGTGAGGGGCAGACCCAGAGCAGAACTCTCCTGAATTCTGGAGCTCCCACTCCTGATCAAGGGGCAGATCCACAGCAGAACTCTCCCAAATTTTGGGGCACGCATTCCTGAAGAAGGGGCAAACTCAGAACCAAACCCACACAAATTCTGGGGCACCTACCCCGGAACGAGGTGCAAATCCACAGCAGAATTCTCCCAAATTGGGAGACTCCCACTCCTGACGGAGGGGCAGACCCACATCAGAACAATCCCAAATTCCAGGGGTCTGAGGGAGGGGTAGCCCCAAGCCCCTGGCTTGTGTTGGCTCTGCTCTGCTGGGAGTCCCACCAGCACCTCAGGCTCTCCAAGATTCCCCCTCACATCCCTCCCCTGGCATTCCAGGGACCTTTCTGAGGAACCCCTGGGAGCGAACAGCTCTGGGGCCATCCCAGGAATTAAAACACTCAGGAAAAGCCCCGGGATCCTTCAGCTCCACACAACCCTCCTGACCCCCAAGGCTCAGTGACCCCAGGACCGCGGGGTGTCCTTCGGGGGTTGGTCACCTCCGGCTGGATCCATCCCTGGTCCGAGCACGGCAGCGGGACCCGACACCCCACCCCGGGCTGGTACCGACCGGTAACACCGAGAAAACCCCCGGATGGGCTGTGAGACCCCCGGGCCACCACTGTCACCCCCATTTGCGACCGGCGGACCGAGCCACCCTCGCGCCCCAGCCCGGTCACACCGGCCCGGACGTGGGGAAGGGATAGATGAACGGGAAACCGGCACCGATCGAGACCAGGGAGAGTCAGGGCAGGGAGAGGCCTCTCGGCTCCACAGCCCGGGGCCACTGCGCCAGGGAACCGGTACCGAGGGAGCGGCCCTGGGACCAGTACTGGAGCACCGGGGCCAGGGGACCGGCTGGTCCTGGGCTGGTCCCAGGGAAGGCGGTGCCCAAGCAAGGCTAAAGAGCCGGACACTGGCACCCCTGGACACCGGCACCCCCGGGCACTGGCACCCACCGGGACCCACGGGCACCGGCACCACCGAGCACCGGCACCAACCGGACACCGGCACCGCCCCTGGGCACCGGCAGCCGTGGGCAGGCCCTGGACGAGGCCCGGCGCGGCCCGCCCCGCCCGGGAAGGCCACCCCGCTCCCGGCGGCGGCGGCGCTGACCTCGGAGTCCTTGCGCGGCGGCCGGGCCAAGTCGCGGCCCCTCCCGGGCGCGGCCGCCCCACCGCGGCCTTTGTTGTTCCCCGGGACCGGGACAGGGCCCGGCCCGGGGCCGCCACTCGGCTCCATGTCGGCCGCTCCGCCGCGCCGAGCTCTCGCGAGGACTCACCCCCTCCTCTCGCGGGAGCGGCAGGGAGAGCCGGGGCAGCGCCGCCGCCATGTTGGGAGTGGCACCTAAAGGAGCTCCGGTGTCTCCGGTGGGTGCGATGCAGCTCCGCCCGCCGGTCCCGCCGCTCCGCCGCGGCGGCCGCGTCACGGCCGGCGCTGCCCGCCCCCGGCGGCCACGGACGGCGCGACACACGGCCGGGCGGCGGGCTCCGCCCCCGCGAGGCCATCTTGGGTGCGGCGCGGCTCTGGGCGCGGCCATGCCAGGTGTGGCACTTCCGCCCTCGCCCCAGGGCGGGGCCCGGGTGCTGGGCGCCGCCATGTTGGGAGTGGCAGGGACAGGCAGGTCCCAAAGGGAAGGGCCTGGAACAAAGGAACGCCCCAGTGAAGGGGCTGGGGGGGCTCAGAGCCCAAAGAGGGGAGGACCTGGTGGGGCTCAGAGGGGAGTCAGACCCCGACAGAGGAACCTGACAGGGTTTAAACCCCAAGTTAAGGTGCCCTATTGGGCTAAAAAGAGGATGAGACCCCAAAATTCAGAGTTCTGGCAATGCTCAGAGAATTCTGGCAGGACCCAACCCCCATCCCGAGGTGGCCAAAGGGAGATTCCAGCCTTGCCCTTGGGCTCGGAAACAACTCAAGGTCTCCCAAAGCACCAAATAAACCACCCACAACCAAAAGTACTTCATTTTTCCTAATAGTTTAATTAGACTTTAATGATTTATTGCTCATCTGCAAGGATTAATATTGCATTCATTAAAAATCATTCATATACAAAATAAACCTCTCGCTCCCGGCCCGACGCTGCCGCCGCCATCACCCCCAGGCTCCCCCACCATGGCTTATCCAGACATGGAGCCCTCGCACTGAGATTCCACCCGGGATGGGTGGGAACGGGGAGGGGGCGGGGGGGCCAGGACCCCCGGGCGTGGGGGGCTCACAGGGAACGGGGGATGCTCCCGATCCTTCCCACCAACGCCCATCCCAGCTCGCTAAGCCGTCCCCGGTGAGGTCTGGGGGATGGTGGAGGGGACCCAGGTGATCCCCAGGATCTGTGGGGGAGCAAGGCAAGTGATCCCCAAAATCTATGGGGCGACCGTCCAGGAGGAGAGCAGGCAGGGTGGGAAAGAGGAACAGTCAGAGGACACGGAGGAGGGGATGAGACTGGGATGATCTCAGCCACCAGCACCTCTCCCATCTCCTGGCCCCCCAAGGAGCTCTGCACCCCCAGATCTGCAAATTCCCTGGCAAGGACCCGTCCAGGTGGATCCCTGGGAAGGGGGAAGGAGCAGCTCCATGATCCGGGAGGTGCCAGCAGCTCCTTGCCTCCCTTGGGTGGGGAAAGGAAGAGGAGATTTGGGGAGGATAAAAATAGCCAAGAGGAACCTCAGTGGGTTGGAAGGAGCTTCCCACACCCCAGCACAAGCTGGGAAAGGGAAACGCCAGCAGGGAGGGCATGGAGGAGGTGATGGGAGCAGCTGGGGCACACGGGGAGAGGGTGAGGAAAACAGCAGCAGGGAGCAGAGGGGCCAGGCTGGGGTATGGGGAAGGCTCATCTTTGCATCCAGCTCGAAAAAAAAAATAGTGAAACACCCCCAAAACCCCCCCAGCCACCCTCAACACCACCCGGCGCTTCCCAGAGGGAGATGGGAAGGCGGCCACGTCCCCAGTGCTTCCTCTTTAAAACATCTGAAAACATCCCCGCCCTCTAAAACATCTCTGTGAGGATCAAAAAAGGAAAAGAGGAAGGAAAAAACAAATAAACAAACGGAAAAAAAAAATGTTTAAAACTCAATTAAGGTGCAGTTTGGCTAAAAAAAAAACCAGAACAAACAAAAAACCTAGGAGAGATGAGGATAATGCTGGGAAAGCGACCCCCATCCGGATTCAGATTAGCACCCTGAAACACTGAACTCCCCTGGACCCAGGTGGCCAGCAAACCCAGGCCAGCGGCCACCAAACCTGGGCCACCTCAGAGCAGGGACCTGGGCTGGGCTTGGGCACAGTCACCCCCCTTTGCCAGGTGTCCTGCAGGCCACTCTGCTCCCAGGAAGCACCCGGAGCAGGGATCTAGCAGCTAAAACTGGGCTCTTTAAGGCAATTTAGAAGTTGCAGATAATCCACACAAAGAAATAGAAGATAAGGTAGAAGAGCATCTCCGGATCCGCAGGGAGCCCGGCTGAGACCGACATGGGCTGGAAAGGTGGGAAAAAATACAAAATAAAAGCCCAAAAAAAAAACCATTGCTGCAGGAATGAAGTGCCCTTGGAACAGCAGGAAAGGGAAAGCCCCTCCTGGAGCCAGGGCTGGGAATCAGCGGCTTCAGCCACATGAAAGCAAGAAGCAAATAAATCCCAGGTTGTCTGGCAAGATCAGACAGGGATGTGATCATGGAGAAGGGGGAGAAAAGAAAACCTGACCTTAAAATCACAGATAAAATGTAAAAACAGGTTCTGGTGGTGGTCAAGGGAAAAAGAAAAAAAAAAAAAAGGTAAACCAAAATAAAAATGATTTTTAAAAATAATCTCTCAAATGTTGCCTTGTGTGGTCTGGTCCTTCATGGAAATGGTCCCGTCAGTATCTAGGAGAGAAGGAAGGGACAGTGAGGGACGTGGGAGGTGCTGCTGTGCCAGGGCAAGGGGCTCCCCCAGGTATGGGATTCCAGGCTGGTTTGGGCTGGCAGGGACTTTAAAGTCCATCTCATTCCATGGGCAGGGACACCTTCCACTGTCTCAGGCTGCTCCAAGCCCCGTCCAACCTGGCCTTGGACACCTCCAGGGATCCAGGGGCAGCCACAGCTGCTCTGGGTACCCTGTGCCAGGGCCTCCCCACCCTCACAGCCAAGAATTCCTTCCCAATATCCCATCCATCCCTGCCCTCTGGCAGTGGGAAGCCACTGAGCCTTGTCCTGTCCCTCCAGCCCTTGTCCAAAGTCCCTCTCCAGCTCTCCTGGAGCCCCTTTAGGCACTGGAAGGGGCTCTAAGCTCTCTTGGGAACCTCCCGGCTCTCCCAGAGGAGCTCCAGCCCTCAAAGCATCTCCATGGCCTCCTTTGGACACGCTCCAGCAGCTCCACACCCCTCTGCTGTTGGAGACCCTGGAGCTGGAGGCAGAGCTCCAAACCCATGAGGAGCTGGGAGCTCCTGGCCCAGCAGCTCTCACCTGTAGTAGTTGGGTTTGAAAGGCCCATTTTTGTTGAGTCCCAGGTATTTGGCCTGATCGTCCGTCAGCTCCGTCAGGTGGGCGTCGAACGACGGCAGGTGCAAACTGGCCACGTACTCGTCTGGGAAGAGGGAAAATGGGATCAGGGGGTCCACATTCCCCACCACAACATGGGCAGGTGATGACTGCAAGGCCTGGCTGGGCAGCACCCCAGATTCACCATCACCCAAAGCAGAGCTGAGCCCAGGCCTGGGCTGGATGTGCCCCTAAAGGCATAAGGAGGGCATGGAAAATCCCAGAGAAGGGAGGCTGCAGGATGTGGGATGCCTCCCACGCTGCAGAACACTAAGGAAAACACATCAAATAACAACATGTATTTTAAGGTCACTGCCTCTGGTGCCTTCCCTGAAGTCACTGTCCCTCTGGAAGTGTTTCTCAGCCCAGGCTTGAGTTCTCCTGACACTGCTGGCACACAGATTCCCCAGGGAAAAGTCAGTTCCTTCACTCACCCATCTTCTTCGGCAGCAGGTAAACGTCCTGCTTGTACCGGCCCTCGGGAGCGTTGTAGAGCTCAATCAGAGCCAGAGCCTGTGGAGAGCACAGGGATAAGCTGGGAATAGCCAGGAACGGCCACCAACCTGGGCAGCACAAAGCTCCCAAAGGCAGAGAAGGATCTGGGAGCTGGAGGGACAGCGCAACCATTTCCAACATGCCTTGAGGGAAAGGCTCCCACCACAGGTACGTCCCTCTCTGGGTCTCCATAACCCCACGGTAGGGATCAGAGAGCAGGGATCAGATGCCACCCAGCTTGTTTGCAGCATCTGGGCTCAACACCCCAGGGAAAAAGCCCAGGTTTAGGGTTAGCAGCTCTTCTCCTCGTAAACCACACAGCTGCGGCAGCACGTGGGAAAGGAGGGGCTGCTCCTCAGAAACTGGCAGCATCCAAAAACCAGGATCATTCCTTCAGGAGAGATGAAACTGCATCCCCCGAGTGCTGGCTTCCAGTGCTGGGAACCCAAGTCCAAAAGAGAGGCCTGGTCCCTGTCCATTTGGACTGGCTGGAGTGAGGACAAGGGAATTCCCCGCTGCCAGCCTGGCTGTCCTTCCCCACGAGCACCAGTGCCACCAGTCCCTTCCGTGTTCCCACTCCAATCAATCCCCTCGGTGTTCCCAGTGCCACCAGTTCCCTTGGTGTTCCCAGCCTCAACAAAGCCTTGCTTTGAGGTAAGCTCAAACCTGTGCTCCGTGGGCTTAAACTCATGCTGGGGGAGCTTAAATCTGTGCTAGAGGGGCTTAAACCTGTGCTGGGGTAGGTTAAACCCATCTAGGGGGGGGCTCAAACCTGTCCTGAGGGGGCTCAAACCTGTGCTGGGGTAGGTTAAACCCATCTAGGGGGGGGCTCAAACCTGTCCTGAGGGGGCTCAAACCTGTGCTGGGGGGGCTTAAACCTGTGCTCAGGGGGGCTTAAACCTGCCTTCCAGCCCAGCAGGATCTGTGCCATAAAACCACTCATTGAAAAGCTCTCCCAAAACTTGCTGTACCCAAAACACTGGGTCCACGCCAGCAATAACTCCAGCCCAGACAAAATGGTATTTCTGGCAGTGGTGCCATCCCAAGGACCAATCCCAGTGTGTTCCCAGCTCCTTCCAAGCCATCCCCACCCTGAGGCTCGTGCAGAGCCCCACCCGTGTACGGACCTGCGTGGTAGCCGTGATGGAGAGAACGAAGGTGGGAACCGTGGAGCAGCTCAGGTTGAGCAGACGGCCCTGGGAGGAAGCAGGAGGAGTCAGCACGGAGCTGGACGTGCTCCCAAATCCAAACCAAATTGAGTTTCCAGATGGAATTCACCTCCACCCCCTCCCTGCACAGGGGACCAGGGAATAAGGGCACAGGGAACCAGAGCATTTCAATTCTGCTCCAGTTTCCACCTTAACCCTTCGTTTCAAGGCAGGGGAATGTTGTGGTCCCTAGAAAAGCCAGTCCCTCCTCCTGCCAGAACAGCTCCTGTGGGAAGAGGAGCCACCCAACGCCTGGGAAACCCTGCACAGATGGGGTTTGGCTGAGTGGGATGAATCCCGGCTCAGAAGAACAGAGCCAGATGACACCTCTGTGGCTGCATGTGGGATATGACACACCCACCCTCAAGAAAAGGAAATAAAAAATAAATAAAATAAATCAAAAAACCCTTTTTTGAACCCTGAAGCTCCTCCCAGCACTTTTCCACCTGGCTAAATCCGTGACTTCCTGATGGAGGCCCAAAGCATCACGGCCCAGCTCTGAACACACCTCAGCCAGCAGCACCACGCGCTTCCCGTCCGGCCAGATGACGTGGTCCACTTGGGAGCGGACCCGCTCCCAGGTCAGCTCCGGCGTCCGGAGGCTGGTCTGGAAGAGGAGGAGGAAGAGGCTGCAGTCATGGCAGGAGCCGGCAGGTGGGCATGGCCGGAGGCACCGGCACTCACCACGTCGATCTCGGTGTTGGAGTGGCCCATGTTGCACACGATGCAGCTGTTCTTCATCCGATCCAAGTGCTCCCTGGTCACCACGTTCTTGTTCCCTGCAGGCACAGAGGGCACAGCTGATCCCACAGCAGTGGGAACACAAACCCTCTGGGTTCCCCGTCCCTGAACTTGAGTCAGAGAAGCTCGGCTTGGGGTTACATCGGATGAACTTCCACTGGGACACGAGCCCTTGCAGCTGTGACAGCAGGGAACGTGGGGGACAAGTGCTGTCATGGAATATCCTGAGCTGGAAGGGATCCACAAGGGTCATCAAGTCCAGCTCCTGGCTCTGCATAGGACACTCCCAACAATCCCACCCTGTGCCTGAGAGCGTTGTCCAAACACTCCTTGAGCTCTGGCAAGACTGGGACCGTGACCATTCCCTGGGGAGCCCATTTCAGTGCCCAAATCTTTGATCTTTGCTCCCATGAATTAAGCAGGCTCTAGGAGATCCCAAAACACGCTGAGAACATGTGGCCGAGATGTCTCTCTGCTCTGGGCCAGGACTGTGCTCAAAGAGGGAATCAGAGGAAAAGCTGCTGGCAGAGCCCAGCTATTGTGGAACGTTAGGAGCACACAGCAGTGAGGAGTCCTCTCCATTCCCAGCTCCCTCAAGACCCCACTAGGGAATGATGCTCCTCAGCCTGCTCCAGCCTTGTCACCCCTACCTGTGCAGGTGATGACGACATCCACCTGACGGATTACTTCGCTCAGCTTCACCACCCGAAATCCATCCATGCTGGCAAAAAAGGGGAATAGGGACCATGATGAGGAGGAGAAGCTTGTTCCTTCTCTGCCCCAGGCCATGTGGGATCTCAGCAGCTCCAAACTGCTCTGGCAGCAGCCCGGGCTCTCCTCTACCCCTCCAGGAACACCAGTGCCATGAGGGAGGGCTGTGCAACAGTTGGGGTGTCCAACCCACTCTTGGAAATGTCAGAGGAGCCAGGAACATGTGGCACAGAGGCTTGAGCAGCCTCCCCAAATCAGCCAGTGAACATCCTCTGCCCAGTACCCCATCCCTGAAAGCTGCCCCAGCCCTTCCCCATCACACCCCAACGAGGTGCATGTTCTCCAAAATGAGCCACAGATCCCCCTGGCTCCACACCAGCCTCAGGTAGGGTTTGGAAGAGCAGATAGATACTCCCAAGCAGACGGGAACACCTTACCAGGCTTGGAGAGCGCAGATGGGGTCGATCTCTGTGACGTACACGATGGCTCCCAGGGCTTTCAGGGCAGCACAGCATCCCTTCCCGACCTGCCAAGGCAAAAGGATCACAGTGAGGCAGGACACGGACACACCAGTGCTACAGTCCCTTCCCTACACAGCCCAAGCCCATCCCAGGCTGAAGGATCCTCATCCCAGCCACCTGCCAGTGCCAGGAGCAGCCCAGGATGTACCTGGTGAGTGGCACAACTGCCACAAGCCCAGCTCCCCCTGCAAGACCACCAGCTTCCCACTGCCAGAAGGCAATATCCTATATAGATGGGATATTGGGAAGGAATTCTCCCCTGTGAGGGTGGGGAGGCCTGGCACAGGCTGCCCACAGAAGCTGTGGCTGCCCCATCCCTGGAAGTGTCCAAGGCCAAGAGATTTCCCACCCCAGTGCTCTCACAGCTTGTGCAGCCCCAGCACTGCAAGAGCCTTTCTCCATGCAGGAGTTAAAGACAGCCTAGAGGAGTACACAGTGCCCCCTTGCCTTTAAGCTAAAGGATTTCAGAGCCATCCTGAACTCCTCAGGGGGCAGATCCTCCATCCCATGCTGCCACATCAGCACAGGGAGCACAAGGCTCCTGCAGCAGCATTTCGGACTCGCTCCCTCTCCTCAGTGGAAAATTAAAGCAAAATTAAACACCAACCTACGCCAATACCTGCCTGTGCTGCACCGACTCTGCTCAGCCCCATTTTCTGACCAGCAAGGTGCCAGACCAAAAACATCTTGAGAGAGACCCTTGCTTATCACCCAGCTCCAGCCTCGGGTCTACTGAACACAGGCAGGCAGGGCAAACTGGGACTCCAACTCACATCCGAAGGGGAAGCCATTCAGGGTGAACGGGCTGGGAGAGCTAAGGGGGTTCAGCCTGGAGGAGAGCAGGCTACAGAGAAACCTTAGAGCCCCTCCCAGTGCCTAAAGGGGCTCCAGGAGAGCTGAAGAGGGACTTTGGACAAGGGGTGGAGGGACAGGACAAGGGGGAATGGCTTCCCACTGCCAGAGGGCAGGGATGGATGGGACATTGGGAAGGAATTCTTGGCTGTGAGGGTGGGGAGGCCCTGGAATGGAATTCTCAGAAAAGCTGTGGCTCCTCCATCCCTGGAAGTATCCAAGGTTGGAGGGGGCTTGGAGTAACCTGGTCTAGTGGAAAGTGTCCCTGTGCATGGCCGGGGGTGGAACTGGATGAGCTTTAAGTTCCCTTCCAACCCAAATATGGGTTGGAAGTCTGGGATTCTATGATTCTGTGACACTCCTGTTTTGAAGAAGTCCAGTAAAACTCAGGACAGGCCCTGGAGACACCACCACCCAGCCCAACTCCTGGCTGGAGAACCAGGCACCAGCCCAGAGCCCTCGGCAAGAGTCAGCACAGCCTCTTGGTCGAGCAAAGCTGGGCTCCACTGGTGCCTAAATAAATTAGGGAGCAAGTTCCTGCTGGGAAGAGCCTTTGCAGCTCCTGCCAGGCCCTGCACAGTGCTGGAAGATAAACACCCACAGGGACGTGCACAGATGGAGGGAAGGTGGCGGCTCCCAGCTCTAGCTCTTCCAGGGTAGAATCAGTTACAAGTTCATGGTACAATTCCCCTCTGCCGGAGTATTATTCTCAGGGAGAAGCCGCCTGCCCTGCTCAGTGACAGCCAGGCTGGATGCTGAACCTGGGCCAGGGACAGCAGATGGGAGTACCCGTGGGTAGTTATAATTCAGGCCAGTGTGTCCCAGCAACTGCCGGCTGTGCAGCCCAGTTAATCTGCAACAACCTGGGAAATCTGATCCTTGATCTCCACCCTCCCAGCAGATTCCAGGAAGACTTCCCTGGTTATCGCTCACCAGGTTGGATCTACTCCTTACAGTAAAGGGCGAGTGGCCTTTGCACAGGGAAGTGCAGGATGCTGAGCCTGGGGGAGGGCAGCACAGCTCACGGAACTCACCTCCCCATAACCACAAACCACCACTTGCTTCCCTCCAAACATCACATCCGTGGTCCTCTTCAGGCTGGGGGACAGAGAGAGACCTGTGTTGGGATCAGTCAAGCCCAAAACCAGGTGAAAGCACCAGAGCCTGATCTCTGCTTAAGAGCAGCCGGAGCCAAACCCACCTGTGTGGAAGTGCCAGTGGGGAAAAGGGTTGGACTCACCCATCCAGGATGGACTCCCGGCAGCAATACAGGTTATCAAACTTCTGCTTGGTGACGGAGTCATTCACGTTCATGGCTGGGACACAGAGCTTCCCAGCCTTGGAGAGCTGGTACAGCCTGGGAGAGGGCAGAGGCAGGTCAGAGCAGACAGCAGCGACTCCCTGAGATCTCCGGCTCTGCCTTCCCAAAGCTCCCACCTGTGCACGCCGGTCACACTCTCCTCCACGATCCCTCGGATCTTCTTGAACACGCTGGGGTACTTCTTATACACCCAATGGGTCAGGTCCCCACCATCATCCAGGATCTAGAGAACAGGCAAGGCAGAACAGGGAGCAGTCAGGCCTCCCACTGGCAAATGCACTGGCTGAGGACAGGATGGGGAAAATGATTTGGAGAAGCATCTTCAGGCACTGCTGCAGGGCTGTTCAGGCAGAGGCCTGGGGACCAGGACTCCTGGATTTCCCCCCGTGCTTGCAACTCGGGGTCTCCTCCAAAACACTGAGATTCCTTACCCCTGCATGGAGCTGCTGGATCCTAACAGGATTTCCTGCCTCTGCTATTGCTCTGCAGCCTGGAAAGGTAACCACAGGCAGCACTAACTAACTAGGCTGAGCTCAGGACGCCACAGCATTCATGCCCTGAAAGCAAACGGGAGAGGAGAGACTGTGGGAGGTGTCATGGTGATCACTGGTGACCACAGACCATGGGGGCACATCAGCTTTGGCAAGGGAAAGGTCCCCACTATGATCCCAGCTGAGAGAGGGCAGACGGTAGCTGTGCTGGGAGAGGAGCAGCTTGGAGCAGCTCCTGGAGGGGGAAAGAGGTCCCATCTGCTGGCTCGTGGGAGCTCCACCGGGAGCTGTTCCCTTGCCATTGGGATGTGTCAGCTCAGGACATCATCTCTGCAGCTCCTGACAGTCCCATGGCTGGTCCCAGCTCCTCTCTAGCTGCCATTCTCCAGAAGCCTCCCTTCAACGAGGCCCTTGCAAGACCAGCAGGCCCCCAGGAACAGCCCCAAGGTGGAAGGGTGAGGAACCCCATGGGCACTTGGCAGAGGAAGAGGAAGGGCTGGAGAAGGCTCCTCACCATGTTGGCCTGCCAGCCATCGACGTTAACACAGCGGTCAATGCACCACCAGAAATCATCCTCTGACTCCCCTTTCCAGGCAAACACGGCAACACCTGAAAGAACAGGAGCATCCTTGGAGTTTGCTGGGCTTGGCAGAGCTCTCTCCTGCTTGGCCAACTCCAGAAACACATGGACACGAGAGCCAAGGGGCCATGCAGAGATCACACCAGGATCAGACCTGTCCATCCCTCCCTAGAAGATATTCCCCAAAAATATTAATTCCCTAAAATAGAAATAGAAAATAAAAGAAAAAAAAAGATACAAATATATCATAAAAACCAAAGAAATAACAAAAAATAAATAATAAGAAAACAATACTATTAATAATAATTATATTATACTATTAATAATAAATAGTATAAAAATATATAAAATAGAATTAAAATATGGTTAAATACAAAATTTAAATATATTTAATGTTTTTATGATTTTATATTTATTTCTATTTATTTTATTTGTTCACATTTTATATCTTTTATTTATATTTTATATAAAACACATCTATAAGCATTGCGTAAATATCTATACATGTATTCCTACGTTTATATTGCATATTTTAGTGTACATATATTTATACATACCTATAAACATAAAATACATTATCATTTTATTTATAAAAGATACCATATCATTTTAATTATAAAATACACTAACTATAAAATATTTCTAGCTATAAAATATAACTATAAATAAAACATAGATACATATTAAATGAAATAAATACAAGGAAAAGACGAAGCTCCCTAGGAGATTTCCCCTGGGATCAGGCCAGGGAGGCAGGAGGGGCTGCGAGGGCTCTGGCCCGGCCGCACTCACCAGCCTCTGCCAAGGCCGCGGCCACTTCGTTCTGGGTGGAGTAGATGTTGCAGGCAGACCAGCGGCACTGCGCTCCCAGGGCACACAGCGTCTCGATCAGCACCTGCGGGACAGCAGGGATGCCCCAGGCGTCAGGGATGCCCCGGGATGCCCCTGGCACGAGGGCAGGCCTGGGGTAGCAGTGATGGGCATAGGAACCAAACGTTGCCCTGCGGGAATGCCACCAGCACAACCTTTCTGAAACACTTCCGGACTACTGAACGGGCCTTCTCCCATTCTGAAGAGATCAAGTTCTTCCCCAGGGAAAAGCTGATGTCCCACCCCAGAACCCCCAAATAAGCAGCCACTCACCGCAGTCTGTGCTGTGATGTGGGTGCAGCCCACGATTTTAGCTCCAGCCAAAGGCTTCTCCCCCTGGGCTCGTTTCCTGAGCGAAATCAGAGCAGACATGTCTGCAAAAGGAAGAGAGGTTTTAATGCTGGTTCAGGCCAGAGGGTCCCCTCTCTGCCTTTTGGGGTCTCCCAGGATACCTCCAGCCCCAAAAATTTGTGCTGTAGCTGTTACACAGGCAGGGAGAAAACTCCTCATCCCTGGCCTGGCAGGTCTGTGCAAAACGGGACCAAAACACCAGTGCCATTTGTCACTTGACCAAGGGACAAGGAGAGAGGTAAGGAGGAGTCTGGGACTGGCACTGCCCGGGGAAGGCACCTAAGGACAGCCACCAGTCCTGTGGCAGCAGGTGAAGCACCTGAACTTGAAAACAGAGCTGCCACGTCTCGGAAGAGCTGCTCTAAATTTGCCTGGATTAGCTTCGCCTTCTAAAAGGAAAGGAGAGTTACCCAATCACCCCACTGGAAATGGTAACTCAGCTTCCCACAAGCCCCAGGGGAAGGGGTTGGGATTTTCAGCTTTCATCTCTCTGAAGGTGTTGCAAAATCCTTGTCCATCCAAAGCCAACAAAACATTAAACCCTGCAAGAGCTCTGCTCCTGCTAGAAAAGGGATGGGACACAGCACCAACGTTTGCTGGTGCATCTCGCTCTTCCCTAACTGATTTGGGGGAAAACCAGGATATCCAAGGCTGCAGCAGGAGTGGGAATTGCCAATGCTCAGCTCCTGGTCTCCAGAACCCGTCCCAAGCCCCAGAAGCCCCACACTCCACTTTGTACCTTGTTCAGCAATCTCGATCTCCCGGCGCCCAAACTCTGCCTGTTTGATGTTCTTCACACAGAAGTTGCTGCTGCCTTTGGAGTTGGTTTGTTGTTTCTCTCGGGGGGACACCTCGTCATCAGAGCTGTCCGTGTACGAGGCAGCTAAACCAAAAGAGAACTGAGTGTTATGCCAGGCCTTATGAATCCAGGAACCTCCTACCCCATGAGGTTTCTGCTCTGGTTCCCTTCCCACCTTTCACTCATGGCTCAAACTACCAGTTTCCTAATGAAAGCCGACACCCTGAAGGAATTTTGCACACTTTTTCTCTAAAACAACCCAGAGGTAACAGGATTATCAACTGGCAATCAATGCCTGAGCTTCGGGGACGCCTGCAATCGTTCCCTCAGCGTCCAAGTACAAACAGCAGCACAAATCCTGCCACAGGGTGTGAGCAGCACGTTCACTGCAGCACTGACGCTGGGTTTGGGACAGGAACACCCAAGGACAAGGACCTGGCACCTACCAGAGCTGTAGCTGTCGGTGGAAGACTGGGAGATGGAGCGGGACAGGGACCGACGGCCCGTCTTGGTCGGGAATTTGGTGAACTCCTGCATGTCATCTGCAAATTGGATTTGCTGGGAGCAAAGGAAAGAAGTGCTAAATCAGGAGGTGATCCTTAGGGCACGACACCTTCCCAAGCTGCAGGGACCCGCAGATCCCTTCAGTCCACGAAAATTAACGTCACCAAATACAAGGCTACTGATGCCAAAAATTAAACCCCTTCCTCTGCCTGAACAACTGTCACCACAAGGTTAAAGCAGATTTGACACATCTGAAGATAAAAAGAGCACCCTGAAACATCCCCTTTAACCCATTCCCAGCTCCCTGAGGCTCCTTCAGGAATCACACGCCTTGTACAACCCACATCCCACGTGGAGGCAGAGCCCCTGCTCGCACAGCCCCTGCCCCAACCAATCCCAGCAGATTTCTGCCAAAAAATGCAGCAGCAAGAAAGCTGGGGTGGTCCCTACAGATCCCTGGTGCTTCCAGGCTCTTCCCCAGGGGCAGAGCATCCCGCAGGTTAAAAACAATGCACATCCTTCCAAAACTGACACTAAAAGCACAGGAAAAAAACCTCAGCAAGAGAGAACATTTCAACAAAAAGAAGTTGACATTGCATTGGCTTTCAGCCTCCTCTGCAGGACAAGATGTTTCCATTGGAAGAGAACCCCCAAAACAGCCACCTCTCTCAGCCAGAGGCAACTCAAGGCTCCAGCACCTTCCACCAGTTCATCAAATGTAGCTGCGTTGAGCCAAAAAGAGAGGAAAAATAACCCAAAACTGCTCAGCTGCTGCGCTCGCCCCGAGTGAGCAGCCAGCAAAGGGCCCTATTGCTGCTCCTGCCAGAGAAAGGCGATGGAGATGAAAGGGAATTAGGGAAAGCAGCAGCAAATCCAGCCTGCAGCCCCCTCCCCGCTGCCATGCAGGAGACCCTGACAAAGAACCCCAGCACGGCCCCTTCCCTCAGATCGCGTCACTGCAGGATTTAATTTTGCCATTTAACAGGGATGAGACATCATGGCAGGGAGTGGGATTAACAAAGCATCCCCAAGACCCAGGAGACCTCGAGAGGAGTCCTGGAGAAATCAAGATGATGGAAAGAGACAGCCCAGAGTGGCCTCAAGGAGGGGTTTTCTGTGCCACAGCCATCCCAAAAGCTCCCTGAAAGCTTTGATGCAGGAAACAGGCTTCGGAGAGGAGAAGAATGAAACTATTTAGTTGAAATGATCCATTCCAGAAAGGAGGAATCTGCACAGCTGGGGCAGCTGCAGCACCAGTACGGCTTTCTGGGCTGGAAAAAGCAGCCATAGTTCTGCAGAATCCCAGCAGATGGGCCAAAAGCAGCATGGTATTCCACTTGGGAAGGGACAAAGGGGACACAAAACCCATGGCTCACTCCAAGGGAGGGCAGGTGGAATGATGTGGGACTCCAGCATCCCTTCCAGGAACTGACTGGTGGCAGATCAGATCTATCACCACACCCAGCCAAGCATCCCAGGCATTCCTGTGGGTGCTCCTGCTGCAAGGTTTCCAGCCAGCTCCTCCATCCTGGACACATTACAGTCCAGTACCTGCTTCCAACCAGACTTCCCAGCAGACTCCAGTTGGATTCTGATGCAAATTACTTCAGTTTGTATTAGTGGAAGGAATGGGAGTGATAAACAGAGACAGCAGGTTTGGTTTTGCAATTGTTTGAGGTCATTTGGTGCAGAGGGAGGATTCGGAGGGCACCACAACCTCCATCCCCATAGGAGAGCAGAGGGAAGATGCAGAGGGCAGGATCAGGAGGGCATCACAACCCTATCCCCACGGGACAGCAGGGGGAGGATGCAGAGGAGACCACAACCCCCCTGGGTTGTTTTAGAGAAAAAGAGTGCAAAATCAGAGGGAGGACCTGGAGGGCATTGCAACCTCCATCCCCGTGGGAGAGCAGGAGGAAGATCCAGAGGGCACCACAACCCCCATCCCCACAGGAAAGAAGGTTCCAGGGATAAGAGGAGGAGAAGCTCTTCCAGGCAGGCACCAACATTGTGCTCAGGGTGTATGGCTGGAGCTGGCAGGTTTCCCAACAAGGAATGATGGTGCTGGAATTTGTTCAAGGTCTATTGCTTGGATCAATCTTCCCCAGACAGCCTAGGATAGGTTTGTGGCATTTCTGTGCCAGTGGCTCATGGGCACTTCCAAGGAGGAAAAAGTATCAGCAATTTCAGGACACAAGATTTCCATGCCTTCACACCAAGTTCTTCCTCTGGCAGCTCATCAAACCAGAGGGTATAAAAACCATGCCCCATAAAACAGCTGCTGCCATTAAAACAGCATAAAGTGGTATCTGAGGAATTTTCTCTATCTCAGGGAAAAGCTTCCAGGGAAGAGGTGACCCAGGAGGGAAAAAACAGAAGGCACAGTGCTCCAGCCCAGGGTGCAGATCTGTCCTGGCTTGCAGCATCCAGGATGAGTGAGCTCCGGGACAGTGCAATTCCCTTCAGGGAAACGTGCTGCCTGGATGGTCTCATGGAACAAAGCTCATTTGAAATGCAGTGGAAAAGAGAGGATGGCACAGAGGGATACTGCTCTCCCCAGTCCCACAACATCCCACACCACAATGCATCTCCCCTTCAGGGCTCCAGCTGTGAGTGCTGAGCCAGCTCTGAGGCACAACCCCACTCTGCAAGAGAAACAGCAGTTTTAGAAACATGGGAATGAGGGGGTTGAATCCAAGGGTAGAGAAAAAGCAAATGCTAAACAAACCAAGTGCTGAATTACCCCCAGTAATCCCTGCCATGGCTTTACCAGGGCTCAGCTGAACTCCCCAGCTTAGCAAAATCTGCCCTGGCTAAAATTATCATCAAACACCATGAACAGCTCCCAAATCCAACAAACCATCCGAACATCCAACCCCCCTGAGCCCAGGAAATTACCGCTGTGTCCGGCAGCGCGAGGAGGGAGCGGAGGGAGGTCGGACAGGCACTGGAGCAGAGGTGCGTGACCAGTGCCCTCCACGTGCCGGGCGCTCGAGCTGCATTAAGGAGACAGAGAAAATCTCCTAATCCCTCTGCCTGTCATGGGAATTGGAATGAACGGCATTCCCAGCCGGGGGCTGCGGGTCAGCGCTCTGTGCCTGAGCGGGATTGAGGCTGTCCAGCTCCAAAGAGCACAGCCACGAATCGCATCCCAAACTTCATCCTGCTGGAAGCAGCTTTTCCAACCGGGTGGAGCACAAGGGTTTAAGAGCAAGGAAAATATTTTTTCATCCCAGAAATTCATGGTCAAGGAGGGAAAACAAGACAGCACCCATTTTTCTGCACAGGAATGAAGCCAGGGGTTTTCAGCATCAGTGCCCTGGAAAAGGAGGAGATGGGGCTGGAGACCGAAGGGGCCAAATGAGGAACTCCTCACTTGGAACAGCAGGGATTTTGGGATACGTTCTGCAGGAAAACAGCAGGATCCACCATCTCTTGCCAAGTTCTTCCAGAGCATCGCTGCACACTGCCCGCTCCCGGTCACACCAGCCAAGCCAGGAGGACATTTTCTCCCTTTGGGAAATCCACTGCCACTGTGCCCATTCCCAGGCAGATCTGCCATTTCCCAACAACAGCCACTCATTTTTAGCTCAAACCACCCTTTCCAGGGCTGCAGCTGGAGCTGAGGCAGCATTGTCCTTACCCACCCTATTTGGCCACACTGCCCAGAGCACCCCAAACCAGCAGGCAGCTGAAAGACCAGCTTGAACAAGCTTCTCTCCAGGTTATAAGGATAGATCCAGTGAGAACACTGGTGGGGCAGTGCCAAACCCAGCAGCACAAGTGTCCCCAGCACACACAGCCTCATTTGTTTGATTATTACGACACAGGGAGGGCAAACAGATTGCAGGTCTGGATTGGCACCATCTCACCAAACTGGCAGCTTGTGACTGCAGGGTGTGCCATCCTCCATGGCTGATCCCAAGGACTTTCCCAGTGGTCAGGCAGAAGAGCAGTTTTTGGAGCTGACAGAGTAAGAAAATTCCACTCCCTGGCTCCAGGGAGAGGGATTTGTAAATGCAGCTGGATTTACCCCAGGCACAGGTGAGCTCAGCATGTCCCTCTCACACATGACAATCCCACTTTGCATTTTAACACTTCTTCCATTCCCAGAACAGCTCCAGAGAAGATGCTTAAGCTCCTTTGTTGTGCTACACATCCCTGACTGCATCCCATGCAGCCTTGGGGGAGAGCGGGAGCAGGTTGTGGAAGGAAAAGAGAAGGAAAGCATCCACCAACTCACAGCTGATGCAGCTCATCAATGCACAGGCTCCACAGGGGAAAGGACACGGGCTGGGAAGCAGCTTCAGGCTCTCTTCCTGGCACCCCCAGGTTTGCCTCAGCAATCCTTTTTTCACTATTATTATTTTAATTTTTTATTCGGGACAACGTGAGTATCAGCACATACACAGCCATGGGAGAAGTGCCCTCCCAGCCACTTCTGTCCTGGATAAGCGGTGGAGGGACAGGAGCAGGCTCTGCACATCACCCAAAAGAAGCAGGAAGCAATGAACCATCTAAAACCCTCCAGACTTCCAAGTCTGACATCCGTGGATGTGAGGACACAGCACAGTTGCCCAGGGAGAAACAGCAAAATGGGAGCAGAGCATCTTCCTACAGCCACACAACCACCAAAAAGCAGAAGAGTCTCTGCAACCCACTTCTGCCCTCCCAGGAGGAAGCCTGGAAGGATCCAGAGTGCTGGGACCTTTTCTTCAGCTGCAGAAAACCAGCAGCAGGGATGAGGACTATTCAGAGCAGTCAGTTCCCCTTATTTAATGTGTTCTCCCAAACAAAAACTCCCTGGCAGAGGCTGGGAGGGCACTGCCAGATGCCCACACTGCCAAGGCAGCCCTGACGTGACCTGTCTTTTAAGTTCATCATTTCTTTGTCATTCCTGGAAATTCAGGCAGACTAGGAATGTTTTACAGCTCAAACGAGCATCCTCCTCCTCACCAGCCCCGCTCCCACATGAGACGGGAGGAGCAGCTCAGGGCAGGGCTGGGTTTTGCCCACCTGGAGATTGGCACCTTCAGGTTTCAGTCTCCAAGGATTCCTTACCCACAGAAGGACGTTCCCTCCCGGAGAGCTGCTGGTTTTTCCCGAGGACGAGCTGGCTCGGGCGTTTCTAAAGGACAAGTTGTTTTAATCCACTTATTTGCAGAAGCGACTCACCACAGCATCCAGGGAGGGCAGAGGCATCCCAGGGAATGAGGCTCTTCAGCCTCATCAGCAGAGGGGAAAAAGGTCAGATAACCAGTATTCATTCCAGGTCAAGAAGAAGAGAGAACAGCTTTGCTCGAGCCACCTCCTCAGGGAAGGGATGGAACTCTTCCATGCTGTTTTCACAGCCACCCAGTTCCCAGAGCAGACCCCGAGCTTCCTGACGGGGAGAAAAGAGCCACTGCCACGTTTCACATGTTTGCCTCCCTCAACAAGGGACTGAGGCCATCCCAAACCCGCCAGCTGCAGGTTCCCAATGCTCCCAGTGTGTGTCCCTGTGCTGGCCCCTGGAGCTGGCCCCATTCCCACTGCGGCCATGCCAGGGCGCTGGGTTTGTTTAGAGGACTTGGCTGCCCTGTCCTCAGGCCCCCTCTGCTCCGCTTCCAGGCTGGAAGAGCCAGCCCCTGTTCCCACAGGACAGTGTCTAGACATGAGGCTGGAAACAGGGGACACACAGGGGGACACAGCTCCTGCTCCACCATCCAACAGGACACGGATTTTTGGTGTGGGAATGAGCAAGGCAGACAGGGATGGTTTTAGGGCTCTTCTCTTGTGAGGTTATCCAGACTGGAAGGGTATTTCTGGATTCTTTAAGGATGGAAGGAAAGGAAAAACGAGGTACTCGGAGAAGAGGGATGGGGGATCAGGACCAGCAAGACTCCCACCCAGAGGACTCACCATCCTCATCCCCAAACCACTGGGGAGGGGTGGAGGCAAATTTGCCTCTGCGACTCAAACCATCCCATTTTCCCATCTCCAAGCTCTGGTCACACGTGGCAGCACAAACCTGGATGGCAAAGGGCTGCACAAATTCACATGAGGCTATGGCCAGGCCCATGGAAGAACCACCAGACTCCCAGTTCAAACCATCTCAGCAGCAAACGAATCCCCAGGCAGAGCCCATGGCCAGGGGAAGGTGGGGGATTCTCCCTAGCAGTGACCACTGCTTCACCCCACCATTCCACAGGGATGCTGGAAGAGCAGGAGAGCTGCTCAGCAAGCATCTGCTGATCCTCCGCAGCCTGAGCACCAAGGGCTCTGTGGGAGCTGGAAGTGGAACAACCCTCAGGAAAAAGGACCTGCTTCTGCTCCAGGTGTGGCCTTTGCAAGAGGAGAACTTTGTCCTGGTGGTTCCCCCAACTTTTAGAAGAAACTCCAATGCTCCATTCAGACATCACAACTGGAAGAGTTTCCTGAGGGTGCTGCTCTGTGAACAGAAGCACAGCCATGTGGAATTTGGTGCTCCTGGATCTGTATCTCTCACTCCCAGAGGGTTCACAGGGCAGGCAGGCTGTTCTCCCTAGAGGCACAGACCTGCCTAGCATTCTCCCAGCCAACTCCCTGAGCAGGAATCCCAGCCAAATCTCCACCTGGAAACCTTTACACTCCTTCCAGCAAAGAAATAAAAGGGCACTGAGGTGCTGGCAAAGCAAACCAGCCAAGCCCTGTCCCAACCTCCATCCTCCACTGCCAGGGAAAGGCTGGTTGGGTAAAGCATTGAGGAAAAGAAAAACAAACCAAGTTTCTGTGAGTCCAAGAGGAGAATTAAGGACTTCCACATGAATCCCAAAACTCGGCAGAGAAAAAAAAACACCAGGAAAGAAACAGATCCATTCCAAAGGTTAATAGGCTGGGAATCACCACAAGATTTCAGTCATGATGGGAATCACTGCAAATGCCAGTTAAAGGAAAAAGAAACAGAAGGAGGGATTCCACAAAAGAAATGTGATTTTGAGTGTTAAATAGTAACTGGGGATAAATCCTGCCTCATAAACACCTGGAGGTCAAAGGTGAGCTCCAGCAGGAGCAGAGGGAAAGCTCCCCATCAGCAGATAAGGACGCATCTAGTCCTTGGACGGCAGGAATAGAGGGAAAGGCTTGGGCCTGGCTTTAATGGAGCAGGATATCTCCTGAAACGCAGAGGGATATCTCCTTCCTGGCAGGAACAGCAAAAGTCCAATGTCTGGGATCCCTCAGGGCAGTGAACTCCAGTCATGTCTCACAGGTTAACCCCATAAACCCCCTGAATGGGCAAACAGCAACTGGTCTAAAGATATCCTGGATTTCTCACCTCTGGATTCATCCCCAGTGCCTACCCAGCTCATGGCACAGCACGTGTTTGGGCAGCAGGATAATTAGTATTAATTGGAGTTACCACACTGGAAGAACTGCACCGACAAGACAAGGTCATGTCCTTGCAAGAACAAGGGGGAATGACTTCCCACTGCCAGAGGGCAGGGATAGATGGGTTCTTGGGAAGGAATCCTTCCCTGTGAGGGTGGGGAGGCCCTGGCACAGGGTGCCCAGAGCAACTGTGGCTGCCCCTGGATCCCTGCAAGTGTCCAAGGCCAGGCTGGACAGGGCTTGGGAGCCATGGCAGAGGATGGAACTGGGTGAGCTTCAAGGACCCTTCCAACCCAAAGCATTCCACTATTCCATGACTGTGGGTTAAATCACTTCCAGCAGCTTATGGGGCAATCTGAGGACTGATGGCCTCCAACGGGCCAGCTGGCAGAGCTGGAAGCTCATGGAAATGTGTTTGTGTGTCAGAGCTGAGAGGGAATCAGCTTTAATTAGCATCAATTTTTAAACTAATTAGAAAATGCCTCTCCAAGCACTGTTGTATGAGACCAAGGGAACACTTGGAAGCACGGTCAAATGGCTCATTCAGCAACACCTCATGGTCTGAAGGGAGGGTTTGCCACAAAAAACCCACCAAATTGAGAAGCCCAAAGTTCTGCTCCGTAATCCTAAAGCAGCCCCCGTGTTTTGGGGGAAGAATCACTCCACTTGGCACTCTGGGTGCCCCACCTGCCTCCTCTCCTCCCCCCAAACTGCCTTGGAGAATCTCAGCATTCCAAGACTTCTACTGGTCTTTCAAGAAACCAAAACAGCAAATCCCACTCAGGAGCGGCTCCAGCTACTTCAGCTACCTTTAGCTGATCCTCCATCCCTCTGTCACAGCTTTAAGGGAAAACACCCTGCAGGATCAGCATGGAAACAGGAGCTGCCTGTTCTGGAAAACTGGAAATCCATCCTCCCCCCGCCCTGACTCCCAAAGGCATCTCACAGTGGTATTTCCACTACAGCTGCCCATTCCTCATTTACCAACAGACTATTTTCAGCCCTGGAAATTACTTGGATTTTGATGCATCTGCTGAGAGGCAAAGCAGGAGAAACCTCTGGCTTCAGCATGGGCTTTTCCCTGCTCAGGAGTCTGAGGAATCACCACCAGGATGGACAATCACCCTCCTGGATACTGACTCGTGTCAGAGCAAAGCCAACCTTCTCCTGCAAACAGGGTGATTCCATGAAGCCCCTTTCTTTTAAAGGAGGCAGGAGGGATAGAAGTGATTTCCTTGTGGAGATGGCAAGTTCACAGAATATTTGGAGAAGGGGTTAGTTAATGTAGGAGACACTGTGCTGCCTGCAAGATGCTGACGGCTCCAAGGTCAACAGGGATCAGCCAGATGTTCTCGCTCCAAAACATGCCAGGTTGGATGCAAAACTCTCCCCACGGTGCAGGAATGTGTGAAATCTGGGGCTCCCTGTTGGGAGGCGAAAGAAGGAGAGGCAGAAAACAGCAGACACAGGCTGAACCTCACCCTCATCTGGAAGGAGGACACCAAAACATGAATTTCAGGAAGGCAAAGCCCCAAGGACCCTCCTTTTCCAGGCTGCCCACTTCTTCTCACTCCAAAAGGCCAGAAGGAGTGATTCCCTCCACCCACACCACATAGATAAACCAGGCTCCAGCAGCCCCCACCCAAATCCTGGCTCCTGAATCCAGGCAGCTCCTCAGCCAGGCAGGAACGGGTGCTGCCAGCCAGCTCCAGGTCTGTGGGGGCAGCCAAGGGGAAGCTGCACCCAGCTCCGAGGGCCACGGGAGCCTCACCCGAATTACAATGGAGCCTGTTCAAGGAGCTGGAACATCATGTCCTCGGCCACCTCAGTCCTTTGGCTGTCACCAACCTGAAGTAAACAGATTCTGCAGCAGCAATAAGCTCGTTACCAAGGCCACCGTATTGATCCCAAAGTGTAATTAAAATTCACAGTTCAAGCAGCCCAACTCAACAGGGCAATGGGGGCAGCTTCTCAAAGGCAGGACAAGCCTCAGCTTCCGCATCCCGCTTTCTCAGAGGCACAGAACCCATGGGGGGAGATCAGCTGTGAAAAAACAGCCCAAATTCTTCCCTGTGAGGGTGGGGAGGCCTTGGCACCGGCTGCACAGAGCAGCTGTGGCTGCCCCTGGATCCCTGGCAGTGTCCAAGGCCAGGTTGGATGGGGCTTGGAGCAACCTGGGACAGTGGAAGGTATCCCTGTCCATGGCAGGGCTGGCACTGGGTGAGCTTTAAGGTCCTTTCCAACCAAATGATTCCCAAACTATGGCAGCTTTCTCTTTGGACCTCTGGGCCATCAACCAAGATGTCCCAGAGCACCCATTCTCAAGAGTTAACCACACCAGGGAATCCTGCAGGGATGATGTGGACAGAGGGGGATGGTGCAGAGTGGATTCCGGCACTGCTGAGGAATTGTCCAGCTCCCTGAGAAGGGGCTCCACACACCCTGCTGAGGTGTCCTCCTTGGTGGGACTCCCTGACCCTTCTCCCAGCCCCTTATGGATCCAACCCACAGTTTCACCACGAGTCTCACTCTGGGAGAAGTTCTGGCACAAAGTCCTTTGCGCCGTGGGCCCTCGGGGCCACCAGCAGGTCCCAGGACAGTCACCTGGAACGCCACCACCGTGTGCTGAGTGAAGGTGAGCCAGAGGCCCCAGATAAGCAGCTCTGATCAAAGGGCTCAGCAGGAAACACAAGGAGCCCTCAGCAAATGCAATCGTCACCTGCAGGAAAACTCCCAGTGATAAAAACACAGCCAGGCGCAAGCAAATCCCTCAGGCTGAGTGCTGAAGTTCCACACCTTTCCTGCTCCAAAATCTGGGATGAGGCACTCACCAACTCCTCAGAAGAGCAACATAGACAGGATCCTCACCTGCAAAGGATCAACACCAACCTGACCTTGAAAACCTGATTTCCAGAGCAAAATACCCTGGCCTCAACATCCAGCAGGGAGCACAGGAACTCACTCCAACATTTGCACAGGCTGGAAAACATGGAGAAAACTGTTCCCAAAAAAAGTATTGTGGTAGGCCGGTCCCCAGCAGAAGATAACCTGGCTTTTGGGGAAGGTCAAAAGAAAACACTGTGCTCTGCCCCTTCCCACACTCCAGACCTGGCTGCTCACGTGGGCAGGGGGCTCCCAGGATGGGTGGTCTCCATCCCCACACCATCAAAAGATGACAAGAGGTGCTTCTGAAGACTGGGAAGAATGAATATCCAACTCTTCTCCCAGCTCCAAAGGACCGACATAAGAGTGGAAACCCAGCCTCCTTCAGGGATGCAGGAGGAAAAGGGGGAAGCAAAAGCCACAGGCTCTAGCACATCATTTTGAAGACGGTTTGTGCCCATCAGACCCCCAAAACCTTTCTCCCCACTCTCTGGTTCAACAATTCAATCAAATGTCTTCTGGCCTTGCTGCAGTGCTAGGGCACCAGGACGAGCCTCCCCTCTGGACATCAGGGAGACCCTCCAAAACACCAAAACAACGGGAAGGTCCCAAGAGCAACTTAGAAAAAAATTAGGATTCTATCATTTAACACAGCACCAGGAGTGACCTGGCTGCCCCAAGCCCTGGTAATTCATCTCCACTCCAAACACCCCTGTGCTTTTTCTTTCCCCACTTATTAGGGTTTTCCTGCATCCCAGGGAAGGCCAGGCTCATCTCAGGACATCCATACAGAGGACAATGAGCTGTTCAACTCATCCCAGCCCAGGCACCTCATTATAAGAAGGAAAAACTGTCGTGACAGAGCAAGGAAGCCAAAGAAGTGAAGATCTGGGCAAAGGAATGAGGAGAGCCAGGTGCATGGTGCCTGCAGAACAGTGGGGCAGGAGGTGGTAGCCATGGCCCCAGACAGGCTGACAAAGGCACAGAGGATTTATGAGCAGCCACTCTAAGGAATTAAAATTAAAGGGACAGGAAAAACAAACGGCTACAGGAGCTCTGTCAGGACAAACAAGGGCAGTCTCGTGCCCCTGACAGCCCGAAGGGGAAGGTAGTTTATTATCATCCAGCCTGGCAGAGCTGCAGGGACCTGGGATGAGTCAGGACAGAGCAGAGCGGGACAGGAACAGGTCTCTGGGAATGGGCTGTGCGGGGCAGGGATGCAGCCAGCTGCAGCAAGGTCAGCGATCTGCGGGCCACTGCAGACAGCAACAGCAGGAATGATGCTCTGGAGAGGACACCCAGCCCTCCCCAGGGGCTGGCAGCTCCCCACAGGCTCCATCCCCCTCTCCCCAGCTTTTCCCTGCTCCATCTCTGCCACCCCCACACCAGGCAGCACCCGGCTGCTGCCACCGCAAAGCTGCAGCGCTGTGCATTAGCATTCCCCGCCACAGCCTGCGCGGGATCCCGCCGGAGCCGGCAGCCGCAGGGGCACAGCACCACCCAAACGCACCCAGCACCGGCTGCGTGGGGCACGCAGCTGCCACCCAACTCACCTCCCCAGAACGAAACCGGAGGCTTCAGCCCATCTCAGAGCCCAGGAATGCTGCAGGAGAAAGATCTGTCTGCAGCATCCATCTGTCTGCCAGCACCCAGGTGTGGAGGAGCCCCACAGACACTGATGCCAGCGGGACAAGGACACAGAGGGGTGAGGTGACAGACAGGGACACCACGTGCCAAGCCCCCTGCCCTGTCACAAGCACAGTGGCACTTGCTGTGTCCTTCCCACTCCAGGGCACCCACAGCTCGGCTCGGCTGGGAGTTTAAGGCTCCGCCGACCGGCTGACGTGGATTGGGAAAGCAACTGCTGCCAAGGGCACCTGCAGCCTCCAGGGAGGCAGGAGAGCAGATGCCCAGACGCAGCAGTGATGGCACACAAGGATCCGGAAGAGCACAGCCTGCCCTTGAGCTCTCCCATCATCATCTCCACATCCATGTTCACTTAACCTGGGTAAGCCACAAGCCTCAGCATTCCCAGCCTTCCCCAGCAACACCACAGCAGTGGCTGGAGAAGGTGGAAAACTCGGCATTGCTCACCTCTGCCTGCAAACCACTCCTGGCCAAAGAACCACCTCGCTCAGACCAAACTGGGGTTATTCTGTTGACAGCCAAATTCCCACGAGCTGCAGTGAAAACAGAGCTCCAGCAGAGACAGGAAATCCCAACTCTTGGGGGAAAACCACCCCATTCCTCCTTTCACCTCCACTGAGTCAGCTCCTACTTCAACCTGGAGTTGATCGTATTTAATCTCTTAATCTCTTACCTCCTGCTGTTTTTTCACTTTAAACAAATCCCTGACAAGAGGGAACAGCAATGGCCAGGGCTGGCTCCCAGCTCCAGGTGCCCTCAACAAGGAGACACCAATTTCTCCGCAGCAGCCATGGGGCCAGCGTGCTTCCAGCTGTATCCAAGATCTCCTGCAGGTCCTGAGCTGATACTGGTGGGCTCACACTGGCACTTTCCCCAAGCTCCAGCACAAGTTAAGGCTCCTCTGGAAAGCCATTCACAGAGAGAGACAGAGCCTGCACTGAGCTTAGCCACATTCCCACCCTCTCCCTCTCCAAACACCTCACCCAAACTGCACTGGCAAAGTTCAAGGAGCCCAAAAACCCCGGAGGGACCTGCTTCAGCAGCACAGCACAATCTTCCCCACCTCCATGCTGGTAAATCATCTCTCTCCACCCTTTCCCTGGCCTCTGACCATGCCAGGAGCTCCAGGGCAGCGAGCACAAAAGTCACTTCGACTTGCAGGGACTCAGAAGGGAGTTTTAATGGTTTAATTGCAATCCTGTTCTGAGGCATCCTTATCTCAGGATGGCAATTCTCCCTTCCTCAGTCTTTCATCCTCCTGCCAAGGCCTCTGCCATTCCCCAGCACTATTTGCAGGAACTAGCCAGGCAAGGAAAACAGGAGCCCGGAGCGATTTGTTCTCCGAGCTCAGCTCAGCGCGCTCCCCATCTCTGATGTTATCAGCTGATGTTATCAGCCTCAAATGTCGTGTGTCGCTCTGGGCACCTTCAATATCCTCACCCAGCCAGGAAAAGCTGCAGCAGGCACTGAGTCCAAGCAAGGCTCCTCATGCTGCACAACCAGCTATGTCTGCAGCAGAAAATTCTGGGGATACAACATCTCATCCCCCTGAGACACTGGCAAACTTGCCTCTGAGGATGCTCCATCAATTCCTTTTTACCACACAGATTTTGGTTCCAGGGGATGCTCTGGGATTCGCAGCCTGCTGTCCCCTCGGAGCAGCCTCGTGCTGTTCGCCCTGACAGAGACGATGGTTATGAAAAGGTAAAAACAATCCCCGAGTTGGAGCTGTGCTGAGCCACTGCTGGAAGAGGCCGATCCCAGCCCCACATTCCTCTGCTCCTTCCTCCAGGCTATGTGCACAGCCCAGATAAACAGGGCCTGGTCTCCAATCCCTGCTCCCTGAGAGAGAAGATGCCTCAAATCCAGCTGACCTTCCCCAAGGGTCAGACGCTCCCCAATCCCACCCGTGGCCAGAGCAGGCAGGGGAGATTCCCCCAGAGAATGAGGATGTGCCCATTCTCTGTGACTGCTCTGCCTTGGCATTCACGGCTTCTAGGCGGCTGCAGCCCCGAGGGGAACACAATATTCAGCTGCACAGATCTGTGTGGTGCTTGGAACATGGATCTGCCTCCCTGACAGGACTGAAACTTCAGCCCGGAGCACAGGGCCAGCTCCCCAGGTCACTGGGGTCCTGCACCTTGCTACAGTGGCAAGACCAGTGCTCGCCCACCCTCGGTGCCATCTGAGCATCCCACAGGGTTGCGGGAGCAGCACCGGGAGATCTCAGAGCTCCTGTGAGGCCTTCAAGGATGGAGCGGTACTGAAGTGACTCGGCAGCCTCTTCCTGAGCCCAAATGTGCTCCCACCCACACCTCCAACAGAACAACCTGTCCCAAAAAAAACTCAACACTCTGACATCTCTCAGCCACGCTTCTGAGTGACCCACAGCTAGTGTGCTGCTCCTGGCTCTTCCCATATAACAGGTCCCCCCTGCTTTGTCCCCAACACATAGCACTGTCACTCCACAGTCCCACACAAGTGGGACTGTCACCCCACAAGACCCCTGCCAGTCCCCTTCCCGGGGTCACCCTGTCCTCCTGCACTCCTATGCCACAGCCGAGGTCCCTGCTCTGGCCCCCAGAGCTGGACCCAGCCTGATCCCAGCCTCCCGAACCTGCCCTGTCGGTACCGGTCCTCCCTTCACCCCACACGGGCCAGGTTGTATCCCAGTACAGACCCCTCTCTCCCCAGTACCCAAGCCCTTCCCTCCCACCCCAAACTGGGACAGCAGCCCCCTGGCTCATACCTGCCACCCCCAGCCCGGACCAACCCCCTCGCGGGTACCAATGGCGAGGTACTGAATGGGAACAGCCCCCACTTCCCAGTTACCGCCAAACTGGATCAATTCCAGTTCTCCCAGCACAAACCTCCACCTGTGGGGCTGCTCTTCCCAGAGCCGGATCACGGTCCCCCCCCCTTCACAACCGAGGGATTCTCCCCCCAGCCGGGAAGCCGAACCGGAGGCTGCATCCCCCACGCCAACCGGGGCTGGTCCGCCCAACCAGGGGCCACTGCCGCCCCCAGAGCGGAGACTCTGAGCCCGCAGCCGGGGGCTGCTCCCCCTGAACCAGGAGCTGCTCGCCCCACAACCGGGAGCCTTCTCCCTCCGCCCCAGCCGGCGGCTGTGCTCCTGGAGAAGAGAGCTCCTACCCCGCAAGCGGGGGCTGCTCCCCCGAACCGGGGGCTGCTTCCCCCCTAACCGCGGGTCCTCCCCCGCCACAACCGGAGGCTGCTCCCCCGAACCGGGATCTGATCCCCCGCACCGAGCCGGCCCCCGCCGGCCCCGCTACCTTCTTGGGAGCCTTGGTGACGGTAGCCATGAAGGAATATTTCTCGGCGTCCTCCACCTCCTTGGCCTGCTTCTCCTCGCCGCCGGCGGGCTCCGGCACCGACATCCTGATGCGGCGGAGAATGCGGGGCGGGCCGCGGCCGCCGGCGGGACGAAACGGGACAGGGTACGGCGGGGCGGGCAGGGGGGAAGCACTCCGGGCGGGTTTGGCTCGGCCCGGCCCGGTTCGGCCCCGCCGGTCCCTCACGCTCGCTACGGCACCGCCGGCGTGCTGGCTGCGGCGGGTCTGCGGCCGCCGCGCTAGGGGCGGGGCCTCGTGACGTCACCGTGCCGTGACGTCACCGCGCACCCGCCGGGCAGCTGAGGCCGCGCGGCGCCGCCGGGAGGAGCGCGCGAGGGGCACGGCGCCCCCTGGCGGGCGAGGGAGGTGGGGGCGGGAGCGAGGGGCGTGGTCAGAACAGGGGGCGTGGTCACTGGGTGGGCGTGGTCAGAGTGGGGGCGTGGCCAGCGTGTTGGGCGTGGCCAGGAATGGGCGTGGCCAGGAACCTAACCGCGGGCCAAATCCCAATTAACTAAAATAACGATTAATTAGTTAATAACTACATAAATTAATTAAATTAATTAATTTAATTAATTAATGATGTAATTTTAATATATGCATCATATATAAATATTAAAACAAATTAATTGCGTAGACTAAATAAAATAATGGTAGAGATTGATTTTATGCATTAAATAGCGACAATATGCATTAAAAATTAATTTTATTTAAATGCGTAAATTAAGAAATTAGTTATATAGATTTACATTTATAAGCGTTATAAAAATATAAGAGTGATGTGAATTAATTTTATACGTTTATATATAAATTGCGTGCACAAAATTTTTTGTTAAATAAATTAATTATATAAATTTAATAAATAAATTACTTAATTTTATGTATTTTTCTCTATAAATATAGAAACTAATTATATAAATTAAATAAATTAATTGATTCGTTAATTGGAAAATAAAAGCTGAAACTAAAAACGAGCGTTTTCTGGGTAAAAAAAAAATTGTGTTTGTTCAGGGGGAAGAAGTAAAGCAGGAGAAAAAACACGATTAATCAAGAAAATAGTTTAAATAAAACACAGGTAAAAGTAAATCAGTGAGAAAATAAAACATCAAAGAAATGGAGGAATCACGGAGAAAATCAAATGAGGCAGCAGCGACAGGGTGCGGGCAACCCCACGGTGGGCAGGGCCAGCGGGTGCCCTCTGTACCCCACCAGGGGTGAGAACCCAAACCCAGGTGGGTGCCCGAGCCCGCGTGGGTGTCCAGCTCTGTGCGGGTGTCCAGCCACAGATGGGTGGGGGTAGAGCCCCGGATGGGTGTCCAGCCCTGGGATGTGTCCGCTCCCAGGTGTGGGAGGGTGTCCAGCCCTGGGGGTGTCTGACCCCACACGGTGCCAGGGCGCTGGGCAGGCTCAGCCCCGCTGGAACCGCAGCCCCGGCTCAGCGCCAGCGCAGGCTCAGGGCAGTGACCTCCGGCCCTCATTACCCATTAACGAGCTGAGCGGAGCCACCAGGTCCCCGGAATCACCCGCCCACATCCCCAGCCCGGGGGGGGGGGGGTGCTGAGCACGTTTTGGGGGTGCTGAGCCTGGCCAGGGCTTCCTCCCGCACTCTTCCTCCTCACCCTCCTCACCCTCCTGCAGTGGGGTGGCTGCTGGCTCCTGCATTCCAGGGGGGGTGGCGAACAACCTGTCCCCAGGGCCAGGGACACTGAGGGGCCCCATCCTGCACCACGGACCGCGGTCCCCGGCTCGACAGAGTCCCCTCAGGGGCTCTAGGGACCATTCCAGGACAGGCAGAAAGGCAGGGCTCTGTTCTGGGACACCCCGACCCCATCCCCAAATGCCCCACAGGGAACTGGGAGGGGTCTGAGCCCTGTTCCGCCTTTAATTTCCCAGGGGTGTTCCCTTAAAATACAAGCTGGGAAAACATCGGCGTGTGGGTTAAAACCCCAGGGAAAAGTGCAGATAACGGTTTTTTAACCAAAATCACTTTGTCTGGCCACAAAACGGCCTCTGGCCACCTAAATCCTGCAGCAGTTCCTTGGCCAAAACCCTGTCCTGGACCCGCCGTGCCCCAGGAACCGCGGCCTCGGGGCCTTTCCGTGGCTTCTGCCCTGTCAGCAGCTCTGCGGTGCCCGCGGCTGCACTGGGGAGGGTTCCCAGGGGGGCGTCTGGGGGGGTCTCCGAGTGCTTGGGAGGTTTTGGGGCAACAGGATGAGCCTGAGATGTCCCAGCCCTGCCAATGCCACAAGCACCAGGGATGTGGGGACCCCCAGGACCGACCATGCAGGGGTGCCACTGCAGGCCAGCCCATGCTTCAGGTCCCAGGAGCCTCTTGCTGATGCTTTCCCCTCCCACCATCCATCTTTTCCCCCAGATCCCCTTTTCTCATCCCATCAAAGCAGCTTTTTGCAGTACAAACACTCATTTGGGACCCCAGGAGGGACCCCAGGGTGCCACCACCCTCCGTGCCCCACTCAGTTCTGGGGTGTGGGGGTTTTTTCTACCCTCCCCTACAAGTGCTGAGGGACAGGGATATAGCTCCGTGTCCTTCCCAGCTGGGGGATTGCTGAGTGGGGGGCTGAGATCTGGTTTTTCCCCCCCTCACAAATTTCAGGGGGCTGGGGTGGCTGCCCAGGGCAGGGCATCGCATCCCTGCTCCCACACAGGCCGGTCACAGGGTGGGGAAAAGGCCACCAGCTGGGAACATGAGGAGCAGAGGGATCCTCCAGGCCTGAGCACTAGGGCAGGGAGACAGAGCTTGGCTTTTTCCCTGCATTTTCCAGGTGCTTTTACAGCACATAGAGCAGCCTCATCCCTGGGCATGAGGGATTGTGGGGTGTAAATACAGAGAGGGGGTGGGTACTGGTGCTCCTCACACCCCCTCAGCAGCCTGGGATGCTCCCACCTCTGCCCCACAAGCTCTGCCACAGCTTCAAGCTGCCATCGTTCAGCTCCAGTCACCGTCTCCTGTGCAGCTGTGGAGCTGCCTGGAGCATCCTGGAGCATCCTGGAGCAGGGCAAGGACTCGCTGCCCCCAGCACCCCCATACCCGGGCATGGTGCCCGCCCCTAAGAGCAGCCTCTGGCCTCAAATACCCCCCAAATCTGACCATAATGACTGTGGCGCAGATCCAGCAGGATATATATAGGTCCCACTTCCCTGGGAAGGGGATGTGGACCTGGGAAACCCCCGGCTGCTGCTGGGGAGAGGAAGGGCTGGGCTGAGTCAGCTCCCCTCGAGGAATCCTGTTTGTCAGCAAACAAAGCAGCAGCTCAGCCCTGGCACTCGCAAAACGCTCCCGGGACCCCATCGTGCCCTTCCCACCCCCTCGGATGAGCCATGGGGGTGTTCACCCTGCACACCCCATGGGCTGTGGAAGGCCCCTGGTATCCCCCTGGAGATGCTGGATCCGTGCAGGGGGAGCAGGATGTGGGGCTCCCCTGCTCCTGGAAAGAAGGAAGGGGAGCCGGGGGAGCGGCGGGGAGGAAGGAAATGCCTCTTCCAGTGCTGTCTCTCTAAGCAAAGTGCTCCAGGAAACTTTGCCTCAAGTGTGTTTGCTTTAAACAGCCGCTTCCCAACCATTGACACAGATTTGGGGGGGCCCAGCCTCAGAGCTGGTGCCAGGAGCTCCCAGCAATGCCGGAGGGAGCTGGGGGCAGGAAGGCTCGGATGCATCCCTTTGCCCTCATCCCAGTGGCCATGAACTCCCACGTGCATCCACAGGGAAGCAGATCAGGGTAAGACTACCAGGGGTCAGCCCCCAGTCACCCCCTCAGGGATGCCAGGGCTGAGACAGGAGAGTCACAAGCTCCAGTCCCCCCTTGCCCCACAGACTTACACCAAGCTACACCTCTCTGTTTATTCATAATATTAAATATACAAGTTGTTTTCCATTATTTTCTTTAAATAGACTTTTAAATGCCTTTGTATAAAATATTTCAGCATTTCATTGTATAAAAAAAAAAAACCACACCAAAAAAACCCACCCTGAAACCAACAAAAAACCCCAACCAAACAACAACAAAAAAAAGGCAAAATAAATCCAACGTTGGTAAAGGCAAGTTTTCTCCCCCAGGAGCAGCTCCTCCACAGTGTAAACGGGTGACTTACACCACTAGGAGTTTGGCCCCAGGCTTCCTGCTGCATCAGGGATTTTCACCCTGATTTACACCAGTCCCTCGCCCGGGAACCCTCTCCTTCTGCCAGTCATAAATACACATTATATATATATATACATATATATATATATATATATAAACCCCAAATTAATAGTGATGCTTTCTTTAAAAACAGTTGGGTTTGTCCATATTTTCATCCTTCATATAAAAATAATACTTGAAACTCCCAGAGCAGCGCGGCCCACGCTTCATCCGGGGCTGGAGGGAGCCGTTGGATTTTGGGGTATCTCCAGGGCTGGTGCATCCCAAACCAGGCTCTTCCCAAAGCCCAGGAGCGGGGCTGAGCCAAGAAGCCCCTGGGTGCCCAGCTGGGGCAGCTCCAGCTCTTACACCCTCGTGGATCCCATCATTCCCAGCCCCATTCCCTTCTCCAAAGCGCAGTCACCAAAGAAATGGAATCCCAGCGAGGCCAGCTCGCGGCGATGACCCTGCGAGGGGCACACGGCCCCCCCAGAACACTTGTGCAGGATAAAGACTTCCGTCCGCTCTATCAAAAATTAAAAATAAACCCTAACAATAGGAGGATGGGGGGGGACTGGGACGGTGCCAAGGGTCACCCCAAACCCAGCCCCACGCAGGGACATGGGCATGGGAGGGCTTTAAATATTCACAGTGTGAGGGTTTGAGTTGCAAGTCAGGGCTGGGTGTCTCAGGACTGGCCCCCCTGGGATTCAGGATGCTCCAGTTGAAGCCTCAGGAAAGGCAGGGTGAAGGGGGCGATGGGTGCTGCTCCAAACCCAGTCTGCTGGGATCGGAGAAGAGCCAGAGGATTTGGGGAGCTGGTCCCCTCTATCTTCATCCAGCGCCGGCTGTGTCCAAGTGGGATCCGTCATCCCACATCCAGCAGCATCTCCACTGTCCTGCTCAGCACCGCAGTGTCCCACCAGCCACCGCTGCCGGCAAAGGCCTGCGGTTATGGTTCCAACACCTTCCAGCCCTTCACTTCCCGGTGCCCGGGGGTCCCACTCAGGGCACATCCCCCCATCCTTTTGTCCCTGCCAGGGAGTTTTTTGCCGTCTCTGGCCGCCGGCACAGGGCAAGGGAAGAGGGAGTGTCAGCATCACGGTGAGACCGCGGCAAGGCTGGCGCGTGCCAACCCTCCTTCCATCCGGATCCGTCCCCCGAGCAGCTTCACATCCTGCCTGGGGCCCTGGGAAAAGGAGGAGAGGGATGAGCAGGAGCCGAGGCTCTGCCAGGGAGGGCAGCGTGGGGAGAAACACACAAAAACCACATGTAAAAACATTATGTATATTAAGAAAGGGCCAGTAATGGATTAACGAGCTGCGAAACCACATGCTGGCAGCGCTGGGGCGCAGACCTGCTCCTGTCCGTGTCTTCCCACCCAGAATTTCCCTGACCGTGGCCAAGGTCAGCACCGATGAGGACAATCCAGGGACACAATATTGTCCTCACAGCTTGGACCGGAGCCCTGTGAGGTCCCACCCAGCCCCTGATCACCTCAGAGATCCTGAGTCTCCAGCTCTGAGCGTTCCCTTGCTCCCTGCAGCGCCCTGCGACAGAAAGACGGGGGGTTTAGAGCAGGGTCACCCAGGGTGGGGGTCCCCAAAGCCCCCCCACGCAGGATGCTATCACACCCACCTCCTCTCCGGCTCCTTGGGGTCGCAGCCTCCATCCTCCAGCGGCCGCTCCAGGACCTGTGTGGAGGGAGGGAAATGGGGAGATGAGCCCTGGGGAAGGGGAGGGGGCTGTAGCAGGGTGGGGAGGGGTGGAAATGCCCCAGATAACATCCTCCTACCACACTCAGCACCACCAATTGTCCCCCAGTCTCAAAATCATGGGGAAAATGGGGCTCAACCCACATTGGCCAAGAGACAAGTGGGGAAACTGAGGCAGGAGAGGATCTTGGTGCCCGGGGAGGAGACGAGGCAGGGGTCTTACCCTGGATTTATACTTGTAGAAGAGCAGCCCTCCCGTGGCCAGCAGGACGGCCACCACACTGGCCACCGTAATGTAGATGAGGGGCTCCTGGCGGCCCTCCCTGGCAGGCGGCTCCTTCCTGCGCTGCTCTGCGCCCAGAACAAAGCCAGAGTCAAAGCTGGGCCCGGCCCCGCCGCCATCCTCAGGGCCCCGCAGCCGGCTCAGCCCCCAGCCCCATGCCCTCGCCCTGTCCCTGGGGCCGCCTGGGGCTTGCAGCTCTGGGGCCATCCTGGAGAAGCGGAGCTGTGTGACAGGCTCGGACGCCGCAGCGGGATGGATCCTGGCTCCACCGCCCGTCGAGCCAGCGCTGGGCGATGCTGTCGGAGTGGTGGTCCTGAGCCCGCCGGGCTGATCCGGGAGGATGGAGCCTCCCCACTGCTGGCCTGGATCCTGAGGCAGGTGGCCGGTGCCCCACTCCACCAGCTCTCCGTCCCCACGGAGGACGGGGATGTCACCCAGTGCCAGGCTCAGCGTCCCGGCCGGATCCTGGAGGGCTTCGGCACTGCTGGCTGGAGCTGTCTGCTTCATCCCGGGGGCCAACGGCAGCGCTGTGTCACCTACCCCAGCACCCAGGACCTCCTCGGTCCCTGAGCCCCCGTCCGTGCTACTGGGGGGCTGAGATGGGGCCTCTAAGTCAGCAAGGGCGGTATGGAGGAGGCTGGAAGGGACCTGGGTGCTAGCAGGTGCCATGTCCCTGCCAGTGGCAGCAGAGAGGGAGGGCTGGGTGGCAGAAGGGAGGGCAGGGGACAGGCAATTGCAGTCAGGATCTGTCCCCACACCTGAAAGAAGGAGAGAGAAGAGACAGCCGTGGGGTCACCAGCCTCTAAGAGGGGCACAGCCAGCAGATCTGAGGTCAGGGGCACTGTCCCCGTCCCTCCCCGCAGCCCCAGGCAAGCGGGTCAAACAGCCCCTCAAAAACTGGGAGAGCGAGGGAGAGGCAGGGAACAGGCAGGAGCAGGCAGGGCAGCACGAGGGTGACAAGCAGCAGGTGGGACGAAGCAAACCCGAGTCACCGGGTGCCCTGAGGTGATGGCAATGGGTTATTCACAACTTGCAGGAGCCAGACAGCCACGTTTAACGTCCCCCATGGCACAAGGACATGGCACAGCTCCGACACGAGGATGACAGTGAGACGTCTCCTCCACGCAAACACAGCACGGGCGCTCGCGGAAGAGCGGATGGCAACACGGGGCTCTTCCACCCCAGCAGCAACACTCGCCCTGAAGGCTTGGCCAGGGGAAACTGAGGCACGAGGCAGCTGAAGTGACACAGCCAAGGTCATGCAGCGCGTTGGTGGCACAGCTGTCCCTCCATTTCTCCACGTTATGCTCCACCCGGCACCGGGGCTTTGAGACAGAGCCAAGCCTGATGTCTCCTCAGTCCCCCTCAGCATCTCCCCCTCGCCTTGCTTCCAGTAGGATTTAGCCCAAATCCCACCTTCAAATGGCAGCCAGCCCCCTCTCCCCTGACACTGATGCAGAGCTCGCTGACACAGGGAAAGGGACCAAGGTGGACACGTGCCGCACCCACGGACACACGGCTCTTAAGCTGCTCCATGCAGGTGAGCCCAAGTCCCCCAGACTGGCACAGGTTTACTGGGCAGAGGCCAAGCCTTGGCATCTCACCTGGTGAGGATCCTGCCTTCCCGGGTCCCAGGCAAGTCCTGCGGTAGACTCGGCTGCAGTCCTTCTCAAAAGTCTCCTGGTTCTGCAGCAGACGCTTGATGTCCTGGAAGAAATCCTTCACCAGCACCAGCATCTCGTAGGGGGAGGTGGTGAACTCCTTGAAGCACATCTGTGAGAGCTGGAGGAAGCACCAGGCTCAGCATCAGCTCCATGACTGACTCGGTGTCACTGCCACAGATACCCCAGTGCTCCCAAGGCAGGATCTGGTGGCTCCTCGTGGCTCCCTGTGTCCATGCACACCCCACCTCTGCTCTACTTCATGGTCCTGCCTACACACCCATCCCGGGATGCTCTGGACATCCCATTTCACCCCAGGATGCTACGGAAATCCCATTTCACCCAGGATGCAGACCCAGGACCAGACCCCCATGAGGTTGGGGACATTTTACCGTTCTCTCCTCATCATCCTCCTCCCTGATGCAGGGGTCCACATTCTCATTGATGTGGTCGTACATCCTGCGCACCATCTGCATCTTCCGGGCGTTGGATGAGTTCTCCTTGAACTCTGTTCGCTCCAGGATCTTGCCCATCAGGGGAAAGGCAGCTTTCACATAGCAGATGGAGTCGTTCTGCAAGGACACAGACCCACCAAAAAGCAACAGCGGTTACTGGATGGGCATCTCACTCTGCCTGGGGGAAACTGAAGCACGGAGGCACAAAATGCCTTTCTACAATCCCACAGGATGCCCAAACTGGGACTTGGAAGCCACCTGGCCAAGTGGGATGCTTGTCTCCTGCAAAGGGAGACGAGAGAGGAGATTGGGGATCTGGGGACCTCCCACCATGCACCAGCCAGCCCTGCTCCCTGTCCCCTACTGTCCCCAGCAAGAAACCACTCACTCACCAACTGCATCTTGTCAATGAACTTGAAGGAGACCCTGCCTGGGTGCTGCATCTGGGTGTCAGCCTGGAAGGACAAAGCAGGATGTCACCCCACATCCCCAGGGACAGCAGCCTCAGATATGCCATGCTCTGGGCACAAAGGGGTCCCTGAGACCCCCAAATCCGCAGGGCTTGAGGGACTTTGCTCCCATTCCTGCTTCATCCCATCCCATACTCCTCCTCCTCACACAGGCACATCCCTAAGGTCAACGCAGTGGCAGGAGTGAGCTCAGGATTCCTGCTCCCATCAGGATGTTGTACTCCCCGAATCACAGACCTTCTCCTGTCTTTCCCTGCCTGCTCCCACCCCGCCTCTCTTCCTCCTCCTCCTCCTCCTCTTCCTGCCAGCACCACAGCAGAGCCCAGCCCTGCTTAATTCTCCTCGGGTCTCCCCCGCACCACTCTCTCCTCTAAAGCCAGGCTGCAAAAGAGCATCCTGCCGTGCAGGAGGTGGCCGTGACACCAGGGTCACACATTCCCCAGGATCACACAATGCCGGGGTCCCACACGCAGGGCTGCCGGCCCCCCATGCCGCGACCCTTTCCAGTGGGAGTAAAAACCCACCCTAACCAAATGCTCCCCCTCCGGGCTGGCATCCCAGGCTGGGAGGCCGAGGGCTGGCAGAATTGCCGGCCGGCAATTCTCCTCCTAGCCTGGGATGCCGTCCCGGAAACAATTGCTCCATTATCCTGCAGGCGCTGGATCGAAGTCCAGCTCCTCCATCAGCGAGGAGAGGGCTACAGTCCCCAGCAGGAAAAACCACATCTTCCATTCAAACCTGCTCCATCTCCCTTCTCCCACAACCACGGACCCAGTTTTAATCCCTGGGCGGCAGAGCCAAGGCTCCAGGGATGTGGTGTGCAGAGAGGGCTCGGGCAGAGGAAGCCGAGCTCGCACAGAGCGGCTCCTGGCCCCGCAGCTCGGTGGTTAAAGAGGAAGAGGTGAAGCGAGCCCGGACACGGCGGTTACACAGAGCTCGGAGCGAAGCTCTCGGGGACTCGGAGGCGCCGTTCCCGTCTCTCACCCGCACACCCCTCTTGCTGCAGGCAGAATTTAATCTGCGACAACCCTGCAAATCCCTGCGTGCCCCCGATTCCCGCTTCTCCCCTGAATATCCGCGTGATTCCCCGCTCGGAGGTGAGCCAAGGGCCACAGAGAGAGAGATACGGCCCCGGCAGCTGTATCCGATGGTGGCTGTGCTCCGGGGCGGCTTGCCAGCACCCAGAGCTGCCCACGGGCCACATGGGATGACGGCCCCATCACCCAGCCCGGTCGTCTCCATCGCCTGGCCGGGCCCCCCTCACTGCCTGCCACCCACCCACAGCCCCGTTGCCAGCCCAGCTTCCAGGCAAGCAGCTGGACTCAGGAATGCAGCCGGATTCCTCTGCTTAACCCCTGCGCAACCGCCCAGAAAACACCACAGCCCGCAGCGCCGGCCCCTCCACTGCTTCCCCAGCGCCCCTGCGCCCATCCAGCCTCACTCCTGTCCCCTTCCCGGCCTCGCTCCTGCTTCTGTCTTCTCTCGTCCCTCCTGTCGTCACTTTTCCATGGCCACCCTTGATAAAAGCACAACATCTGTCACCCCCCCGGCGCCCACTGGTCCCTCGTGCCCATGGATGCTCAGTTCCCGGGTACCATCACTTCCCCAGAGGAGCTGAAAATCACCTGGTTTCCTTATTTCAGCACTAAATAAGAGCTGGTTTGTGCCCGTCTGACCCCAAACGAGCCCCGAGGGGGCACTCACCAGCTCCTCCAGCTCGGCCAGGTGCCTCTCTGTGATGATCTGCTGGCAGTAGCTGTTCTGTTCCGTCTCATGGATGCAGAGGAGAAGGAGGAGGAGGGATGACAGCAGGGAGCAGCGGAGCAGGCACACCTGAGCACGACACAGGAGAAGCTTGAAGCAGGGATAACCCACACACACACCAAGCCCCCCTGCCCTTCTCCACCCACCCCCCAGCGTGACCACCTCTGTGGTGGCCGGGGCTTGGCCACGGTCCAGCAGGATAATCCCACTGTGGTCCTCTAACCCCGTGCCTATCCCCATCCTGCTATTTTTAGGAGCACCAGGTCAGCAGGGAATTTCCCAAGGCCCGGTGACACAAGCCTGGATGTGGCTCTTGGCCACCTTCACATTCCAGATCCAGTCCCTCTCCCCTCTCCCACACCATTTCTCCGTCTCTCCTGCAAATCTCCTCCTCCGCCCTGGCTCTCCAGAGCCCATCTGACACACTGACCCACCCATCCCAAAAAATCCTCTTCCCACCCTCCAGACCCCCCCAGCTGCACCCGCCGGGCTCTTTCCATGCAGCAGCTCTGGCTTCGTCCCAAATTTCCCTCCCAATCCCCCTGCAAAGAAGCGGGGAGGCCCCGATCCGTGGCGGAACTCCGATGAGCAACGGGGCTTGCTCATCTCAGAGCCAAGACTCCCGGGGTGGGGGTGGAGGGGACCCTCGGGTGGGTGTGCTCCCCCGTCTCCCGGTGCACCGGCAGGGAGAGGGTGCCTGGGTAATGGGTGGGGGGGAATTTCCCTTGGATGGTGTCCAGGAATCCTCCCCTCTTGTGAAACTCCAAGATGCCGCCTGGGCCACCGCCGAGATGTGGCCACGGCTGAACGGAGCCTCACCCCGCGGGAACGGGCTGGGGACGGGGCTGGAGCCGAGACTGGAGCCGGAAACGGGGCTGGAGCCGGGGACCGGGAGGGGGACGGGGCTTCACCCCGCGGGTCCGGGGCTGGAACCGAGGACCGAGACGGGGTTGGAGCCTCATCGCGCAGGTCCGGGAATGGAGCCGGGGCTGCAGCATCCCCCCGCCGGGGACGGGGCTCGGGCCGGGGACCGGCCGGGGCTGAAGCCGGGGCTGAAGCCGGGGCCTCCCCACGCCGGGTCCGGGAATCGTGACGGGTTTGGAGCCGGGAACCGGGGCTGGAGCCGCGGCTTCACCCCGCGGGTCCGGGGTGGAACAGCCAACCGAGGCGGGGCTGGAGCATCCCCCGCCGGGAGCCGGGACCCCCCGAGGAGGGGACCCACCACGAGGGCACGGGGACAACCGGAGCCGCCGCTCCCGCGGGGATCCCGCACAGGTGGCAGCGGGCGCCGGGTTGAGGGGGGTCTCCGCGGCCGTGGGTAGCGGGAGGGGCCGCCGTACCTTGGCTCCGAGGCGGGGCATGGGGGCTGCCGTGGGGCCAGGGCCGGGCGTAGCGGGCGAGACGGCAGCAGCGGCGGGGCCGAGCGAGGCCGGGCTGAGCCGCCGCCGCGGCCGCGCTCCCTTTATAGCGCCGCGGCAGCATGTGGTTTATGAGAAAGCGCTGGCTGGCGGCCAGGCCCCGCGGGGCCCGGGCCGGCCCGGCACCGGGCGGGCACCGGGCGGCACCGGGAGGCACCGGTGCGTCCCACAGGCACCGCTCGGCTCCGATCGGAACCGCTCGGGTCGGGCTGGAACCGCTCGGGTTCGATCGGAACGGCTCGGATCGTTCAATCGGTTCGACTCGCCACCGCTGCGGTCGAATCGGTACCGTTCGGGTCGGGCTGGAGCCGCTCGGTTACACTCGGATTGGCTCGGCTTAGTGGAATCGGATGGGATCAGCTCGGCACGGCTCGGGCCATTCGGATCGGATCGGCACCGCTCGGCCCGAGGCACTGTGTGTGCGAACCCCCCTCGGCACCCGCACACGCGTGTGTGCTCACACCTGGGCACACACACAGATCTGCACACCAGGGACAGCCACCAGCCCGGGATGTTCACGGTCACCCCGGGCACTGATACCCATGTGCACACACAGCCCTGAGCCTGGCACACGTGTAGGTGCACGCTCCCTTCAGGGCACATGTACACACAGAGATGTGCACGTGTGCACACGCCGGGGACCCCTTGGGATGTGTACCTGTGCGCACACCACACCTGTGTACGTGTGTGGTCACCCCTGGGCACTTGTACCCTTGTGAACATACACGCACAACCTCCCTGGATGTGTGTGGACACCCCTCAGAACATGTCCCTGTACACACACAGAGCTCTGGGCCTTGCACATGTGTGTGTGTGCTTGCCCATCCCTGGGCACATGTGCACACACACACACACGTATGTGCACATGCCAGGGATGGACACCCATCAGAACACGCAGGGATGGATGCCTCAGAATGGTGTGCATGCACAGATCCATGTGCACGGATGGATCCACGTGTACAAGCAGATGCATTTGTACGGATGTGCATGGACAGATGTTTGCACACATGTGCGTGATAGATCCGCACGGACATGGACAAATCCGTGTGCAGGGATGGATCCACATGAGCACAGACACATCTGTGTGCGTGGATGGGTCCATGTGTGCATGGATGGATCCATGTGTGTACAGATGGATCCACATGTGCACAAGCAGATCCGTTTGCACAGGTGTGCAGGAGGGATCTGTGAGTGCACGGATCTGTGAGGGGCCGGATGCGGGGCCAGCAGAGCCATGCAACAAGCCCCATTCTTGGCTTTGGGATTTTCCTCTTCGCTGGCTGTTTGTGTTCCAGGCGACTGGAAGTGATTAGTGGCCACGAGGTGATCCATGGAAGTGCCAAGCATTCGGCACTCTGACAGGAAACAGAAAGTAAACTGTCCCACAAACACAGTGGGATGCAGCTGCAACAGGGGATGGTGACAACGGGGCCACGTGTGGGTGACAGCCACCACATCCGAGGGACCAGTGGGATCTGCTCCCCAGGGCCGGAAATGCTGCTGGGGTTGCAGAAGCTGCAACCTGATGGGTTTTCTTGGAGCTGAGAGGTGATCCCAGTAACGGAGAGCTGGGATCAGCGACCTGGTGGAGGAGTTGGGGGAGAGCTGGGAGCCAGCTGGAGTTGGGGACAGCAGTGACAGCCCCGAGATAGTATCAGATTTGCACCAGCGCATGGGCGCATGGGTCTTGTCACCCACAGTGTCCCTTAGCAACAGCAGCAGATAAACATCTGAGGGTGCTGAGGGTGACGGGCCTGGGAGGGAGGGCACTGGGTTAGAAACCAGCCATCCTCCCAAAATAACCCCTTTCTCCCCAAAACACTGAGAGATTATCCACATTTTTCACCACGAGCTATTCTGGGAGCCTCACAGCCCCCACGGTGGGAGGACACCAGGGTGGGCACCAAGGGACACAGCGGGTGACGCCAGCACCGGGGGTGACTCACGGGGACCCCGTGGCGAGACCATGGGCTGCTCATCTCCCGCACACTCATGCCCCTCTGCTTTAAAGGGACCGGAAAAGTGTCATATGCTGGGTCATGGGACAAGCTATGGGGCAGCGGGACAGGGGGGCAGCAGGAGAGCGGGACAGCAGGATGGAGGGATGGGTTAATATTAATCCGCCTCATGCGTGACAGAGGGCGAGAGCAGCATCCGCCTCTTTTTTTTTGGCAGGGAAGTGGCTTTTGCCCCTCCTCCCTTCCCAAACCTGCCGAAATCCCTGAGTCACGGGGCAGAAGTGGGGCTGGTGGCGGGTGGCAGAGGTGGCAGCAGTTCCGTGCCCACACCACAGCTGGAAAAATTGGGGGAGGCAAAATTTAGGGTGGTCGTCCCTCCCCCAGTTGCAAACTGGGACCAATGGCACTGTCACCACGCTGGTGCTGTGCAGGAGTCACCCCTCACCCCCCACAGCCACGGTCAGCCAAGGGGGAAATGTGGGATGAGTCCATGGGGCATCCCGGGGATCCCCGTCTCTGCTGGCCCCAGCCAGAGGGATGCAGGGCTGAAGGCGAGGCAGTGCAGGATGTTCCCGGATCCAAAGGGCCTGGAGCAGACACCGGCACCATCCCCACGCAGCCACATCTCCACCAGGTTAGAGCATCCCCAGACCTCAATTCTCCTGCTACAGCGATTCCCTCTCTTCCCATCCCCCGTGGGAGCGGGAGCACATCACAACCAATCCCTCATTTTGGGAGGCTTTTTCCAGCCAGCAAGTCCCAAAGCAGGGATAAAGCCTGTAGCATATCCAATCCCCCCAGCTGCATCCTGAGACCAGCCTGGGGCTGCCTCTCTGGAGAAAGTTATTTCCAGCAGGAAAGTGTTGCAAGGTCTTAATCAGTTCCTTCCCGGTGATTCACCGTAGGGCCAGGATGCTCTCCCACAGTCTCCTGGGTGCTGCAGCTGAGCCAGGACCCCCCCCAGCATGATCCGAGCTGGAGCGATGAGTGCCCAGGCTGGAAATCCCCGTGGGAAGGTCCCGAGCCGGTTCCTTCAGGAGTGGAGGAATGTGGGTTGGAAGGCACTTCCCCCCAGCCCGCTGTCGGGGGGGGGACTCAGGATGTCCTGAAGAGGCTGGAGCCTTCATCCCACAGCAAACCCCCCTCTTCCTCCCCTCCATGCCTCTCCTGCTGCCTGCCCCACGCTGGGATGCTCTGGGACATCCCACCCAGCCCCGATCAGGGGGGCCATCACAGGGCTCCCCCAGCAGCAGCCCCCTCGGCACGGGGTGAGCACCCACGGGAGCAGAGCACTGGCCAGATCCAGGCACAGGGAATTCGGCCAGGCCGGGAGCGAGGGAACCGCAGGGTCAGGCTGTGTCCGGCGCCTGCGGAGAAAGTCCCTTTCCAGAGTTATCATAACCCAGGGTCCAGCTGTCCTCAACCACAGAGGCTCTCGGGAGACCTCCCACCACCCCCTGGCACGTGCTCGGGGGTCCTTGGGCACAGATAAAGCCCAGCCCTGCAATTGGGAAGGGGTGCCCATGCCAGGGGTGGTGCCAGGTGGTGAGGGGGGACCACAGACGGGTGATAGCCCCACATGGGTCACCGGCATGTCCCCAGCCCTCGTGGCTGTGGCTGAGTCATGTCAGGCTTCAGCTCCACTCCTCCCTCCACCGAGGAATGCAGCCAGAGCCAGAGCCAAAAGCCTTCCCAGGCAGCTGCCCACGGGCACCCACAGACTCTGGGGGAGGTGCGGGCGATGGGGCAGAAGGTGCCACCAGCAGCAGTTTCAGGGTGGCAACAGCATGATGCCCACCCTGTGGCATGTCCATGTGCTCCAGGGGACTCCCCAGCATCCCCAGTACACCCTGAACAAGCGCCCAGTGTGCCCCGTTCCCCGCTTGGCACCACCCGGAGCTCACAGCACAGTGCAGTGTGGATGCAGCCCTGGCACCCCCAGCTCAGCCCGGCTGGAGCCAAGAGGGTCCTGACCCATGGGGAGGGTCCAGGGGCAGCTCTGGGAGCAGCTGGGCACAAGTGGGGACAGCTTGGGAACAGCTTGGGAATGCTCCAGGGCAGCCAGGCCTCAGCGCCGTGCTGTGGGAACCCACCCGGGGGGTTCCTGTCTGTCACCACAGCCAGGAACAAGGTGACACCCAAACGTGCCAAACCCTTACTGGGATGCCACAACCCTCGGACCGTGTGATGGACGGAGGCAGCACTGTCCCTGACCTCAGCACAGGTCTGAGGGACTAAATCCCACTCTCGCCACCCCAAATTTGGAATGTGATCCCCACACATGTCTGGCTGCAGGCTAATGGGGTGACAGCCCTGTACCACCCGCCAATATGGGGCTGGAGTGGGTGTTTGGAGCCACCGAGCCTGAGCCATGGAGCTGCTGCCGGGGCGTCGCAGGGAGAGTCCAGAGCCAGAACAGAGGAGCTGTTTGTGCTCCCGCCGGGGCCGGTTGTTTATCGGCAGCAGAGCTGTTTACATCAGCCACTGGCCGCGATCTCCGCCACGGACACCCAGACGTGGGGCCCAGCCCCGGCTGCACCCCGCGGTCCCCAGGTGCCAGCGGGGCTTTGCTGGGAAGGAGGGGAAGCAGGGCTGAGGGCTGAGGCTGAGTCATGGCCTTATCTTGCTCCACACCCGACAGCAGGACCCGGCCCCGGGAGCTGCTGAGCTCCTTTCCCTGCTTGTGCCCATCCTTGAAATCTGGAGGACCCCCGGCCCTAAGGGACATCCTTGTCAGCCAAAGGACACCTGGGGGACAAGGAGTGTTCTCACAGGGCACGGTGGGGCTTATGCCCATCATATTCCTCACTGCGGATGGAGGGGGACAAAGATGGGCAGACAGACAGAGGACTGGACAGACCCCCAGCGGTGTGTAACCTCCATCATTTCGTTCCCTGATCCCCGAGGGGCAGCTGGGGGCTAATGGGGACAGGAGGGGACAGCACTGCCTTGCTGCTGGGGAAGGAGCCCTCGCCTCCCAAAAGGAAGTAGCTCCTGCCAGGAATTCGAGGCATTGCTCAGCTCCAGGCCATGGATCAGCTGTTTGGCTGCTCGGAGCCTGTTTTTCATTAGCAGCAGTGATTTTAGCACCGTGAAGCTGCCTCCTCCCTCCTGCCAACAGCTCCAGGATGGCCTTAGGAGAGCTGGAGCCCTACCTGGAGATGGGATGCGCTGGCATGTCAGGGGATGCCAGGAGTGGTTTATCCCTGATAAGCCTTGGCCGTGGGAGCTGTCAGTGGCTCACCTGAATCCAGCCCTTTCCCATGGCAGGACTGAAGTTCAGGCAGGTTTGCAGAGGGATGGGGGTTCTGAGGAAGCTGGTTGTGGCTCTGCACCTGGATTCATCCCTTTCCCATGGGAGGGATGAAGTTAAGGTTGGTTTTTGGAGGAATGGAACTCGTAGGGGAGCCGCAGGTGGCTCCATGCCTGGATCCATCCCTTTCCCAACACAGGGATGAAGTTCAGGCTGGTTTTTGAAGAGATGGAGCTGCCAGTGCCACAGGAAACACACCCTGCCCCCTCAGCTATGCCGGCAGCCCTGGCTGGGGCTGAGTGGTTCATTTTGGGCTGAAAATAGGAGATTTTGAATTTGCAAAGGCTAGTGGGGTAGGGGTGGTGATAAGGGGGTGAAGAGGAGTTTGGGGGCCTTGCACTTCTCCAGCGAAACGCTGCACTTGGTGAGGGTCTGGAATCCACTCAGGTTTACCAAAAGCATCTTTTCGGCTCTGGAAAGCCAAATAAATGGGAGACAAACATCAACTCCAACCCCCTGCTCCAAGGCAGCCCAGGTCTTGCCATCATGAGAAGGGACGCATCAGGATGTAGCACGGACACAACCGTGCCGGCACCTCCCCGTGAAAATCCACCAACCACGTCCCGCTCCCGCCGCTCCCACGCTCCCGGCCAGCGCCGATGCTAAATCCGGCCTTTCCCATCTCCCTCACAGCTGGACGAGGAGCTTCCATCTCCATCTCAGTGGCCTCATCTTCACTCCCAGGGGACATTCCCCATCCTCTTTCCCCCACTCATCACAATTCCATCCCGTGCCAGAACAGAGCTGAGCAGCTCGCAGGGATGGGGTGAAATGCCTCCAGCTGCTCCTATGGGATTGGACACTCAAATGTTGATGTACTTGCTGCTTTCTCCAAGGAAACTAACAGTCCTTCCAGCAGGTGAGCTGCTTCCCTGCTCATCCAGGCACCAAGAGCCCCATCCAGCTCTGGGCAGCATTGGTGCTGTGGATGCAAGGAGGTGGTCTGAGGATTGCTGGGAAGTTTTGCTCATGCAGAACTGGTCAGAAATAGGGTCCCACAGCAGTTTTGGGGGGCTGCAGTCATGTTTAGAGCAGGAGATGTTTCGGGATAACCAGGATCGCCCTGTTCCTGGCCCATCCCGTGCATGTGCCCGGAGGCCACTCGTGCACCTACGCCAAGAGCATTGGATCATCCCCGGGACAGCACAAACAACCTTCAGCCACCACCAGAAAAACACAGGCTGATGCATCTTGGCGTGTGCTGCTGCGCCTCCACCCATCATCCCGCCCGGCAGCCCCCGGGATCGTCGGCAAAACGGCTCCTCAGGCCCCTCGGAATCCTCAGAGCAACATGCCGCCCCAACAGGGGGGTGGAAATTGTGCCCAGAGAGGCTGGAGAGAACAAAAACATGATAAAAAACCTGCCTGGGCTCTTGTGGCCCCGGAGAGTGGGCAATGCTCAGGGGACCCCTGACCCTGAGTATGGGGCATCTTCCATGTGCTTGGGGGCGAGGATGCAGGATTGGGGCCGGGATGCAGGACTGGGGCCAGGGTGCGGAGTGCATCCAAGCCCTGGAGAGTCAGCAGCTCCCAGCACAATTCCTCACACCCATAGGAATGTAATGAACCAGGGATCTTGGAAAGGGTCAAATTTAGGGCCTGAGATGAGCCAGACGAGTCCCATCTCAATGAGGAGAGCGTGAGGCAGAGCCATGGCATCCCAAACCACGGGGAAGGGGCTCCGCAGCGCTGCCCCGCCCAGCAGTGCTGCAGAGTCAGTCTGCTGCCGCCACCCCCGCTTCAGCGCTTGGAATTAAGAATAATCCATCAGAATTTCATCCCATGGCTGCTGCTGCTGCATCTGGAAGCTGCTGTGGGCTGCTTGTAGCTGTGCAGCATTTCCAAGGAACCACAAGTTTTCCATCCTCTTTTGATTAGCGTGTGGTTCCCGCCCCGGAGCCCCAGGCAGGGCCAGCAGCCCCACACTCAGCCAGGGACCTCGGCCGCCATATCCTGAGAAGTCCCCAAGCAATCGTGGGCTGTTAAAACTCCTGATGTCCCCCTGGCTGGGCTGTGCCACTCCCCAGGGACAGCTCTGCTCCTGATGGAGGGTGGTGGCACAGCAATGGGGACCTGGCTCCTGTCAGCAAGGGATCCTGCTTCCCAGAAGCAGCCCCAGCATGGGGCTCAGCAGCGAGAATTGCCCCATGTCCTCTGAGGCTGCTCCACAGCCTCTCCCCAAGGACTGGGGAGCCCCTGGGTGTTCCTATCACCCCTTCCTGGGGAGCACCCGGCTGCAGAGAGGACACTGTCACCTGACAGGTGGGACAAAACCCCCAGGAACTACTGACTCTCAGGCCCCGGCCACCCAACAGGTTCCTCCTGCTGTCCCCGTGTCCCCAAGCCCTGCCCATCCCTGCTCATGGCGCTCCAGCAGCAGCTGCTCCGCCACATCTGGGGCTGATTTTCGATGTGAAGCCGCACTCGCCTCTGGGATACTGGAACCGCGCTGGGAAAGCCGGCGGGAGCAAAGGCAGCAGCCCGAGGGCTGGCTCAGGATGTGGTGGCTTGACTGGGAGGAAAGTGGGGCTGGAGGGGCAGTGGAGGCCCCGAAACTCCCCCCCCCCGCCGCACTGGCCAGAACCGGCTGTGGCCCTGGGGACGGGATTACGCCGAGCCGGAGGCATGTCCTGCGGCGAGCCCAGTGCTCCATGACCTCACCACCACGTGCCTGCGACGAGGAAGGAAAAGAGGAAACTACGTTTTTTCAAGAATAACTTTTGCCCGAGCTTTTCCTGGGGGTGAGAGTGTGACCCGTGGCCAGCACCACTCACCCTTTCCGCGAGAGCATCACTCCGGGGTGACAGCCCAGCCTCCCAGCCCACACACATCCCAGGATGCAGGGATGGGCACAAAGAGCTGCAATCCACCTCCCCAAATCCCCCTCTGCCTTGTCCCAGCAGCACAGACACCCCTGTCATGGCAGGAGTTGTCACCCATGGGTGCTGCACCTCCCACCCATTGCACGTCCTGGGTGCCTGTGGAGAACTTGGGCCCTTGGTGGGAAACCCGGGCTGAGGAAGTTGTGCCCAGGCTCATAAACACATCGAAACCACCTGTGGTTTCCACATGGGTCACATCCTCCTTCTCCCAGCCCTGGGTGATGTCCCCAGGGGTCAGAGCCGTTGGCTGGATCCCCATCCCTCCCCAGGGCTGGAGCCAGCAGGATGCAGGAAGGGAAATGTGAATTCAAAATAATGAAAATATTAAGAAGGGCACAGGCCTGGACTGGAGCCCACCCCAGGGATGCAGCGAGCTCCAAGTCTAGGGCTGGATCCCACCTCCAGCCCCAGGGCTGGATCCCACCTCCAACCCCAGGCTGCAAAACTTCCACCTGGCTGCAGCAGAGACCAGGATGGGATTTGGAGCAGGGACCCCTTGGTTATCCCAAGCAGCTGGAAACGCTGTGGAAAAGCAGGATATGAGCTGGGATCCACTTCCTGGGAAAATCCCAAACCACTCAGAGCTACCAGTTCCTCGTGCCCAGTGCCAGCTCTCCCGGCCGGGACATCCCAGGGTGGTTTGGCTTCACATCAGCCCTTCCCTGGCAGCCCCTCTGTGTCACTGCAGGGCACCTGATCCCAAAGCAGCACCTTCACTTTGGCGTGAGGAAAAACAAGGCAAATCCCAGGAAAGCAGGAGCCATCGGCAGCAGGATCACCCCCAGGATACAGATTCAAAAAAGAATAAATTTAATCCATACCCAGGAGTGTGAAAATGAGCTGAGGGGTCCTCCACGTGCAGGGAACAAGCAGGACACGAGCTCATTGCAATAGGGAGATGGATTAGGATTGGGATTAGGATTAGGATTGGGATAAGAACCCAACAGCCTCCCTTCATGCCTCCAAAACCTTTCTGCTGAGCCAGGGGGGCCACTTCATCCTCCCTGGAATCAGGACTGACACTTGGCAGCTGGATGCTCTCAGCTCCCTGGGATCCCAGGGTGGCCGGGCAGGACACAGCTGGGCATCTCCAAAGCACTTCTCCCTTGGAAAGGGAAAAGCAGATCCAGGGGGATGAATCTGGCCCTCCCCTGGAAAGGGCTGGATTTGGAGGTGACCAGGGGGATGCTTCACGTGCCAGAGTCACTGCCCACCCTTGCAGCCCCAGGATGCTGCTTTTGGGTTGTTTTCTCCCGATCTTCACACATTCCAGCTGGGATGGGAATGTTTGGCTAAAGGAGGGATATGGGACCTGCCAGGGGTCTCGGGACATTCTGGCCTCCTGCCCCCACCACGAGGGGAGACCCCTGGAACCACCCCAGCGAGGAGCAGCACTGGGTACTGCGATCTCAAAGCACCTTCGTTAATGGGGCACCCTCATTAATGGGACACCCCAATCTCAGGGCTTCCTCATTGATGGGGCATCCACACCAGTAAGGCACCTCATCTTTGGGGTGGCTTCACCTTCAAGGCACCCCCATTAAAGGGGCACCCTTGTCTCTAGGGGCATCCCACCTCCATGACACCCTCATTAACAGGGCACCCTCATCAATGGGACAGCACCGTTAATTGGGGACCTTCACTTCTGGGGTACCCTGGCCTTCAAGGCACCCTTATTAATGGGGTACCCTCATCTCCAGGGCACCCTCATCAAGGAGGCACCCCCATCTCTGGGCACCCTTATTAATAGGGCAGCCCAATCGTGTGGCACCTCCCAGGACACCCTCCCCTTCCTTGGCACCCCCCTGTTTTGGCAGCTCCATGAGTGCTGCATCCCCACGGAGCATCCCATGGGAACGGGGGCTGGGTACCCCGAAGGCAGGCAGGGCGTGCAGGGGCTGGGGGGCACCCAGCACCTCTCTGCCCCCCCATTCTGTGACCTCCAGGCCTGGCTCTGTGCTTGCAGAGCCTGAAACCAGCTGTGGTTTGGAGAAAAAGAGGAAAAATTGAGTTTTCCTCCTCTGTGGGAATGAGACCAGGGGAAGGAGAAGCGGCTCTGGGTCCTGGAGCTGTTGCTGGACTTTCCTCTCTGGGGGAGGATTTTATTCAGCTGATACAAACGATATCTGAGGCTTTTTTGATTCCGGTTTCCTCCCGGCAACGGGTGGGGATGAGTCAGAAATCCAAAATAAAGATAAATAAGTTTAAAAATAAAGGGAAGCAAAAGCAAAACTCCCACCCCGCTTGTAAACAAATAGATGCTGGAGCTGCTGGATGGAGCTGCAGAGGCTGGAGCCAGAGTAGGAACCCCGAGAGCCGGGTGGTGTCCCAGGACAGCTCCTGAGGGGTTTCGGGACTCAGTGGGATGCATTCCCTGCAGGCCGTGCATCAGGCACGGAGGGTCGCTCCTCCAGAGGAATACCCTGCCTGGATTACGGTTGATAATCCAGGAGTTTGGGTCCTGGAGCAGGATTTTGGCAGGGTGCTGGGTTTATTCAGGCTGGAAAGGCGCCGGCTCTTCCCGGGATCCGGCGAGATTTAACCCCTCCGTGTCCATCCCGGGGCGCCTGCTCAGCGTTCCCGCTCAGTGCAATGCCAGCGGACCCTTCCGTGCCCCAGAAACGCCCCGGGCGGGTGGTCCCGGCAGGGATTTGGGATCAGCCAGCATGGCTTGGCCAGACACACTGCCCGGCGCTGCTCCTCATCCTCACCGCGACCGCAAATCCCACCGTCCCGGAGGGGCTCTGCTGAGTGACCCCGAGGCCGCCTCCACCGCTGGATCCCGAGCCAACATCTGGGCAGCGCCTCTTCCAGCTTCCTAATTAAGGGATTCATTCAAACACCTCCCGGCCCGGGGGGGTGACGGCTCGGGGGCCGTGCGGCACCTCCAGTGGCGCTCTTTGCAGCCCCAAAATTCCCACCACGGCCGCCGGCGCTGGATTTTGGCAGGAGCAGCCGCTTACTCAGTCTGGAATTGAGCCGGTTCTTCCCGGGGCAGAGCCCTCGCCCCTCTGGCCAGCCGGGCTCCGGCTCAAATCCACCAAATCCCGAAGCCTTTTCCCTCGGTGCGTGTTCCCTGTGGGTGCTGCTGGGTCCTGGGCACTCCGGGAGCTGCGGTTTTCCAATGCTGGAGCCGGGTGGATCCCGGTCCTCCCTGGAGCAATGGGATGCTGCTGGAGAATTAAAAACAAAAGAGGGAAAAAAAATCAGCAAAATAACAAAACAAAACAAAACAGCTCTAAGGGTGACAGCAGGGACGGGGCCGTGTGCGGCATCCATAGGGGATGGGGTCCGGGATGCCATGGAGCAGGGATGTCCTCTCCCTCTGCCCCATGGACCTGGCTCCTTGTGGTTCCACCACCCAGGAAGGTAGAAACAGGTGGCATTTTATTTTATTTTATTTCATTTCATTTCATTTATTTTATTTTATTTTAACTATTAAATTTAATTTAATTATGTTTATTTATTTTATTTATTTCAATTTATTTATTTCTTTTTTCGTTTCATGTATTTCATCTCTTTTTTCTTTTCTTTTCTTTTCTTTTCTTTTCTTTTCTTTTCTTTTCTTTTTCTTTTTTCTTCTCTTCTCTTCTCTTCTCTTCTCTTCTCTTCTCTTCTCTTCCTCAATTTCAGCATCTAGATCCAGAAATTCCCTTTTTAAGGCCTGGGGTCTCTCTGAGAGGGGTCTCTCAGGAGGCATCAGCCACATCCCAGCTCCATGGACCTCGGCCTTCCTTCTTACCTGTCCTTTAAAAGCCACTTTGAGACTGAGCCAAGGACTGGGGGATGCCTAGGTGACAAATCCCCCCAGGGATGCAGATTCCTCTGGCTCCTAATGGGCACTTCCAGGGATGAGTTATTTCTCAAACCATCCGTGGATCACCTGGGTTTGCTCTTCCTTTGCCTTTACCACATCTGTTGGTGGCACAGACATCCAGCATCTCCCACACCAGGATGAAAAGGCGCAGGATTTGGGTTGGATTCAGGCTGGAGATGCTGCCTGGGGCTGGCAAACCAGGGACAAAGCCAGAGTGAGTGTCCATGACTCCAGAGGTTGGATACTCTTCTTCAAAAATTCACATTTTGGACCAATTTTAGGATCTGATCAACCCGTTGCTGGGCAGAAAATGGTCCTGGATATTCACATCATCCAAGGGGACAAAACCCTCCTGGTGTCCATCAGAAGCTGCACTGGGTGGAACGGGATGAGTTCCTCCTGCTCAGCTTCCCACAGGACCCAAACAACAGGGAAGGTCAAACGCTTTCCATTCCTAATATTTATCAAAGGAATTGTGTTTTCTGGCAGGAAACAGTAGCTTTTGGGGGAAAAACCAGCTGTTTGTGTCCCAGTAAGCCTGGACCATGTTGGAAACAATGCTGGGGGGCCTGGAACACCCGGACTCCTGTCCTGTGACTTCCATGGGGTGTCCATGGGCAAGTGTGGGAGATGGCACCTGATGGCAGGAGTTGGAATTTTGCTTCAAACACATCAAAGTGCTCCTAACCCTGCTCCAAACAGCTCCAAACACCCTCTTGGGAGCTCTGTGGGAAGAAGGACCCACAGGCAATTACGATGAAACGGAAGGAGGAACCTCCCACCCGGCTCCCTGGGAAGCTCCTGCCGTGGGCTCTCCCCACCCCACACCCCACTGACGGCATCTGCTCCCCCTTTCACAACTTCCTCCAGAGCTTCTCCATCGAGCGCAACACCCCTGACCCGTGCTGGGTGTCACGTTCCGCACCCACGCCCCTCCCCAGGGACCCCACGGGGGCTCCCGACCCAGTCCCATCACCCACGAGTGGGTGCCTCCAGGAGTGTTGGCTCAGCAGCACATTCCCACAGGAATTCCCACCCATTCCACCCCACCCCGGCATCGCCCTCCTGGCTGCAGCCTCCAGAGCCCGACCAGCTCAGTGTCATGTGGCTGGGCCACCGCCTGCCTTCACCCTCCTCCCTGGAAAGATGCGGTGGAAGTGTTTTCCCTGGAAAAACCACCAGCTGCACCCTTAATCCCATTCTCATCCCCATCACGACCCCAAGCTCACTGTCCCTGGGTGCTTCCCTGGGTTGTGATGGGTTTGGGTCTCTGACCAGCTCCAGGTGCTCCATCCAGCCAGGAAACTCTCCTCGCTTTCTTCCAGGGAAGAGTTGGGATTCCTGGGCTTTGCTGAGCACCTTTTGCTGCCATTCCAAGACCCCATTGGGTTGCTCAGATCCTAGGATGGGGGATTTGGGGCTGAGCTCTGCTCATCCCTAAATTTTGGGGATTTAGGGGTGGAGGAACATTCCGAGGGCCAGATCCCCCTACTAGAGAGGTGCTGCTCTGGCAGAGCACGTCAGAAATCTTTTGGATTAGGTTCATCCCTGCACATGGAAGCGATGAGGAGGAGGGAAGGGGTGGGAAGCAGGATGGAGGGGTAAAGAAGACGCCAGCTCTTCCATGAGGGAATTCATCCCAAATGCCAAAACTGGAGGAGAATAAGCCCATTTCCAGCTTTCCCTGGGCTCACTTGGATCCCTGAGGGGTTCAGGCTTCCCAGAACATCAAGGACCCATTCCCCAGGCTGGAGAGGAGCATGGGATAACCATGGAGGTGTGACTTCCCTGTCCTCCCTCCGTGCCCTCCCACCCAGCCACGACTCCCAGACAGTGCTTACCCCAGCATCCAGCCTTCCCCCGGCACCCGGAGCGTGGGAAATGTGGGAAACACCTCCAAATCCTCTGGGGATTCTCAGGAGCTTGGCCACCCCCGAGCAGGCTTTAACCTGCTCATTTGCATGCCCTCATCACCTCTAATTAAATCTGTGCGCTGCCACCATCCTTTCAGCCCCCACTACCCTCGGAAATCCCCGGCTGTGTTGCCGGGATTGTGGGAAGCAAACAGGATGGGTCCCACACACAGGAGTGGCCATGAGCACGTTGGTTTTTCCCTCTTCACCCTAAAAATATGATGGTTGTTGCAGGTTTGTGGCCAAAGCCACGGGGCTGTGGGGGGAAACAAGTTCTTTTTGTGGCCACCCAGCTGCTGTCCTGTCCCTGGCCTGGGATCACGGCTCAAGATCACCCAAGTGATGGGTCCCCAATGCTCTGCAGCACGTGCAGCTCCCTCACTGAAATCGAAAACATTTCCATTTCAACCTCCTCAAAGCAAAGAACTGATGGTGTGAAGGTCACAGGGCTCCAGCCAGGAGCCCCCAGCCATGGACACCCCTGGCTGAGCCAGACATGGGCGCGTCACTGCCAGAGTCCCCCAGGTGTCACCCACTCACCACCTCCATCACCCTTTGGAAATGGGAGAGGGGAAAAAATCAGCCTCTGAGAATGTCACCGGGGGGGTTGGGGACATGGATTTTGTCCCATTCCTCCGAAGAAATGGGATCAGCAGCACACTGGGAAAACCAGGATAAGCCAGAGCGATGTGGGCCAGGATGCCCCATGGCCACCAGGCTCAGGGCTGAGACCCCAAGGGATTCTCTTGGGGTGACTCCAAGGATATTCCCAGGGAAGTGAGGGGTTTGGTGGCAGCGCTGAAACGGGACCTTCAGGAATGGAGGAGGAGATGCAACACCCAGTGACACCCACCACAAAGGGACCATCAAGGTGACATGGGACCAGCAGAGTGTTGGGGACCCAGCAGGGTGACAGGGACCAGCAGGACGATGGAGGCTGGCAGGGTGATGGGGACCGGTAGAGCGACATGGGACCAGCAGGGTGATGGGGACTGGTCAGGTGATGACGACCCAAAAGCTCGATGTGGACCCAGTACGGAAATGGGGAGCAACAGGGTGACAGGAACCAGTAGGGTGACAACGACCCAACATGGTGACAGGGACCAGGAGGGTGTTGGGGACCAGCAGGGTGACAGGGACCATCAGGGGATTGTGGCATGGTGACCATGCCAGGGTGACCATGGACCAGGGACAGACCAAGCAGAATGACAGCGAGGTGTCACCAAGCATCCCTCTGTCCTTTCCTGTGTCACCCCAAAACAACGTCTGAGCCTGGCAGCTGGGACATTGGCTCGTCACTGTCACCACCAACACACCCCGTGGAGGGCAGGACTTGGGGATTTGGGCACCCCTGAGAGGTACAGCCCTGGGGCTGTGCCTTGTGTCATGCCGTGTGTGACACCCGTGTCATGCTGTGACACCTGTGTCGTGCCGTGTGTGACACCTGTGTCGTGCCACGTGTGATACCCATGTCGTGGTGTGTGTAGTACCCATGTCATGCCGTGTGTGACACCCGTGTCATGCCGTGTGTGACACCCGTGTCATGCCGTGTGTAATACCCGTGTCATGCCATGTGTGACACCCTTGTTGTGCCGTGTGTCACACCTGTGTCGTGCCGTGTGTCACACCTGTGTCCTGCCACGCCGCTGCTCTGGCCCAGGGAGGCCGATCCAGCACAGTTTCCCAGCCCCCAAGGGGTTAAACGTCCCCAGCCATCCCCAAAATGACGAAGAGACGCTGGTCCCCAGCAATTAGGTGACAGATCCGGGTACACCGCAGCCCGGCCCGCTGACGTGAGGACGGATCCAGGCTGGCTGGTGGTTTGTCCCTGGCTGGCACCCAGCCCCCGGAGCCACAGCTGCTTCCCGGCCCCGCGGCCTCATGGCACCTGGCCGGGAGCGATGTGTCACCGGGAATTCCAGACTCTGGTGGCTCCGTGGTCCCCTCTGCCTGGTGACCCCCCAAAATGCCCCAACCCCGTGCTGTCTATGGGGTAGAGCCTGATCAGGTGTCCCCAGTGGGGACAGGATGTCATCCCCAGAACTGTCCCCTTGGTGGGTGTGGAGTGCCCTCCCCAGGAGCAGAACAGGGGGTGCAGGATGAGGCCATTTCCCTCCCCAAAGCAGCTGCGTTTTGGGGCCACTTCACAGATTTTGCACATTTTGATGCTGGCGGTTTCAAAGCCTGACATGGGGAAAGATTCCTGTGTCTCCAGAAGCCTTCGTGCCCTTTCCTGGCTCTTCCCGAGGGGATTGGTGTCCCCTGGGGACTTCCCGAGCCTGGGGAAGGGCGAGGGGGGCACAGCCGGGTTGGGGGTGTGCAGGGCAGTGTTGCCTGTGGCTGGGAATTGAGGAGAAAAACAATAAAAAGGAGGGTTTACAGTGTATCTGCAGCTCGTGCCATTCCCAGCTTACCCAGTGGGGTGACTGGGAGGAGCTGGGACGGGGCGGGGCGAGCACTCTGTCCCTGCCGGGGGTGGGAAAGGACGGGCCGCGGTCCTGCCGTGCCCTGGGTGCTGCCGAGGGGTTTCGCAGCCGTGTATGGGGGGGGGGGGGGCTGGGATTTTGGGGGGATGTGACCCGAAATTCCCCACGGGGACCAGAGGCGGCCCCTGGTGCCAACCTGCCCCGAGAAGTGTCACCCAAATGTCCCCAGCGGCAGGGACTCCGGTGGGGTCAGGGGGACCTGGGACCCTTCACATCTGGGGCTCCACATCTGGGGGCGTCGCCCATCTGGGGGGGTTGCACACCTCGGGGGGGGTCACACATCTGGGGGAGCTACACATCAGTGTCACACATCTGGGGCTCCTCATCTGGGGATGGTGGCTGCACATTTGGGGGGGCTCACACATCTGAGGCTCCACACATGGGGGTCACACATCTGGCGGGACACACATCTGGGGGGTGACACATCGGGGGACGGGGGCGACGCGGGGACGTGCTTCCCCCTCGTGGCCGAGGTGGGGACTGTACCTTGCCCCTCCCCGAATGGGGAAACTGAGGCACGACCCCAACGCCGGCACCCGCTCCCCGCTCCCTTTTGGGGGGAATTCACAGCTCCCCAAAACCCGCTCCCCCCGGTTCTGCCCCTGCGTGTCTGCCGAGCTCCCCGAACACTCCCAAAGCGGTTCGCCTGCTCCGCGTAATACCTGGGGGGCACAGGACGCCAGGGACCCTCCCTGGGTGGGGTCAGTTTGGTCCACAAACCTGGGAAAAAAAAAAAGAGAGAGGAGGTCAGCCGGGATGTGACAGCCTGAGGGACTGGGGGGCACAGATGGGACCCTCAGGGACGCAGGGGACACGGCCCAGCTGTTCCATCACCCCCCAAGTTGCACCGAAGAAGCCAAAAGGCTTAAAATGAGCCCAAACCGCACAACTCTGTGCTGGCAGAGGGGGTTCCGCGGGTCACTCCGATCCCACAGACACGACCCCCGGCCAGCCAGTGTCCTCCCGGCCAAGGTGACCCCACCCCACGGCTCTGGGGATGATGACTCCCTGCATCCACCCTTCACCCAAATCCCGGACCCGGCCCCTTCCTCGGCACAAACCACCCTGGGAGGATTTTCGTGGCAGTGACAGTTTTGGGGTGAGCCCGGGATTACCCCGCGGGCAAGGGCACAGAGTCCTGCGGGTGACAGGGTTGGGTGCTGCCAGGCGGGACGTCACCGACACCCAGCCCGGGGGCGGGGGACCTTGGGACGGGGGCACCCCGGGCTGCGTTCGCCGCTGGGTGCCCCGGGGCCAGCACGCCCTGCCGCGGGGCGGGGGGCCCAGGGTGATTGGAGAGGTGGTGGCGGTGCCAGGTTGTTGTGTCCCCTCCGTCCCTCCCCCGCCTTAACGACAGGGCAAAGAGCAGGTGGGTGCGGTGCCGACGACAAGCCCTGTCCCCTGCCCGTGTCACCCTCCGCGGACACAGCCAGAGCGGCGAAGGCAGCGATCGAGGTGAGCGGGGACACCCCGGGACAGAGACCCCATCTCGGGACATGGGGGTTGGCTTCGGCCGCTGGGGCTGGGATTGGAGCGGGGCGACTGGCGATGGACGGTCAGGAGGGTCCTGGTGGCCACCGGGGCGACGGCACCGCCGGGGTGGGGGGAGGGGTGGTGTGTCCCTCAGGTGGTTGGGGGGCGCATCGGGGGTGACACAAGGAACATGCCCAGGATCCCCCAGCAGGATCGAGACGCCCTTGCTGCTCCCCGGCAGGATGGGAGACCCCTTCGGCCGCTGGAGCAACGCCCCGTCACGGTGAGTGGCCAGCGGGGTGGGCGGGTCCCACCCTGGGGACCCGAGGGCTGGGCGGGACGGGGGTGCAGGGGTGTAAAGGTCCCTCTGTCCACCCAGGGGTGAATACGACGACAGGTCCCCGCTGCGACATTCCAACAGCTTCGTCCGCCTCACCGGGAAAAGCATCTACAGTGAGTGAGGGCAGCACCCCAAAAACCCCTCTGATCCCCCCGCTACCGTCCCCACCTTGTCCCTGTCACCTCACCCTGCGTGTCCCCGCAGACCAGCGCAAGGACTATGGGCAGACCGTGCTAAAGCTCCAGAGCGATTTCCAGCACCACGTTGAGGTAGAAGCCCCCTCAAACTGCCCCGCGCCCCCCGGCATTGCCAGGGGGCCCCTGTGCCACCGTCCCTGTCCCCCCAGCACCTGCTCACGATGCACCTGGAGCGGGATCTCCGCAGCGCCGAGGATTGTCTGAGGCGCCTGAAGGGCCTGGAGGAGCAGGGGCGGATCTGGGGGCAGGATGTCATCCTGGAAGTCAAGGACCAGGAGTTGGTGCTGAGAGATGTGGAGAGCAAGGTACCCCCCGGCCAGGGCACCCCCAAACCCCTCTGGCCCTTTCCACCCCATAGAACCTTTTGGTTGTGTGACCCCACAAAGCCTGGTACCCCCGCGGCCAGGGTACCCCCTGAATCCTGGTATCCCCCAAGCAAGGCACCCCAAAGCCCAGCACTCCTCAGCCAGGCCACCCCTTGAATCTCGGTACCCTCTGGTCAGGGCATCCCCAAAGCCTGGTATCCCCTTGCCAGGGTACTCCCTGAATCCTGGGACCCCGTGGCTATGGGAGGCCCCAAATCCCGGTCCCCCCTGGCCCAGGTATCCCCAAATCCCAGTTCCCCCCACACAGGGCACCTCCTATAACCCCACTGCCCCCCAACCCTGGCAGCTCCTATAGCCCTGGCACCCCCAGTCTGGCACCCCCAACCCTGCTCCGCCCCCAGACTCAGCCCCCCAAACTCTGCCATCCCCCTCCTATGACCCCCACCACCCCCATTAAACCTTACACCCCACATGCCCGATCCCCACAATCCCACTTGCACCCCTTTAACCCTTTCCTAGCCATTCGTGTGGGGGGGCTGAGCACCCCGTTTTCCCCCTTCCAGGAGGAGCTGGAGACTTTCCCGCTGGGAAGTGTGCAGGGATGCTCCACCGGGCTGGACAACACGGTGCTGGCCGTCAGCGTCCAGGAGAGGAACCCGCCGGGGACCAGCGTCCTGCTCTTCCAGTGCGAGCGGCTGGGGGTGAGCCCTGAGGGGGGGAAGAATGGGGGGCAGCCCCCCCGGAATGGGGCGCTGATGGCAGGGGGTCCGTGTCAGGCAGAGACGCTGAGGAGCAGCCTGGAGAAGGCGCTGAGGCAGAGGAAGGAGGAGCAGAGGGATCACTATGGGCACAGGTATGGGGGGGACGCGGCTCTGCAGCCCCTCCCTGCGGACAGCTGGACTGGGCCCCCAAGTCTCGCCCCCCAGAGTTGTGGTGGGTCTGGCAGTGGGGTGTCCCTGCCCCAATGTCCCCCAAAGAGCCCCTTCCTGCGGGTGCAGACCCCCTCCTGAGGGGGAGGGGGGCCCTTTTGCCCCAGTACCCCAGCTCCTGGCTCGGTCCCCCCATCCTACCCCATCCCCGTGAATACAACCCCGTCACCCCATCCACGGGCTCAGCCTCCCTCCTACCCCATCCCCACGGGCCCAGACCCCCCCACCCCATCCACAGGCTCAGTTCCCCCTTCCACCCCCTCTTCCTCATCCCCATGGGCACGGATCCCTCGCACCCCCATCCATGAGTTCGGTCTCCCCTCATCCCCGTGGGCCCAGCGTGCTCCCACCCCATTTCCCATCACTGGGCTTACACCCCCCTCCCACCCCCATCCCTGCAATCAGCCCCACTCCTACCCCACACGCAAACCCGTCTCCCCACCCCGTACCCCTCCCAGGCTCAGCTCACCCTCATCTCCCCCCTCCCCACCGCCCTCGCCCCGGAGCAGCCCGGACCGGCCGCAGAGCCCGGCCCCTCTGTACGCGGCCCCGGAGCGCTGGGCAGAGCCCCTCGAGCCCGACCACCACCTGCCCCCCCAGCGTGGGAGACCCCCCCAGCATGGGCTGCGCTCCTCGGACTACCGTGAGTCTCGCGGGGGGGAGGGAGAGAGGAGGGAGGGAGGGGCTGCACCGTGCCTGTTTCCCCAGGAGCAGGGGGCGATGCTGGGGACCCCGTGGTGTCACCAGGTGCGCCGGACCCCCCGCAGATGCTGCGGAACAAACGCCCCCCCCAGGTTATGTCCGAGGTGGACCGAGATGTTGTAAGTCCCGACCCACCCCCACCCCCCACGGATGGGGACACCCCAACTCCCACCCAGCACTCACCGTCCCCCCCGCACCCACAGGATGTTCTCAACCACGTCCTGGGGGAGCTGGAGCTCTTCATGGGCCAGCTGAGGATGACCCTGGGCTCGGCCAGCAAGAAGAAGAAGAAGCAGAAGAAGCAGCCAGGTGGGAGGGGAGGGGAGGAGAGGGGAGTGTCCTTGGGGGGCTGCTTGGGGTTCTGGCGTGGGCAGCCCGGTGCCAGCCCCCGGCTCTGCCCCTCCAGCGCTGCCCCCAAAGGAGGAGTACACGGATTTCTTCCAGAAGGTGAAATACGCCCTCAAACCTCATGGTAGGTCCCGCCGGGCTGGATGGGGGCGGCTGTGGGGTGGGGGGGATGTGGGCTCAGTGGGAAGGGGCGGGGCTGTGTGGGGGTGGGAGGCTGTGAGGGGATGGGGCTGTGGACAGCAGGGGAACTGTGTGGGAAAGGGGGTCTGTGGGGATGGGGGGCCCATGGGGATGGGGAAGCCGTGTAGGGATAGGGAACTGTGTGGGGGTGGAGGGACTGCATGGGATGAGGGAGCTGTGGGTGAACTGAGGGGCTCTGTGGGGTTGGAGAAGCCGTGCGGGGATGGAGGGGCCATATGGGGACAAGGGGCCGTATAGGGGTGGGATCGGGGTGCTCCGTGGGGATGGGGGGGCTCCGCAGGGACACCCTTTCCCCACACTCAGGGACGGACCCACCGCTACGTGAAGGACCCCGACCCCTCCCAGCTGCTGCGCCTCATTTTCTCATCTCTGTCCTTCGTGAGTGCCCCCCAAAAGCGGGTCCCACCCCGCAAAATCTGTGAGACAGGTGGGGACCCCCCCACACTCCCCCCATCCTGGGGGGTGCGTCTGGGGGTGCTGCTCCATCCCGTCCCCTGCAGGTCCTGGACCACTGCCCCAGCCCCGGGCTGGCCCAGGCGGTGGAGGCTCCGCTGCTGCTGCCGGAGGCACTGGAATTCCTTGAGGAGACCCTGAGCGATGACGACTACGGCGTCTGGAAAAGCCTCGGCACTGCCTGGAACAGGTCCAGGTGGGGTCCAGGCCTCCGACACCGAGAAAGGGGGGTCTGGATTTGAGGGGGGGTCACAAAAACCCACCCGGCGTCCCCCCCCCCCGATGGTTGTAGGGCCGAGTACACCCAACAGCGCCCGGGTGCCCGCGTATGTCCGGTTTTTTCGGACGGGTGGCTGCCCCCCGTGCTGGAGCAGGAACACCACGGGGCCCTCCAGGACACCCCACCGCCTGCCTCAGTTTCCCCAACTCACTTGCGACGCCCTTCCCTGTCCCTGCCCCCCGCACAGTCACCAGGCACCGGCTGGAGGGACAATCCCAGCCAAGTGTAAGCCTCCCCCTTTCCCTGTGGATGCAGAGGGTTGGGGCAAGATCCGGCCCCCGGCTGGGTATTGATCACCCCCCTCACCGCTTCCAGACCCCCCCTCTCTGCCCAGGGGCTCGTCCGAGCCCTGTACGATTTCCAGGCCAGGAATTCGCAGGAGCTGAGCGTCAGGAAGGGGGACACGCTGCAGGTAGAATCGGGGGGTCCCCTCCCTGGCTGCTCGTGGGGAGGATGAAGTTGGGACCTTGGGGTCCTGGCCCCCCACCCTGCCCCCCTTGCCACCTCCCTTAGGTCCTGGACCAGCAGAGGAAGTGGTGGCTGGTGCAGGACGAGTGGGGGACAGGGGGCACGTCCCTGGCAACATCCTGGAGCCCCTCCCGGAGCCGGGGCACGACGGGGGCACGGCGCCAGGCAGGTGGGTGTTCTCTCTGCCCTCCCTCCCCCGCGCCCCCCCAAGCAAGAGGGGGTGGCGGGGGACTACCCCGATGTCCCCTCCCTTTGTCCCCCGCTCCAGGACAGTCCCCCCACCCTGCAACCCAACTCCTCGCCGGCGGAGGTGACAGCCTGGCTGATGGACAAGGGCTTCTCGCGAATGTAGGTGGTCCCTTGAGCCCCCCCTTCCCACCCAAAACCCGCGTGGGTCCAATTGGGGGTGGGGGAAAGCCCGGCTTACCCCGTCCCCCCCTCCCCGTTTCCCCCCCCCCCCGCAGCACGGTGCGGACTTTGGGGGTGCTGCGGGGGCACGAGCTGCTGCAGATGAGCCCGGAGGACCTGCGAGGTGTCTGTCCCGAGGAGTGGCGGAGGGTCCTCTTCAAGCTGTCCCCCATCAGGACATCCCTGGGGGTGAGAGACCCCCACCTCCGTACCCCCACCCCATCTCGGGACTCTCGGACCCTCGGCCCCACGCTCCCTCCCCATCCCGGGGCTGGCCTTGGGGTGAGGGACCTCCACCCCCGCGCCCCCTCCTCACTCCCGGACTGATCCTGCGGGTGACCCGTCCCCGGAGCCCCTCCCCAGCCCGGAGCTCCTCCTCCCCCCCATACACACACACTTCTCCCACCCTCTTCTCTGCAGATCGGCCCCAGGCACTGAGCCACCGCGGCCGCGCTGTCCCCAGCACGTCCCCGCCCCACGCCTCCCCGGATGGAGCACCCTGGGAGCGGCTGGACTTGCGGGGGAATCCACCCCCCACATCCCGCCTGGCCCTCCCAGAACAGAGAACCACTCCTTGAAATTAGAGAACGTCTCCCCCAAAGCCACCAGTGACATGAGGCTTTTGGGACTTCCCCCACCCAAAGGAAGTAGGGGGGCAGGCACCCCCCTCAGCGGGGCCAGGCGCTGTGAGATGAGCTTGCACCCCCAAAATGTAAAGCGATTGATGTGGAAAATAAAAGTGACAGCAGTGGGGTGTGCAGAGTCTGGGGGGAGCCCGGGGGGCAGGGAGAGGGATGGGGAATAGGGGAGTAGGGGAATAGCAGAATAGGGGAATAGGGACAGGGCAGGGAGGGGGACACAGCGTTTCACCCCCCACAGCACCCAAGGCACAGTCCTGGTCCCCATCTTTGAGTTGATGGCAGCGAGGGGCCCCAGGGGACAGGGCTGTCCCCAGCCCACCCCACTCAGCACCCTGGGTGGGTGGCAGGGCACCAACCCTCCCTCCCCCAGCCTTTGTCAGGGCTGCCTCATTAGAGCTTATTAGGAATGTGCTAATGAGGAGCGGGAGTGGGAAGAAGGGAGGCACAGGGCTCCTTTTCCAGGGCAACGAGGGCTGAGCTCGTGCCCCTCAAAACAAACCTGCCACGCGGGGGGCTGGGACCCCCACTCACCCCACACCCACCAACCCCCAACCATGGTGGGGGCTGCCTCAGTGCCCCCCTGCCCAACACCACAAGGCTTGTGGGGGGCTCAGGGTGCCACATCTAAAGCGCTTTATTATCTTGGGGGGCTTCTTGCCAGTGGTGCCGTCCCCCCAAAGGATGGGGGATGCTGGGGGGGCTGGGTTAGGACCCCCCCGCCCTCCTTGCTCCAGGCTGAGCTCCTACAACTTCTTGTTGCCCCACTTGGCCATCTTGTTATTGATGGGCATCTTCTGGAAACGGCTGGACTTCATGTAGGCAGCCACCTTCTCCAGAGCCTGGGGACACACAGGGAGCGTCAGGGACCCCTCCACCGTGGCAGCCCCCACCCAGGGGTGACCTTGGGGTGCCCTTGCTCACCCCAAAGCGGTCCATGAAGTCCTTGAGGTTCTTGAAGGCCTCCAGGCACTTGGGCTCAAAGATGCGGTTCTGGTCCAGCACGTCGAACATGAGGAAGTCTACGAAGGTCAGCTGGGGACATTGGGGGGACACGGTGAGGACAAACCCCCTCCCCAGCCCCCTCATCCCCCTCAGGGGTCCTGGCAGTACCTTCTCCCCCGCAAACCACTTTCTGTCGCCCAGGAAGTTGGAGAAGAGCTTCAGCTTCCCCGGGAGCTGCTCCAGGTAGCCTGGCTTGAGCTTCTCCTGAGGGAGGAAAGGAGCGAGGATGGGCAGCCTCAGCCGGCCACCCCGGGGAGCACCCTCCCCATATGGGGTCCCCAGTGCTGGTGTGGGGTCCCCCAGCCTGCAGGACACTCACAAAGTCAGGATTGTAGCAGACCATGACCAGGCTCATGCGGAAGTCCATGATCTGGTTCTCCAGCATGTCCACGCGCAGGGTCTCCTCCTCTGTCTCACCACCTGCACGGGCGATGTCAGCACTGGGGGCCCAAACCCGCCCTGACCCAGCCCTGCTGCCCCAAACCCGCCCTGACCCAGTCCTGCTGCCCCAAACCCGCCCTGACCCAGGCCTGCTGCCCCAAACCCGCCCTACTGCTGGCTGTGGGTCCATTTAACTCCAGCTCCAACCCCATGCTCAACCCTACTCCAACCTGTACCCCAATCCAACTCCACCCCTACTCCAACCCCAACCCCAAACCAAGCCCAACTGAATCCCAACCCAATTCCAGCCCTACTCTAACCCCAACCCCAATTCAACTCCAAGCCTGCTCCAATTCCAACTCCCAACCCAATTTCAACCCTACTCCAACCCCAACTTTAACCCAACCCAACCGAACCCCAGTCTAATTCCAGCCCCAGCTCCAGCCCCACTCCAGCCAAGCCCCCCCTGCACTCACACATGTTGTGCTTGCGGGCGATGTAGCGCAGGATCGCGTTGCTCTGCGTCAGCTTGGTGGGGCCATCGATGAAGTAGGGCAGCTGCAGGGGACAGCGGGGCATGGGGACACTGGGACATTGGGACACCCCCAGTCGTAACCTCCCCCCCAGCTCCAGACCACCTACATTGGGGAAGTCAAGCCCCAGCTTCTCCTTCTCGTTGATCCATTGGCTCTTATCGTAGTCGGGAGCTGGAAGGGAAGGGGGAGTTGGGTGATGTCGTGTGTGTGTCCCCCCCCCGAAAGCCAGAGAAGCTGGGGGTGGTGTGGGGACCCCCTGACCCCCCCCTTACCCTCCCCACAGCTGTAGAGCTTGTCCTCGTAGGGCGTCTCCGTGTACTCCAGGAGCAGGCGGATGGCGTGGGCAAGCTGGGGAGTGGGATCAGTGAGACCCCCAAAAACATCCCCCGCACGTGCCACGGGGAAACTGAGGCACAGGGGAGGGCAAACCGCAACCCCACAACACACTGGCTACCCTCAAAAGCAACATCCTCCCACCCCCAAGAGCAGCAGGACCCCCACAGGACACCCCAGGCTACCCCCAAAAGATCCAGAAGAGCTCCAACAGCTTCCCCAAAAGACCCGAGGGTCCCCGCAGACCCCCAAGAGCCCAGAGGGGCTCCCGCAGTTCCTCCCAAGATCAGGAAGACACCCCAGACCTCCCAAAAGACCAGAGGGACCCCACAGACCCCCCAGAGTGACCCCCTCCAGTCCCCCCCAAGACTAATGGTCCACCACAGCCGCCTCCCCCAAGAGCACAGGGACTCCCACAACACGCCCAAAAGACACAGGAGACCCCCGAAGACCCCCCAGAAGACAGGGGGGACCCCCGAAAACGCCCCACAGCCGTCCCACAAGTCCAAAGGGACCTCCACAAGATCAGTGGGACTCCGGACGACCCCTCGCTGCCCCCTGAAAGTTCAGAGGGACCCCCACAGCCCCCCCCAAGACAAAAGGGAACCCCACAGACCCCTGCAGCCCCCACCAAAGCGCTGGGAGACCGCCACAGCCCCCACCCCCAAAACCAGAAGGGTCCCCACGTCACGCAAGAAGCGCAGAAGGGACCCCACAAAACCCCCGAAGACCCCCGCCGCCCCCCAAAACACCAAAGGGACTCCCGAAGACCCCCCGAAACCCCCCCAAAACACCAAAGGGACTCCCGAAGACCCCCCCGCAGCCCCCCACAGGACCGGGGGAAACCCCAAAGACCCCTTAAGTCCTCCCCAAAAAGCGCAGGGGACCCCCCGCAGCCCCCTCAGGGACGCTGATGTCCCCGCAGCCCCTCCCCCGCCCACGGGTGCCCCACGGGGGTCGCGCTCCCCCACTCACGCCGCGGATGTCCCAGTAGCCCAACACCGCCATGGCCGCGCCGCCGCCGCCCGCCCCCGCGTGACCCCGGCCACGCCCTGCCCGGGGCGGGGCTTAAAGGGGCGGAGCTTAAAGGGACCGGTGCTTAAAGGGGCGGGGCTTAAAGGGGCGGGGCTTAAAGGGACGGGGCTTAAAGGGACCGGGGCTTAAAGGGACCGGGGCTTAAAGGGACCGGGGCTTAACGGGGCGGGGCTTAGAAGGGCGGGGCTTAGCGGGACCGGGGTCTAAAGGGGCGGGGCTTAGCGGGACCAGGGCTTAGCGGGGAGGGGCGTAACGGGACCGGGGCTTAACAGGGCGGGGCGTAACAGGACCAGGGCTTAGCGGGACCAGGGTTTAGCGGGGTGGGGCTTAGCGGGACCGGGGCTTCGCGGGGCGGGGCGTAACGGGACCGGGGCTTAATGGGACCGCGGTTTAGCGGGACCGGGGTTTAGCGGGACCAGGGTTTAGCGGGGCGGGGCTTAACGGAACCGGGGTTTAATGGGACCAGGGCTTAGCGGGACGGGGCTCAGAGAGACGGCAGCTCCACGGGGGTCCCCCGTATCTCGAGGGTCTGCGACCCCCCCGAGCTCCATAGGGTCCCCCTTAGTAGGCGGCTCTGTGCCCCCCCCCCACGTTCCCATGGAACCCCCTTATCCCGGGGACGCCGCAAGCCCCCCACCGCCCCCGCAGGGCCTTGCGACCCCCCAAACTCCACGGCGTTCCCCGTATCCCGGGAGTTCTCCAACCCTCCCAGCCCCATGGGAACGCCCTTGTCTTGAGGGCTCTGTGACCACCCCACACTCCATGGGGTTCCCCTTATCCTGGGGTGTCTGGAGCCACCCCAAGTTCCGTGGAGTGCCCTTTAACAGGGGGCTCTCTGACCCTCCCCATCCCCGTGGCTCTGCGACCCGCTAAGTTCCGTGGGGTCCTCCTTATCCTGGGGGTTCTGTGACACACCCCACCCATCCCCACGGGACCACCTTATCCTGGGGGCACTGCAACCCCACAAACTCCATGGGGCCCCTTCATTCTGGGGCCCTGCCGCCCCTTAAATTCCATGGGTTCCCCCTTTTCCTGGGAGCCCCGTGATCCCCCCCAAACTCTACGGGAAGCCCCTTATCCTGGGGGTCATGGGTCCCTCTGTGACCCCTCCTCAAGCTTCATCAGGGTCCCCCCTTTCAATCCCCTAAGCTGCAGGGGGGTCTCATTATCCTGGGGGCGATAGGGACCCCACCTTGATCCCCACAGTCTCCATGGGGGGGTCCCCCTTATCCTGGGGATGCAGCGGGGAATGGCCTCCCCCATCTCGGGATCCAGGAGGGCCCCACATTCCCCCCAGGGTCACCCCACAAATGAGGGGTTCCCACAGCTCCCACCACAGTCCCTCGGCAGCTCAGTGCACCCCACACAGTGGCTGGACAAGGGGGAGTCCCCCATGATTTATTGGGGAGGTCTGGGGGGGAGTTGCGGGGCAGGGGGGGTCACCCCCTCACTCCTTGGTGTTGCACCACTTCGCCGTGCGCCAGAAAATCGGGGTTTTCATGAAGCGCCCTGAGCGCATGTAGGCAGAGACCTTCTCCAGGGCCTGGGGGAACAGGGACACGTGGGGACATGAATGGGGACACCGTGGGGTCAGGGATGGGGCCCTGGAGGTGTCTGGGATGGGGACAGGGACACCGGGGTATTGGGGTCAGGGATGGGAACACCACCGGGTCAGGGATTGGGACAGAGATGGACCCTGGGGTGTCAGGAATTGGGACAGGGACATTGGTGTGTCAGCGATGGGATGGGGACATTGGGATGTCAGTGATGGGGACACCGGGGTGTTAGGGACAGGGACTGGGACACCAGCGGGTCAGGGATGGGGTCACAGGGGTGACAGGAATGGGGATGGAGACACACACCGGGGATTTGAGGATGAGGCTTGGGATAGGACAAGGACATAGGCACTGAGGTGTCAGGAATGGCAATGGGCACAGCGTGGGGGGGTCGGGGATGGGGACACCGGGGTGTCAGGGATGGAGATGGTGCTCTCGGGCTGTCCCTTGTCCCTGCTCACCTCGAAGCGCTGCAGGAACTGGGCCAGGTTTCCCTTCAGCTCCGGACACTCGGGCACGAACATGCGGTGCTGGTCCAGCACGTCGTACGCCAGGAAGTCCACGAAGGTGAGCTAGTGGAGGGGCAGGGGGGGTCAGCCCCCACAGGGACTCCCCAGCCCTCCCCAGCATCCCCCACCCACCTTCTGCCCTGCAAACCAGGGCCGGGAGCCCAGGAACCGCGACAGCTCCTGCAGCTTCTTGGGCAGCTGCTCCAGGTACGCCGGCTTCAGCTTCTCCTGCACGGCGCGGGGGGGCACAGTTCGGGGGGGCTGCTCCCCCAGCCTCCCCAAACCCAGGGGCATCGCCATCACCCCCTGACTGGCATGTGCCCCAACGCACCCCCCGCGCGGGGGGACAGCGCCGGGGTCTGGGGGGGGATCCGGCCCCCCATAAGCCCCAAGGGGCACTCACAAAATCGGGGTTGTAGCAGAGCCGGACAAAGTTCATCCTCAAATCCATGAGCTGGTTTTCCAGCAGGTCCACGCGCTGCTTCTCCCTCCGTCTCACCACCTGCGGGGTGGGGAGGTGTCAACCCCCCCGCCCAAAAACCCAGGGACCCCACCCCCGGGTGCTGGGACCCCCCCCCCACTCACACATGTTGTGCTTGCGGGCGATGTAGCGCAGGATCGCGTTGCTCTGCGTCAGCTTGGTGGGGCCGTCGATGAGATACGGGAGCTGGGGGTGTCGGGGGGAGCGGGTCAGCCCCGGTGACCCCCACACCCCCGCCCCACACTCCCGCCCATCACCTACATTGGGGAAGTCGAGCCCCAGTTTCTCCTTCTCGTTGGTCCAGTCGCTCGGGTCATAGTCAGGGGCTGGGGGGGCAGAGAGATTGGGGGGAGGGGCTCCCCCAGACCCCACTCGGGGTACGACAGCAATGGGGGGTGCGGGTATTGGGGGGGGGGGGGCCCCCGCTCTGCCCCGGGGCAGCCGGTGACCCCCCCGGGACACCCTGGGCAGATAAGGGAGGACGTTGCCCCTGAGAGGGGTCAAGGTCCTTTTATTTGGGGCGGGGGAGGAGAATGGGGGGGACAAAGGTGACCCCCCCGAGAGCTGGCAGGAGGGGTGGGGACGGCGGGAGAGGGACGGGGGCGAAACGGAGGCGTTCCCCCGCTGGTTCCTGACACAGCAGGATCGAGGGTGCCGGGGGAGGGGGTGGAGGGACTGGGGGGGGTCACACCCCGCTTGCCCCGCTCACCTGGGCCAGGGCGGTACTGGCGCTCCTGGTAGGGGGTCTCGGTGTACTCCAGCAGCAGGCGGATAGCGTGGGCCAGCTGGGGGGACAGCACCCGGTTTTGACACCCCAAAGCCCCCCCGGACCTCTCCCCCCACACCCTGGGACCTCCAGCACCCCCACATCGCCCTGGGACCTCCAGCACGCCCACACCCGTGCCCCCCCCCCCCCCGTCCCCAGAGAGGCACTGTCACCCCTCGACTCCACTCACCCCACGGATGTCCCAGTACCCCAGTGTGACCACCATGGTGACACCCGGCTGAGGCTCTGCGGGAGCACGGACTGGGACGGACTGGGACGGACTGGGACAGGACCCTCCCCTCTCCTCTCCCCTCCCCTCCCCTCCCTCTGGCGTCAGCGGGTGCAGGCAGGGTGCCAGGGGCATCCCCGCCAGCGCCGGCGCTGCCACCACCGCTCGGGATCCGTCCCCTGACCCTCCCACATCACCTTGGGGACCCCCAAACCCAAGCCATGAGGGGACCTCTGTGCCTCAGTTTCCCTCTGGGGCCACACTCCCTCCCTCCCCACACGTCAGTTCCAGTGTTTTACTTAAATACTTTTATTTTTCATGCTCGGTTAGGGGTTTTTTAAAACTTTGTTGTTTTTATAGTCGCCATAAGGTTTTCCTGGGAATGCCGGCTCCGGATGCAGGCGAGCAGGACTGGGATGGGGGCTGCAGGGATAGAGGGGGTAATGCCCCACTGGAATGGGAGAAGCCTGGTCCAGCCCGATCTGGGCCACAAACAAACATCTCCTGGGAGTGTTGGGGACAGGGACACATGTCACCTGATCCCCTTTCCCTTCATCCCTGCGGTGGTGAGGATGAAACATTCCCCATCCCACACCTTGCCTTCCTCCCTGTGGTGATGAGGATGGAGCATCCCCCACCAAGCACCATCCCCCCTGTCCTCTGGGCCACCGTGTCCCCACCAACACCACAGACCTCAGGTCTGGGTTCCTTGGGTTGTCCCTGTGGGGCAGAGAGCAGGCTGAGAGTGGCTGGGGTTAAAGAGCATCAGGACCCAGGGGGGGCTGGGCTGGGCCTCCCACACTGTCACCCCACCAGCACCCAGGACCCCCGACATGTCACTGCGTCCCCAACCTGAGAGGTAAATCCAGGACCCCCCCGGCCATGCCCTCCCCCACGTCACCTCCTGGTGCCATCAAGCCCAGCAGGGCCCAGCAAGGAGACACCAGTTAAAAACAACAGAAAAAGACCCAAAAAACCACCCATAAAATGACCAAACCAAGATGAAACAGAGAGGACTCAACAAACTCCGTCCCCTGCAGTGGCACCGGTGGCACCAGGACAGCAGCAGGAGCGGCCCCTTCCTAGGGCAGGAGGTAGCGGGTGGGGGAACGGCGGCAGAGCCCCGGGGGGCTCGGGGGGGGATCTGGGCAGTCAGTGGGTGCCGAGGGAGATGGTGAGCACGTCCTCCTCCTGGATGGGCTCCAGCTCGGCGCTCTGCACCGCCTGCGTGATGAGCGTCAGCTCCTGGCACAGCGTCTCGAAGCGGTAGCTCACGCGGATGTCGGGAACGTTGGTCCGGCGGATGTCGTTCCCCTCTGGACCCTCCTTCAGGTAGTTGGGACCCAGCCAGTAGCTCTTCACCTGTGGGCGTCAGGACAGGGCCTCGTGGGTGCCCGGCACTCCTGAGTGCTGCCAGGACCCACGGAGGGGGAACTGGGAATGGGAATGGGCAAATGGGAACTGGGAATGGGAATGGGCAAATGGGGGTGAATGGGAATTGGGAATGGGGGAATTGGGGATGGGAATGGGCAAATGTGGGCGTTGGGGGTGGGAATGGGGGAATGGAGGTGAATGGGAATTGGGAAGGGGTTTGGGCAAATGGAGGAATGGGGGAATTGGGGAACGGCGGAATTTGGAATAGGAATGGGCAAATGGGAATTAGGAATGCAACTGCAAACTGCAGGATTGGGAATGAGGGAATGGGCAAATGGGAGAATGGGGGAATTGGGAATAGGAATTGGGAAATGGGGGCACACGGAATTAGGAATGGGCAAACTGCAGGATTGGGAATGAGGGAATGGGCCTCACCTTGTGGGAGAAGCCGCTCATGAGGACGCTGTTCCGGGCCAGCTCACACATGTCGCAGGAGCTGAGCTTCCACACCTGGGTGGCGATGCTGTACTCCTCCATCAGCGGCTCCTGAGGGGGGACCGACACCCCTCAGCTCCCGCACAGAGACCCCTCAGGCAGGACAGGGGTCCCCACCTCCTCCCAGCCCCTCCACACCATCATCAGCACCCTCCAGAGTCCATCGGTGCTGCCACTGGTCCCATCTCACCACCAGCCACACTGCACCACCAATCCCACCCCACTACCGACCCCATCCCATCACCCGGCCCGTGCCCACCCCACAACTGTTCTTGGGGTGTCACTGGCTGGTGCCACCCCCCAAATGCTCACCTTGGTGAAGTGGAACTGGAGGGGATCATCAGTGGAGAGGGACACCATGAGCCCCCGTGAGAGGTACTCGGGCAGGGGGTTGCGGTGGTAGCTCAGGAAGAGGCTGTTGTTGCTCAGCGGGGACATGGCAATGCCAATCTGCGCCAGGTAGTACAGGTACTGCAGCACAGGGGCCTGGGGGGCACAGAAGGGTGAGCGGGGTCCCACCACACCCCAGCCCCTCCAGGCACCTCCTCCCCACTCACCTTGCGCAGCAACAACCCGTGGGAGATGTTCTCCGAGACCATGAACCCTGACACGAGGTGGTGGATGGGACCGGCTTCGCCGCAGTGTGGGCGCAGGACGAAGGTGTGGAAGCCCCTCTTCCTGCAACGGGGGTTTGACTGGCACCATCGCCCTCTGACCTCCCCAGAACCTCCTGAGGGGCGCAGGGTCCGGGCCAGGGCTGTCCTTACCGCCGCAGGTGGTTGAGCACTGTCATGTTGGCATACATGTAGTACAGGTAGTAGGAGTAGGGCGGGTTGTCCTCCTCCACCCAGTTGCCTGGCAAAGGGCTATCCAGGTTGAAAATGTGATGCTCCGGTTTGGATTCATCATCCACGCTGTCGAAGCCGTCCACCTGCAGCAGAGACAGCCCCCGGGTGGGACATCACCCCTCACTCCAGCTGGGTTCAGGTTGGGTGTCCCCAGGAGCAGGACGCAGCACTCACATGCTCCAGGAAGAGGTGCAGCTCTGGGTGCTGGGCAGGGTGGATGGTGGCCTCGTAGAGCGGCAGGAAGATATTCTCCAGCATCTCCTGGAAGTTGGCCAACTGCTTCTTCGTCCGGTAGACGTCACTGTGGGGAATGGACCCCACTCAGAGCCGGCTTTCCCCCCTCTCCTCCCCACCCCAGGCAGCAGTGGGATGTCCTGGATCTCCCCAGCCCAGGTGAGGGTTCCTGTCCCCTCTTTACTCACAAGAGCCGGGGCACCTGCACGAGCCAGCGGACGTTGTTGGAGTGGACGCGGTGGCTGACGGCCCAGCGGGCCAGCTTGTCCCACTCATCCCGGGAGCGGCCGTAGATCGAGAGACGCAGCTCCGCGTTCTGGTACTTGCTCTCCTCCAGGTCTGCCATCACCTCCTGATGGGAAGGGACAAGTGACAACTGTCACTGCTCGGCCACCGGGAAGGGGACACGGGGACCACCACCACCACGAGGAGGGGAGGTGACCCACCTTGATGATGTGGGCGAAGTACTTCCCTGAGACACGGTTGTCCGTCTTGATGAAGATCTCCCGCAGGATGGACTCCCCGATGGGGTTGTACTTGGCGTTGAACTTGTCGAAGCGGTGGAAGGTGTTGCGGTCCTGAACGTGGGACAGGTGTGACCTGAGACTCCTCATCACCCACCACACCCCCATCCCCAGCCCGCAGCAACCCCCCGCGCCCTGGGAAAACCCCCTGGAGAAGATCCCGCAGCCCAACCAAGGATGGGCTGGGGGTCCACTCATCCCCAGGGTTTGGGTGCCTCCCGTACCGCATGGACATCCAGCGTGTCCACGCTCAGGTCGTAGGCTGTGAGGTTCATCGTCTCAAACACCTCCTTGAGCGTCTGCTCCTTCCCCTTCTCCACGTGGACAATTTCATCCAGGTGCTTCTTCATTGCCCGCTTGATGAAGCGCAAGAGATGCTTCTGGTTCATGCAGGACGAGGCATGGATGTGGGTGTCCACCTGCACCAGTGAGGTGATGCTCAGCCCTGAGACCCTCCAAGAGCTCCCCAGCGAAGCCAGGAACGCCCCCAGGATCTGGGACTAGCTCAGGATCTGCAGGTACCTTGCGGATGTTGTAGAAGTCGCGGTGAGGCACCTTCTTCTGGGCTGCCAGCTCCTTCATCTCATTGAGCAGCACGTGCATCTGGAACTTGTTGCTCAGGTACTGCAGCCGGCGGTAGCAGAAGGATTTACTGCCCAAAACGGGGAAGAGGGGCTCAGTTTGGGGGTGAGGAGGGAGAACATCCAGCCCCGAAAGGCCGGTGCCCACACGGATATGGGAACGCGGACTCTTGGACACGGGCGAGGGTGGACGTGGGAGCTGCACCAGCACCGTGTGCCAGAGCCACTGCCATGTCCTCGGGGCTGTCCCCAGGGTTCTGTCACACCCCTGCCACGGGATCCCACCCAGGGTGGGGTGGGACCCTCCCGGGTGGGACCCTCCCCCTTACATGGGCCCGTTGATGATCAAAGCCATGAGGAAATTCATGTCGGCGATAAACTCCTGCAGGTCGGGGTACGGCAGGTCCAGCTCCGTGCTCCTGTGGGGGGGACACACATGGGGGTCACACAGCCCCCCAAAAATCTCATCACCCCAGTGAGTAGGACCCTCCCCCTCACAAAACTCACTTGTCGGTGATGTCCTGCTTGGTGTAGACATGCACGACACCGTCCACCATCTTCAGCCCAAAGCCCAGGTCCGCCGGCATGTTCTGGGGGTCCCACGTCTCATAGGGGTGCTGCTCGGCAAATGGGGGGTGCACGGGGGCATCTGCAGCCAGGAGACACCAACATCACCCCAAAAGCTCCTCCAGCACCCCAGCCCAGCACAGAGACCCCCCCCACACCGTGCTCACCAGCAGCCACGGGGGTCTCAGGCACCTCCTCGTAGCCACGGGTCTCCAGGGGCTTCTCGGAGAGCTCCTGCAGGTACCGGGCCGTGGTCTTGCAGAAGCTCTGGAGCGACAGCCCCATGTACTTCTCCCGCACAAACAGCGCCTTCACCACGCTCTTGGCCGCATCCAGCAGGTCAGTGAAGGGCACCTGGAGAGGAGAAACCAAACAAAAACCACCCCCAAGCTGGGGTTGGCAGCCTGGAGACCCTTGCCTGGGTTCCGGGGGGGTCAGGGGGAGGCTCACCCCACATTTCTCCTCCCCAGAGATGGTGACCCGCTGGAATTCCCGCTCCAGCAGCGCCTCCCGCTCCTTGGGGACGTGGTCCACCAGGCTGTCGTTCTGCTCCTTGAAGAGCCTGTGGGGACAGACGTGGCCAGTGGGACAATGACAGGTCTGTCCCCATCCTCGTGTCCCTCAACAGCAGCACGAGCCCTACCCCAGGGACTGTGTCCGGTCCTGGGGTGGCAGGAGGGTGACGCTGTCCCCAGGGATGCCACCACCAGGTTGTGGCAGCTGTGCCACTTGTGTCCTCTGGTGGTGGCATTGTCCTCCTTCCCAAAACACATCCCCCAGCCCCACACGAGCACAATGAAAAGTTGGGGGGTGGGGGGCACAAAGCACAAAAAAACCTCATGACAGAGACAACTCCCAAGCGGAGACAGGAGGGAGAGGGACACACGGCATCAGGCCCCCCATCCGGGGGAAGACAGGGCCAGGACAGGGGTCCTGTGCCAACAGCAGAGCTGGGACCCCCAGCCCACCCCAACCCCCCTCCCCAGGTGCATTGACTCCTTCAGTGGCAGCGAGAGTGGCCGGGAGGGACCTCTTGGCTCCATGCTTGGATGTGCTGGGTCAGAGCGGGGCCAGGTGGGTCCCCGATCCCCCCCGTGGCCCCGGCCGGTGACACCGAGCCGGACACTCACTGTAAGTCCGCAGCACTGTCAATTTTCAGGAAGTCCTGTTTGGCTCTGAGCAAAATGTCGGGCTCAAGTCTGGGGACAAGGAGGCGGCGGTGGAGGGGGGGGACAGCCGGGGGGACGAGGGGGAGAGAAATGGGGGGGCCGGGGAGAGAAAACACCCCGTTAATGCCGAAACAACAGAAACCAGACAGAAACCAGCCAAAAACTCACTGCAAAGGGGACACCAAGTGCGACACCCACGGGAGAGGGGACACAGAGCTGGCACAGAGGACCGACAGCCTCTTGGGGTGGGGAGGTGGCCTGGCCCCATGCAGGGCTCCCTTCCAGCGATTTGGGGGGATGCGGGGGACCCCCCCAGGCTTACTTGACGTCCTGGCTGATCTGGCGCTCCAGGCGCTGGCGCCGTTCCTCCAGCTGCTCGATGGGACTCTCCTCCGGGAATTCGTACGGAGCCGTCCGCATCTCGTTCTCGGCCAGCGAGCGGCAAAACAGCTCCTGCCCAGAGCAGCCCTGCCATGAGCTGTGCCCAGAGCAGCCCTGCCATGAGCTGTGCCCAGCCTCAGCCCCGCCATGAGCTGTGACCAGAGCAGCCCTGCCATGAGCTGTGCCCAGCCTCAGCCCTGCCATGAGCTGGGGCCAGCCTCAGCCCTGCCAGTGCCAGAAGAGCTCCTGCCTGGAACACCTCTGCCATGAGCTGTGCCCAGAGCAGCCCTGCCATGAGCTGTGCCTGGCCTCAACCCACTGAGCTGGGAGAGAAAGGCTCACAGGGACTCCCACACTCAAAAAGTGGGAAGGGAGGAGGGTTTGGGGAGGATAGGAGTGGGAAAGATGGAACGGAGACCCCCCCCAGCCCCAACATACATTCACCCCCCCCAGACCTGGTGAACTCGGTGCCCAGGACCCACCTCAGCGATCTCCTTGTATTTGCCATCCATGGAAGTGCGCAGATCCACTGGGAAATGCTTCAGGCAATGGGGGGTCCCGGGCAGGGACCAGGCCGACTGCAGGGGTCGGGCCCCTGGCCCCCCCCGCAGCTCTGCAGGGAGTGGGACAACATCAGCTGGGGGGGTCTGGACCCCTGCCCGGGCAGGAAGGGGTTAATCAGCCCCTCCACAGCTCCCCCTCCCCACCATGGAACTGAGATGCTCTTCCCAATGGGAGTGATGGGGAAACTGAGGCAGCTCAAGGGCAAGAGGGACACCCCCAAATCCCCCTGGGGCACTGGGAGGGCTGCTGGCTCCACTGGGGGGGTGTCAGAAGCCAACGGTGAATGAGGGGCTCAGGGCTGGGGGGCAGGACCCCCATGGCATGGGGGGCACAACACTGGGGTCCATCCCCCTACCAATGCTGCCTCCCTGCCCCCCATCCCATCCCTTCCACCACAGGGGGCACATCCCCAGACTGGGGGGGAGGGGAGGCAACACCCCCCACTCCAAACACCCCCCACTGTCCCCCCCCCGCAGAGCACCCCCTGCTCCCACCAGCACTGGGGCCACTGGGCTGGGGGATGCCCAGAGACACCCCCCCGATGCCAACACCCCCCTCTGCAGCCCCGAACCCACCACAGACCTGGCCGGGGGGGGGCACTGGAAATCAGGTCCTACTGGTTAAACTGGGGGCACCAGTAAGAGCCCCCCTACCCAGCACAGCATGGGGGGAAGATCCAGGTCTCCTGAGGAGCCTCCACCCCACGGGCTCCCTGCATCACCCCAGTGGGAATGGGGGTGCTGGGTTGCTGTCACCCAGGGCAGGGACGGCACTGGTGTCATCGGGATGTGCTGGTAGTGCCTCACCTGGGGCACGGTGACACCCAGGGTGCCCTGTGACCCTGGGACATGTCCTGTGCCACCCACGCGTGTGACAGGTGGCAGCCCTGGTGGCACTCCGGGACCCGCCCCCAACACGGGTGCCAGACAGATGACAACCCCAAGGTGCCACCATCACCCTGTGCCACCATCATCACACTGTGTCCCCACCATCACCCTGTGCCACCCACCCAGAACACATGTGGGTCCCCCAGAGTCAGGAGCAGCCCCAGTGACACCCTGAGAGCCCCCAGAAGTACCAGCCAGGTGACAACCCCCAAGTGCCACATCACCCACCCATGTCACCACCATCACCCCAAGGTGCCACCATCACCCTGTGTCACCACTATCACCCTGTTTCACCACCACCATGTGCCACCCCCCAGAACATGCACGTGCCACCCACGTGTGGGAACAGCCCCAGTGACACCCTGAGACCCTCTCTCAACAGTGCCAGCCAGGTCCCAACCCCAAAGTGCCACCTTGCCCACCCCGTGTCACCATCATCACCCTGTGCCACCCACCCGGGGCACACGAGGGCCCCGCTGACACCCCGAGACCACACCCCGCAGCACTGCCAGCCAGGTGACAGCCCCTAAGTGCCACCTCACCCACTCCGTGCCACAACCACCCCGTGCCACTGACCCCGAACAGCGACGTCTGGGAACAACCCCGGTGACACCCTGAGACCCCCATCAGTGGTGCCAACCACTGCGAACCCCAAAGTGCCACCTTGTCCACCCCGTGCCAGCAGCCCCCCTCATAACACCCGAGACCACCCCCGCCGTGCCCCCCGCCCCCCCAAACCGGCCCCGCTCCCCCTGCGGGGTCCGCCCCCCCGCATCCCCCTGCGCTCCCCCTCCTTCCTCCTCCTCCTCTTCCTCCGCTCTCACTGCGCCACCGAGGCGCTGCCGGGAGGGGACACACAGGACCCCCCCAGCCCCGCTGCCACCCTCCCGGTGCCGGGACACGGCGGTGGGCTCCCACCCCACCAAAAACCCTCCAAGCAGCAACCCGGCACTTCCCCCCCCCCAAACTGATCCCCCCTACTCGCAGCATCGTGTCCCACCCCGCGCTGGGCGCGACCTGGGTGTCCCCGTGGGCTGCCGGGAGGATGGGGGATATTTGGGGGGGGAGGTCTCACCTGCGGGGCTGGGGGTCTGCAGGCTACCCCGCTTCTTGAAGGGACACTTGGCCGGGGGGGCAGAGGACATGGCGGCTCCGGGGGGGTCGGGGAGGGGCGGAGGGGTTGATGATGATGGTGATGGTGGTGATGATGGTGATGGGGGCGGGGGGCGGTGGGGGGGCCCGGGGGACTCTTACGGCGGCGGGGCCGCAACGGCCGCTCCCTCCCCTGGTTGATGATTGATGCAGGAACCCGGGAATGGACCAAAGTCCCCGGCGGGGCCCGGCCGGAAACCGGGACGAGGAAGAGGATGGGGCGGGCGGAGGATGTGGCGAGGAGGAGGAGGAGGAGGAAGGAGGCGGCTGCGGCGCTGGAGGGTGGGGGGGGGGGCAGGACCCGGGATGGGGCTGTGAGCTACGGGGGTGTGGGGCTGAGGCACCCCCGGGACAGACGTGACCCCCTCACGGACAGCCCTTTTACCCCCCGCCCCAGGACAGCCGTGACCGCTCCGAGACAGCCCTGACTCCCCCCAGGGGACTGTCGTGTACCCCCGTGGGGACAGCCCTGTAACCCCCCCGGAGGACCGCCCTGTACCCGTGTGGGGTCAGCCGGGACACCCCCCCGCCCTTGACAGCCCTGTGCTCCCCAGGACGGCCGTGACAACCCCCAGGCAGCTCTGTCCCTCTGTGGGAACACCCGTGACCCCCACAGACAGTGGGGACCCCCCCCCGGGACAGCCCTAAGCCCCTCCTCGGGGGCAGTCGTTACCCCCCGGGTTCAGCCCGAACCTCCCCCCCAAGCAGGCATCGTAACCCCGCGAGAGATGGGGTTGGACCTCCCCCAAAGTGACAGCGGCGCTTCCGAAAGAGGGTAACCCCCTCCGAGGTGGGCATTATGCCCCCCCAATAGAGTCATTGCCCCCCCATCCAACAGGGTGTCACTCTTCCCCATGCAGAGACTGCCCCCATCCCAGTGGGAATCCGTGTGCCCCCCAACAGGCACCCCCAGGATGGGCATCCCCAGGATGGGCACCCCCAGCACAGACCGTCACCCCCCATTTAACATTGACCCCCAAAGACACCGCGTACCTCCAAAATCAGCGAATACCCCCCAAAACGGGGCATCGCCTCCTCCACGATGATGATCCCCCCCCGATACGGTACCGCACCCCAAAAGAAGGACTCACACTGTCACCAGCGCTCCCCCGGCTCAGACCCTGTTGGGGGGGTTGCCCTGAGCCCCCCTAGGAATGTCCCCATGGAGCCCCTGCCCCTCCAGGTCCCCCAACTCACCCCCCAGCCAAAGTGGGGGCCAGCCCAGAAGCAGAGCCCGGCTGTGGGGGTGCCGGGGGTGCCACCTTTGCCCTTGCCTCGGTCCCCGCGCGTCCCTACCTGGGCCGGGGCTCCCGGTGCCGGGGTGGCTCTGGGTGGCTGTCGGGCTGTATCCCCTCCGAGCGCCCCGAGTGTCCCCTAAGCTGCCACCGGCGCGGGGGGGTATTTTTAGCCTCTGTCAGAGCGGAGGGAATGTCACCCACCCCCCTCTGTGCCCCCCACCCCTTGTCGAGGAGGTGAAGGGACAGCGATGTGACACCACCCACCGGGGCCACCGCTGTGCCAGGCTGGGAGGGCACAAGAGCCAAGGGGGACAGTGGGGACCCCCAGCCTGAGTCGTGTCCCCTGCCCAGCACTGTCCGCACACCGCGGGGAGGGGGGGGGGGGTGTGGTGTGGTGTCTGGTATTTTAATTGGACCCCCCTCATTAGCGCCGAGTTCATTAGAGGCTCAGAAGGGGCTTTGTGTCCGCGGGGACAGCGGGAACAGAGTGTCCCCAAGCAACGGCGCTGGCAGGGAATTTGCGCCCGGTGGGACGTGGGGACACCGGTGCGGGGACATGGAGCCCCCAGTGGCCCTGTGAAGTGCAGGGATTATGGGCACCTTAAACCCAAACATCGGGGACCCCGCAGGACTTTTGGGGGTCCCAAAGCCCACCCCGAGGCGGGGGGCTCCCCCTGCGGTGCCCACCTGAAACCAGCCTCGTAGGAGAAAGGGGAGGCACCCACCCGTGCCCCGGGGTTTGGGGGGGCCTGCTGGGCTGGGGGATGGGCTGGGAGGGGGGTGCTGAGCCCGGGAGGAGGAGGAGGAGGAGAAGGAGGGCTGAGCCACGATCCCATTAAAGAGCTTAGGGAGCGGGAGGGCGGCACCCAGCGAGGCAGGATTAGGGGGCCTCGTTCCCCACCCCCGGGGGTAATTAGCTCCCTTTTCCCTGCAGGAGGAATCCCCCAGTGCCACCGTCCCCCTGCCATCACCTCCCTGCCACCATCCTGTCCCTCTGTCACCACCCAGTCCCCTGCCACCACTCCAGAGCACCCAGGGGCGGGGGACACACACAGCCAGGGGCTGATCCCATCCTCGATGCCCCCCAAAAGTGGGATCACAGTCCCACAGACATGAGGGAGCCCCAAAGTGATCCCCACTTCCCAAGTCACCCCAGGGGACGAATCCCCACAGGCCCAGGGTGTCACGCTGATGCCGCCCCTTATGTAAAGCCCCCTGCCCACCTCCCTGAGATGCTCCGTCTTTTTTTTCTCCCTGAGCCCTAATCTTTGCCATCTTGGGCTAATTGGATTTCCTGGGTCACATGGCAAGATAAAAAGTCCCCAAATCCCACGGTCAAAAAAAATCAGGTTATCCATGGGGAATTAAGGGAGAGAGCGGGGGGCAGCCAGCAGCAAGGACCCACCGCGGAGCGCTGCCGGCTTGGGGCACCCCAACATCAGGGTGTGGGGTACCTGGCTTGTCTTTTTTGGAATTTCTGGTTAACTCTCAGTGCCCACCTCGTCCCCGAGGTGTGCCTGTTATCTCCCTGAAGAGCTGGAAAAGCCTGGGGACCTAGAGGAGATTGTGGAGTTATTGGAGGAGGAGAAGGAAGCCATGGGGAGTGGGGCCAGTGCCGAGGACAAGGAGATGGCCAAGAGGTCCAAGGAGCTGGAGAAGAAGCTCCAGGAGGATGCAGATAAGGAGGCCAAGACGGTCAAGTTGCTGCTGCTTGGTAAGGCTGGAGGGGACGTTCCAAGGAGATGTCCCTGTGTTTCCACCTCATTGAGGCTGAGGGGATGTGGGGATGGGGATGGGGACAGGGAGCCCACGTCCCCCTGGGCTCCTCCTGCCCTGTCCCTGGTACCCCTTGGACAAGCTGCCACCAGCCTGGAGTGGTTGTCCCCCCACCCAGACATCTCCAGGGTTATCCCTGGGAAGGGCTGGAGGTCGCATCGGCTCTTGGGGATGGCAGGCACGAAGGGGATGGGGGGGGGGTGGGAGAAGGGACCAAGACAGTGGGTCCCACCGGGGATGCACCACATCTCAGAGGGGTCAGTGAGAGCCTGGGGAGCTCCTGCCACCAGCACCCCAAAACCTGCTGCTGGGTGCCAGGCAGGAGGGGATGGTTCTTTGGGGGTCCCTCCACACCCCACAGGGCAGGGGGGTGACGCTGTGGGGCAGGGGGGTGACTCCACAGGGCAGGGGCCAGCAATGGGGCCTTATCCAGGGTGGGGGGGCTGGGGTCAAGGCGATTAACACCCTAATTCTAAGCAGCTTCCTGTGCTGCCCTAAGCCGCTTACAGCCCCACAGGCATCGCCAGCACTGCCCACGGCGAGCGGGAGGTGTGGGACCTGGGGGACCTGCACCCAGGAGGTTCCCACCACCCTGGGGGTCCCCAAGCTGTGGTCCCACACAGGGTGCAATGTGTGACAGGAGTGTGGGGATGATGGTGGCGGGAAGAGGCCAGGCTGGGTGTCTAGGCAGGGGACGGGTGGGGGACAGTGGCTTTGGTCCCCACGGGGTGCCCATCACTGTGGCATCAGGCCCTGATGGGCACTAAGGTGTCCCTCCCACCCTTTTCCAGGGGCTGGAGAGTCAGGGAAGAGCACCATCGTGAAGCAGATGAAGTGAGTATGGCCTGAGCCAGACTGGGGAGGGGGAGGCCACCAGCTCTTGGACATGGGGTGGCTGGACCCCCAGTCACCCCCTCCATGGTGGTGGCACCTGTGATTCCCAGTGTGGGGTGGTGATTCCCACCCCAGAGGGGATGTCCTGGTTTGGGGCTGAGGCCGCTGTGCCTGCCAGGATCATCCACCAGGATGGTTACACGGAGGAGGAGTGCATGGAGTTCAAGGCCGTCATCTACGGGAACATCCTCCAGTCCATCCTGGCCATCGTCCGCGCCATGTCCACGCTGGGCATCGACTATGCCGAGTCCTCCTGCGCGGTCAGTCGGGGTGGTGTCCCTGTTCCTCCAAACCCCACAACGTGGGGCCAGGGCTGCCCCTGGAACCAGGGTCCATAGCGGCCCCATGTTGTCCCCCCAGTCCCAAGGGCGCTTTGGGGGGACAGTGGCCACGGGAGGGTTGGTGACGAAGGTCCCTCTGGCAGGATGAAGGCCGGCTGCTCTTCAACCTGGCTGACTCCATTGAGGAGGGCACGATGCCCCCTGAGCTGGTCTCCTGCATCAAGAAGCTGTGGAAGGACGGGGGGGTTCAGGCGTGTTTCGACCGCGCCGCCGAGTATCAGCTCAACGACTCAGCCGCGTAGTGAGTGGGGACACAGCGGGCACAACAGGGCCCAGCCTGGGCACCTCCCGGCAGCTCATGGCTGCTTCCAACCCAGCCTGGCAAAATCTGCTCCTGGGAATACCCCGAGCCTGCCAGACTTCATCCCACCAGTGTCATCGTCCATCCCACCAATATCATCCCCTATCCCACCAATATCATCCCCCATCCCACCAGTACCATTCCCCAATCCCACCAGTACTCTTCTCCATCCTACCAGTGCCATTCTCCATCCCACTGCTGCTGTCCTCCATTCCATCAGTGCTGTCCTACGTCCTCATCACACCAGCACCAGTGTCATCCTTCATCCAGCTGGTGCCATTCTGCATCCCAAAAGTGCCATCCTCCATCCCACTGGTGTCATTTTCCACCCCACCAGTGCCATCCCCCATCCCAAAAGTGCCACTGGCCTGCAGCCCCACCACCCTTGGTGTCCCCCAGCTCTCCCAGGGATGTCACCGCCCTGGAGTCCCAGTGTTTGGCAGAGCTCAGCCCCACAGCCATCCCCAAAAATCCGGGGGAAGGGGGAGACATGGGCAGCCCCTTGGCAGCAGGTCACGCCCCTTCCTGTCCCCCCAGTTACCTGAACCAGCTGGACAGGATCACAGCCCCCAACTACCTCCCCAACGAGCAGGATGTGTTGCGATCCCGAGTGAAGACCACGGGGATCATCGAGACCAAGTTCTCTGTCAAAGACCTGAATTTCAGGTGGGTGGGAGCCTCCCGCACCTCCATGACCACTCCTCCATGATTCCCCCCAGCCCTGATGGCGGGGAGGGATTTTGGGATGACCCTGACACTCAAGGGACCACCAACACTCTCCCACGGGTGGTGATTCCTGCTCCCCCGAGGATGTGGTGCTGGGACCGTCACATGGGGGGTGTCAGGACCAGGTGTGTGGGTGTCCCCCTCATCCTTGTCCCCTCCCCAGGATGTTCGACGTGGGAGGGCAGCGCTCAGAGCGGAAGAAGTGGATCCACTGCTTCGAGGGGGTGACCTGCATCATCTTCTGCGGGGCCCTGAGCGCCTATGACATGGTGCTGGTGGAGGACGACGAAGTGGTGGGTCGGGGTCCTGGAGGCACTGGGAGCCAAGGGGGAGAGGAACAGGGAGCTCCAAGGGGGCTGTGGGGAGGGAGGAACAACACTCTGCACTATCAGATGCTCTGGGTGATCCAGGAAAGGTGTGGGAGATGCAGGAGGGAGCTGGTTCCCACCCAGCTGTGCCCAGTAAAGGTGTCTGTGCTTCCTCTGGGCCACAAATCCATGGGTCTGCCCACGAGGAAACCCCTAAGTGCTCCTGAGCACATCCTGAGAGCCACCAGAGAATGGCCACACAGCCAGTCAGCTGGAGCAAAGCCAAAGGGAAAGGCAGGAAGAGCCAGGAACCGGCTGGGATGAAGGAAAACCTGGTCCTGAGGCACCTCGTGCCTCGCTGTGCCCTCTGAGGTAAGGAGGGCAGCTCCCACTCTCCCAGTGTGGAGGCACAGGGACATGAACCAAGGAGTGTCCAGGGAGGGATGCAACAGCAGAGCCCTGGGAAAGCAGCACGGATGTGGAAAGAACACAGAAGCCCCATAATGGGTTTTTCTTTGAAGAAATAAGAGAGAAGGGGTGAAGATGAGGACAGCAGGAGCAGCTTCTTCCCTGGCATCTCCTCCCATGGTCCCATGGCTGCTCCTTGGGATCCAAATACCTTCTCCTGAAGCTGGGTCAGGGTCAGGATCTGCTATCCCTGGGCCCTGCCATGGCCAGGCAGGAGCTCGCAGCCCTTCCTCAACCACGTGCAGAAGGAGAGCACCCTTCCCATGGAAGCCCTTGGGAGAGGCTGGAATGCTCACCCACTGTGGGACAGGGCAGGATTTGGGCAGAGCTGGTGCTCTGCATACAGAAAAGCTGCTGTGAGGGGAAGCTGGATGAGGGAAAACCATCCCTGGAGAACCCACCTGCTGCCCACAGATGGAGGAATCCCCCTTATATAAAGAAAAACCTCCCACTGAACTTGGCTCTGCCTGGATGGATCCTCATTCCCTCAGGATGACCCAGCAGCAAACAAAGAACTCAACATCTGCTCTGAAACTGGAGCTTTTCCTTTTCCCAGCTCCTTTCCAAAACTGTGGATAACGGCCAGAAGCCGTGGTCCATCAAGAGCATGCCCCTGCTGACTGCAATGGTGCTGCTCACTGAGCATCTTCCTTGCAGGCTGCGAGGTTTCCATGGATAATTTTCCCAGTGAAATCACCACAATCCTTCATTTCTGACAACCCCAGGAGGCACCGGAGCCACTCCCTACCCTGAGCATCACCTGGATTTATGATTTTGGGTGGGCAGGAGGGACTGGGCAGGCAGCAGGACCAGCTGCTGCTGCAGCAACTGGGGAAAAGCTATTTTCTAGGGAATGGGGGGCTGGGGGTGGGCTGCAGCGGCCCAAAGGGGGTGTCAATCCATGACGATCTGCTTCCCTGCAGAACCGGATGCATGAATCCCTGCACCTTTTCAACAGTATATGCAACCACAAGTTCTTTGCTGCCACCTCCATCATCCTCTTCCTCAACAAGAAGGACCTTTTTGAGGAAAAGATCAAGAAAGTCCACCTCAGCATCTGCTTCCCGGAGTACGATGGTGAGCCCAGAGCTTCCTGGCCTTACCCCTCCTCCTCGAGACCCCCCAAACCAGGGGCTGCGGAGTTGTGTGGTCCCAGCACAGATCTGGCAACTCGGTTTTGGGATATGTTGTGATGGGGCTGGGGAAGGGGAGATGAGGATGATGGAAATTGGCTCCATCCTAAAAAATGGCTGGGAAAGGGGATGAGGATGAGGAGGATCAGAGCCGGTTTTATCCCAAAAAACGGAAAGGGGAAAGGGATGAGGACGAGGATGACCAGAGTCAGCTCCATCCCAAATAGGGGTGGGGAATGGGATGAGGATGAGGAGGATCAGAGCTGACTCCATCCCAAAAAAAAGGCTGGGGAAGGGCAGGACATGAGGATGAACCAGCTCCATCCTGCTCTGGGGTGGCAAGTCAAACCCTTGGAGGCTGGAGCTGAGGAGAGGACAGATGTGGCCTCGGGAAGGTGTTTGGAAGAACGGAAATGGGGTAAAAAGGAGCTCTGTGCTCTCATGGACAGCTCTCAACCCTTCTCTCCCTCCAACACTCCCCCATGGGAGCAGCTCAGCAGCATTCCCTCCCTCCACAGGTCCCAACACGTTCGAGGACGCAGGGAATTACATCAAGACCCAATTCCTGGATCTCAACATGCGGAAGGACGTGAAGGAGATCTACAGCCACATGACCTGTGCCACAGACACGCAGAACGTCAAGTTCGTCTTCGACGCCGTCACAGACGTGATCATCAAAGAGAACCTCAAGGACTGCGGCCTCTTCTGAGCACCAGCAGGTATGGGAGGGAGGCTGGAGCCAGAAAATAGAGACAGGAGAGGGGAGGAGGGTGGTCAGAGCTGGCTCCATCCCAAAAAGGGCTGGGGAAGGGGATGAGGGAGAGCAGTGCTGGCTCCATCCTAGAAAAAGGACTGGGAAACGGAAAGGGGATGAAGAGGAGGATGATCGGTATCAGCTCCATCACAAAAAGGGCCATCCCACAAAAAATGGGAGGAGGATAAAGACGATCAGAGCTGGATCCCTCCCATAAAGGGCTGGGGAAGGGGACTGGGATGAGAATGATCAGAATTGGCTCCATCTCAGAAAAGACTGGGGAAGGAGAGGGAGATGAGGAAGAGCAGAGCCAGCTCCATCCCAGAAAAAGCTGGGCAAGGGGAAAAGGAAGAGCAGAGTTGGCTCCATCCCATAAAGGGCTGGGGAAGAGGAGTGATATGAAAATGATCAGACCTGGATCCCTCCCATAAAGGGCTGGGGGAAGGAGGACGGGGATGAGGAAGAGCAGAGTTGGTTCCATCCCCAAAAAAGGGATAGGGAAGAAGGAAAAGGAAGGGAATTATCAGAACCAGCTCCATCCCAAAAAAAAGGGCTGGGGAAGGGAGAAGGGAATGAAGAAGAGCAGAGCCAGCTCCATCCTCCCTGAAAAAAAGGCTGGGGAAGGGGCTGGAGATAAGGATGAGCAGAGTCAGCTCCATCCCCCAAAAAAGAGCTGGGGATGAGGATGAACAGAGCTGGCTCCATCCCAAAAAAAGGGCTGGGAGGGGGATGAGGATGCTCAGAGCTGGCTCCATCCTGCTTTGTGGGGTGTGGGATGTAGGTCCACCTGATTTTGCCATCAAATCCTGGAAATCCTAGGAGTAGGGGAGGGGAGGATCGACTGGGAGCAGTGAGGAGGGGGGAGTCTGGGGTGCCATTAGCCCAGGGACGGGGTCACATCCCTGTGCTGAGCTCCCATGGGATTCAGCCTCATCCCACAGTGGGGTGGGCTCAGATGGACAATTCCCATCCTTGCACATGGAGTGATGAAAACAACAGATTCCAGCCCCAATCCTCCCCCTGAGCTAAAGGGAATCATTTTATTTCTCTCCTGTTGCAATTCCACCTGCCCAGGCTCAGCGGATGGGAATATCCCAAGGCACACTCTGCTGCTCTCAGCCTTTTAGCTCATCTTAAAACTTTAATTAGGGTTTATCACCCTAATTAGGGTTTATCATCCTAATTCTTGCACTAGTCTGAGCGGCAGCAGGAGTTCCATCGTCTCTCCCCCCTTTCCAAACAGCTCCCAGCCACTGGCTCTGACACTTTGCTTTTCAGGGAACCTCTGGTGCTTCCCTTATCCTTGAATATTAACAGAAAAGCAGGAAAAAGCTTAAAAAAAATCCTCAAGCAGGTTCCCTGCAGGCAGGAGGCACCAGAAGGTGACACCTGGAAAGGGGGGGGAGCGGGATGCTCCATCCTCATCCCCATGGAGGAAGGCACAGGGATGAGGTGACACAAGTCCCTGAACCCCACCTGAGTTTTTCCCTTGTTTCCATAAAATTGCTCCTCTAAGCCCTTCCCTGGGTGTGTTTAACTCCCTGTTCTCTCTCCCTCCCTCCCAGAAGAAGAAAACATTCCCGTCTCACCGTTCTGCTGAGCAGAGCCAAAGGAAGAACCAACCCCCACCACACGTCACTCACTCCCACTTTTTCTATGACCTGCCCAAATCCGCCTCCTTCCAAACCCAAACAAGGAAGGAGCTGAAGCTCAACTTCCTGCTCCCTTTCATGGCCATTTCCTCTTTTTTTTTTTTCCAAGGAAGAACCCCTGTTCCCGGCGTTTTACAGGAGGTTTGACACCATAGAGCACAGCCAGGAATAGGAATAATGAGGGAGTTTGGGAGGTAGGATAGATGTTGTCCCCTTGCCCATCCCTCTGCAGCCCATTCCTGCCCTTGGATCGAAGCTGGATTAATCCAGGCTGGAATTTCTGGGGAAAGTGGAGGCTGAGTTACCTCCAAGTCGCTTCTGGGAACCAACCTCAGTCTTTCTTGGGAACAAACCTCAACCCTTGGGCAGGAGAAATCAGGGGGTTTTGGGGTTGTTTTGGGCCCTACATGGAGGGAATTTCCCAGGCAGGAGGGGCTGAGGAAGGGAATCCCAACTCCAGCCCGGGAATGGGCTGGATAAAGAGGAAATGGTTACTTGAAAGATTTTTGTTCTGCTACTTAGAGCTGCATTTGCTCTGTCTGTTTGTAAATAATCCATAGATGAGCCCTGTATCCATCCTCTCCCTGTTTCCTGCAGAGATCTCCCATCCAGCTTCATTTAACTGTAGGAAAACACAATAAAAGAATACGCATGACGTGGATGTTCTTCCTTTCTCCCACTTCCACTTCGCTCCATTCCTGCGTCCCAGAGCTTGGATCAAGGGAAATTTCACACGCTTTGCAGCCATTCTGGGGGTGTATAGATCTCTGGATCTCACCTGGAACACCCCATGGCCACTGCTGGGCTCCTGGGGGGTGGGATGGGGGTCACCATCCCAAAAAACTTCCTGGCCAGAGCGCCTGGATGAGATGAAGCTCCTGGATGAGTTGAAAGGATGAGTTATCCCATAAGTGGCTGGAAGGGAATTGTTAACCAGACACAGCACCAGAGAGCTTGGAAAAGATTCTAGAACAGGGAATCTCCCTCAGGGCTCTCCTTGCCAGCACCCACAAGCCTCCCTGGGGAATTCATCCTGGATTTCTAACCAAGTGTTCTCAGAACAGTCCCACCTCCATCCTGCAGAAGCACTCAGAGCAGAATTCCCATCAGGTTCACAGCAGCCAGTGAGGTTTGGGCTACAAATAAGCAGTAATTATCCATCTGCCAATAACCCCGTGGGCAATGGGATTCCTGGCATGTTCCAATTGTGCCAGCACGACCCAAGTCTTTGGGAGCAGTGGTAGGTGATAAAGCACGAGGAACCTCCCTGTCCAGGTAATTCCCAATTCCCATCAAAGCTCCTCATTTCCTTCTCCAGCAAAGCACAAAAGCTGAGAACGCTCCTGGAAAAAGGAAGAATAAAGTGGAGAAAAGGCTACAAGCTTTACTCACCATTTTAATACTGCCAACAAGTCTAACAGATCCAACTGTACACATGACAAACTGGGAAGAGTCTGGATGCAATCATGGATCAGCAAAGGAATGTAGGACTGCTTAGGGATGGCACTATAGGGAAACAGGGATTTGGCACCACACAGACAAAGTAAAGGCATGCTCAGGACAGGGCTGGGCAGGGAGGGCCACGGGAAAGGCAGCACAGAACAATCCACCGTTTTCATCCCAAAAAATGCACAGGAATCAGTGGTTTGGGAGCTTGGGAGCAGCAGTTTTCCCCCCAGCGAGGGCTCAGCTCCTCTTCCCACCGAGCCAGGATTATGCTGAGCACAAATCCCTTCCAATACTGGCATAAAACTGGGCTCAAACCCTCAAACAGAACCTAAACCCTCCTTCTGCTGCAAGGAGCCTTTCCCAAAGCCTGGGGGGGTGCAGGATGGTAACAAATCACACATGGAAAAAAAGCCGAAGCTCTAAGGATCCCTTAGTAGCTGCAGAAATATTAAATCCTGGCCATAGCAAGTGTTAAAAACAAGGAATTCCTGCTAAGAGGAATATTTTCTGCAGGATCTGCTCACATGTGCATAGTTAAGTGATTTTTTTTTTTGTTGCTTTTTTTTAATTATTATTATTTTTAAAACAAGGTTTGCAAATAAAGAAATAAAGTTTAGTAAAGTTATAGTTTTCTCGATGGAAAAAAAAAAATAACCTTAAAAACAGACTAGTGGTGGCTTGTTAACCAAAGGAAGAGAGAAAGCTACATATCCAAGGTCTGGAATCCAGCTGGAATCCACCGCACACCCCGGAGATCACGCCGTCCAACGATGCCAGGAGGATCTACTCCCACTACGTGGCTTCACTGTGCCCTAATTCCACATCCCACAGCAACAGAAGGTCCCTAAGACAGAAGATTGTGCTAAAGAATTCCAGGATTCCACGTGTTCCCTGCTCCTGGGTCATGCTCGTCGCTGTCCCCACGAGGCAGCAGGAGTCTGGGGCTCACCAGGCAGAAACACTGGGAAGGAAACCAGGAATGTAGAAGGGAGCAGAGAGAGCCGTTCCCAGCGGGACACCCGGAGCTGCATTTACCTCTCAGTAGAGCCCACACTCCTTGAGGTTGTTTTTGATGATGACGTCGGTGACGGCGTCGAAGACGAACTGGACGTTCTTGGTGTCGGTGGCGCAGGTGAAGTGGGTGTAGATCTCCTTGGTGTCCTTCCTCCGGTTCAGATCCTCGAACTGGCACTGGATGTAGGCGGCTGCCTCCTCGTACGTGTTGGAGCCTGGAAAGGAAAAGATCCCTGGCTTTGCCCACCAGCTCACGGGAGCTTTTAAGTCCGTATTAAGCTGCTTGCAACCATCTGCCTTATCCAGCTACAAATCCAAATCCACCATTAACTCCTTCTAGGAGATCTGAGCTCTATTCCCAGCTCCTGGGCAGTGACCTTGGACATGGGATCCAGGGATTGCTGTGTGCTGGGACAGCCACGCTCCACAAAAGTGACAAATCATAGGAATCACGGGCTGGAAGGGACCTTCAAGCCCATTTCATTCCACCCCCTGCCATGAATAGGGACACCCTGCACTACACCAGGTTGCTCCAAGCCTTGTCCAGCCTGGCCTGGAGCACTTGCAGGGACAGGGAATCCACATCTTCTCTGGGAATCAAAGAAATCAACAGGTTTGAAGAGATTGGAAGGGTTTTTTAAACATGTAAATGCCTCGAGCAGTGTCCAGGTAAAGCCTTCCACCTGTGTGGAACCACAGCAGGCATGGGCTCCAGAAGAATCCACGCCAAACACGGACGCTCCAGGGTGGACAGGAGCCAGAGCAGGATGTGGTTAAGTTCCACATCCTCCAAAACTGAATTTAAATGGAATTATTGTCCTAGTAAGGTGTGGAAAAGGAGGAGTGACCTCGATTTGCTGGAGCGCAACACTTTGGGGTTCATATTCCAGGGAAGGACAAAGGTTGTTTCCACGCACAGCTCTTCCAAGAAAACAAGCTACCAGGTGCCCACTGAACAGGCCAGAGACACTGTCCAGGAGACACAGGCAAGGAATTGGGGGAAAAGTTTGTAACTGATTCTGGGTTGTGTAAGGCTCTGACTCACTCATTCCCGGCCTACCTGTGTACTCCGGGTAGCAGATCGTTAGTGGGCTCTTCTTAATCTTCTCCTCAAACAGGTCTTTCTTGTTCAGGAAGAGGATGATGGAGGTGTCTGTGAACCATTTGTTGTTACAAATGCTGTCAAAGAGTTTCATACTCTCATGCATCCGGTTCTGGAAAAAGAAATCCAATAGGAGAGATGTTAGGGAAGGGTGGGATGGGGGACAGAGGATCTGCTGCACAGGCCAGACTCAAAATTGGGGTGTCACCGCCACATCCTCACTGCCATTGCCCCAGGAGGAGCACAGGGGGACAAGTCACCTCCTCCTGTTCCTTCCTGGAGTGACTCACACGTAGGGAACAAGCCATGAGAACAACTCCAGGCACCTCCCAGCAACCAGGACGGTGGAAAACCTCATTGATGGGTTGTGTTTATCACTTTGTGGGGCAAGATTCCACCGGCTGATCCAAGGAGTGCTTGTCCTTGCAGCTCTCAGACAATTTAACAGGAGGAATATGCCAGGAACATTCCAGCCTGCTGCAGGATGGAGCTAGGATGCTCCCAGCTCCCTTCCATGCAGCCATAAACCCCACATCACGCACCATCTCCTCGTCCTCAGCCAGCACGAGGTCGTAGTCGCTCAGGGCCACGCAGAAAATGATGGCTGTCACTCCCTCGAAGCAGTGGATCCACTTCTTCCGCTCTGAGCGCTGCCCTCCCACGTCGAACATCCTGGCAGAGGCGGGAGAAGCGGCTCAGGAGCTGAGCACACCCCTCCTGCCTGGCCCCCGTGGCGTTCCCAAGGATGGGGAAGGCTGAGCAGCAGGTTGGGAACACGCAGGGTTTCAGGAGCTTCCCTCAGGAGAGGGGGTTTTAAAATTCCCATCTTGGGAGAGGGGATTTTAAATCAGAATTCTCTATTTTCTTTCAAGCCAGGGTGGATAGAGCTTGCAGCAACCTGGGCTAGTGGAAGGTGTCCCTGCCTGTCTGGTTCCAGGTGTCCCCGGATGAGATTTAACATCCCTTCCAAGCCAAACCATTCCACGACTCTGGTTTTCAGCAGGAAGAACTGGAAGCTACCATCCAGAGCTCTGCTGATTTTGTTCTCTCTCCTATTTCCTTAGCAACAACCCATTTGCTTGACTGGACTCCAAACACCTTCTCAAAGCGCTTCCAGGGAAATGGATTATCGGGAACACGCTACACCTGCAAGCTCCTGCTGGGACCCAGGAAGAAATTAATGGGGTTAAGAAATAATTTCATGTATTAAAAAATAATCTGAGGTACTGGAGGTTAAAGGCTGTGCAGCTGCTTACGGGATTTCTGTAAAAATTAAATTAATTTCTAATTAAATAGGAATTTGTGTCACAGGTAGTTCCAGCCCCCTGCTCATCCAAATATTTTGATGAAAGCCCAGGATTGGGATTTAATTAAATCAAGTTAATATCTGAGTTATTAAGTCATAGATATTGATTTGTTCCCAGAGCAGACAAGGAGCTGTCCAGGGGGGAATTTAATGATACTGAACTAACTCCTATCTCCTATTTAACCCTCTGGTCTAGAAGGAAAGATGGAAATCTCTGTGAGGATCCAGGATATTTACATGGCTGGAATCATTTGCCGTTAGCACAGAGAGATCCATGAAGGAAGAGCATCCCTGACAACTCAGCTCATCCCAATTCCAGTCACTGCAGCTTCCCCATCCCATTATTAATGGCTGAGATGGAATATCAAGGCAGAGCTGGCAGCACCAGGGTTTCCCAAGGATTAATGCTTCCCTTTGTGGAGCAAATCCCTCCAGGACAGCACCTCGCCCTGCACATGATCGATGGCTCCGGGTGGGATCAGGAAGGAAGGTGGAGATGATTAAAGGAACACACTGGAGATGCTAATCCTGATCCATCACCACAAGAAGACAAGTTATTCCTTGGATGGACCAGAAGCTGCATAAATAAATCAATGATGCCGAGTATTTTGGCATTTTTGTTAAAAATGTTCTTAAATTGCACAGTTCAGAAGCCAAAATGCTGCTCTCCCAAAAACTGTGCAAAAGTTTCCTTCTCCAGAGGAGACCATGGAGATGCTCCAAGGACTGGAGCCCCTCTGCTCTGGAGCCAGGCTGGGAGAGCTGGGAAGGAGAAGGCTCCAGAGAAACCTGAGAGTCCAGTGCCTAAAGGGGCTCCAGGAGAGCTGGAGAGGGACTTGGGACAAGGTCCTGGAGGGACAGGACACAGGGAATGGCTTCCCACTGCCAGAGGGCAGGGATAGATGGGATCTTGGGAAGGAATTCTCCCTTGTGAGGGTGGGGAGGCCCTGGCACAGGGTGCCCAGAGCAGCTGTGGCTGCCCCTGGATCCCTGGAAGCATCCAAGGCCAGGTTGGACGGGGCTTGGAGCAATGTGGGACAGTGGAAGGTGTCCCTGCCCATGGCAGGGGTGGGACTGAATGGGATTTAAGATCCCTTCCAATCCAAACCAGTCTGGGATCCTGTTAAAACCCTTGGATTTTGCTGCAACTCCAACAGAGTGTTTCACAGCCCATTTATAAAGAAGCCAACAAACGCTTTTCAGGAACACGAACAGGAAAGGCTCCAAACCATTGGCACAGACAGAGGGAATGGGGCTGAGCCACAGGCACTGCGCTGTCCTACACCCAGCCTCCGGCACTGGAGTGCCCTGGGGCTCCAGCTGCTTGTCAGGAGCACACGTGGGATCTGAAGCGAGGAATTCCTAAGCAGCAGGAAGGGGAGCTACATGGATCCAAGGTGAGGAAGGAGGGATGCAGCCTCAGCATACGGAGGCAGTGGGAGCCGCTCTGAGGTTAGAGGAAGCTCGTTAGTGACATGTAAAGGGACACTGCCAGGAGCAGGCTGGATCCACAGCCTGGCAGGGACTGGATCAGCAGAGGGGACAGGAAAGTCCCAGCCCCTGCAGTGCCAGGCACAGGCTGGCAATTCCAAGAGGAACACATGGAGCACACCATGCATCCCGGAGCCACAGCCTGGCTGCAGGCACGCCTCGGTTCCTCTGCTCCGAGGAAAGGGTTAAACTCAAACTCAAACTCCAGTCAGTGTCCTTTTAGTATTATTTTTGGGATTGGATCCTGGAAACGAGCAGTCAGTACCTGTGTCTGCGATTCCAACATAAAAGCAGCTGAAAAGAACAGAAGGCAAATCAAAGTCAAACCGGTCTCTCCAGTGAGCGCCGCCAGCGGAGAGGGATAACGGAGGGAAGGAGGACAGTTAAACCAGGAGCAAGTGTGGGATGTGCCCCCAGCACGGGGCATGGGCAGAGCCCCTCACTCACTTGAAATACAGGTCCTTGAAGGTGAAGTGAGTCTCCACGATTCCTGTAGTTTTCACTCTGGTCCGCAGCACATCCTGCTGAGTGGGAATGTAGGTCGGCTGGGATATTCTATCCAAGTCATTTAGGTAACTAAACCAGAAGAGACAACACAAGAGGCTTTTTTTAGTCGGCTGCCTCACCATGAATCTTTTATAAACTGCAGAACAAAGCACAATTTATTTATCTCCCTCACACAGCACAGCCATGGAAGCAAACAACCCCCCTGGGCTGTCCTGAGGGATGTTTTGGGGGTTTGGGGATTTTAACCCCTCCCTGGATGACCTTGGAGGTGGTGCTGGTGGAGCTGAGCTGGCTGGGGAGGGCAGGGAGGGAATGCAGAGCCGTGCCAGGGCTGGATTTCCCAGGGCAATCCACAGTCAAGGTCTCTCGCTTCAAAGCACAAGGCAATAAATCCAAGGGTTTGCTGTTAAAGGCAGGGATGCGTCAAAGGAGCCGGGAGGGAGGGATGAAGCCTTAAAAACCATCCCAAACCAGGCAGATCCAGTCACCTCCTTCCCCAACAAGCTGACACAACACTCTCTGAGGATACAGCCCCGAAGGAAGCCACATCCTTGCAGCAATTTTCCCATCAAGACCCCAGCTAATTCCAGCCCCAGCACATTCCTCTTGGAGTTCAGCTCTCAGGCACACCGGCACGAGGCATAGATGATCCCCAGCGGGATCAGAAATCCCACTCCAGCCAGCAACACCTCTGAGCTCATCTTCCCTCCAGGCTCAGCCTCCTGCTTTCACAAAGATGACAGGGATCCTACAGCTCTGCTGGGGTGGCACAGGCCTTACTCTTTCTCCAGAGCAGGTTTTAATCAGCACAGCCCTGTGTCACTGGGAGGATTCAGGGGCACGAGGGCTCTGATGGGTGTAATAAACCCTCCCAGAACACACATTATTATCACAGATCCATTGTCAGCCAGGAATCGCTTCTTCCCATGTGCCTGGAAGCTGTGCTAGGAACCCCAGCAACACATCCCTCCTCCACCAGCTCCAGCACATCCCTGGCCAGGACTGCCAGGATTTGCAGAGCCCTGCCTTGTTTCTAAACCCCAGATCCCAATGATCTGCCAGGACCTGCCCGGTGCCACGGGGCTTTTCCCACAGAGCTGGCATCTGAGAGTGGATTTAGTGCAGGAAGAGCCAGTCCTCTCATCCCTCCCTCAGCTCCAAAGGGACAGCAGGTCTGAGCTGCTCTGTGACCAGGGTTGAGCCTGGCTTTAGTTTTGGTTTAGTAAAACACGAATTGGAAGGTATTTACCTTCCAGAGCTTCTACCAAGGAATATTTCTGCTGAGGAAGTCACACGCACAGATTTTATTTCTCCTCTCTCTCTCCTACCAGCTTAAGTTGATCTGAGCTGCAATGGATCAAAAGCCAGTGGGAATGCTAAGAACTGACCCAGCAGCTCCTCAAAGCCTGGCTTTGGTACAGGTCACACCACCGATGTGATAAATCATGGAATCATTTGGGTTGGAAAAGACCTTTAAGATAAAGTCCAACTTATCCCAGCACTGCCAAGCCCAAGCTGAAGCTATAAAGCACCTGCTCCCAACAGTCAGTTGGAAGTTTGGGCACTGAAAAGGGTGTAATTCCTAATTCAGGCTTTTGGAGCAGCCAGGGAGGAGGGAATGGATCTGGCAAAGTCCCACCAAACAAACTCGATCAGGGAATAAGGTGTATCAGATTCAGTGGTGCTGCCTGAAACAATAAATTTTGCCAGACTAATTCCAGGGAGATCTAAAGGGCAAATCCCACGGAAAGATAAGCAGCTGGAAAACCCAGCAAAGGGGATTTCTGGGAAACCCTGGAAGCCCTGCCAAGTGTGGGCAGAGGAAGCAGCTCTGTCCTCCCAAAAATCCAGGCTGCGGAGCCCAGCTAGTGCCACTTGTATTTCAGATTAAGTGGAACTTGAAAAAGACACTCCAAAAAGCTGGAAAAGCACACTCTGAATTTCCTTGCTCCCAGTGACTCCTGGCCCCGGCTGCCACAGTCAGACTGCTCCCAGTCAGAGACACCCCTCACAAACAGCTCTGAGAACAAACACAGACCTTGCTGTGCCTCTCCTCATCCCACACATTTCCAATCCCTTCCCACCACCTCCTTCACCTCCATATGCTGAGGCTGCATCTCTCCTTCCCCCCTTGGATCCCTGTGTTTACAGAGCCAGCTATTCCTCATCCTTCAACACCACAAGCTTCCAAAAAGCCAATTTAGGTTTGTTTTCCTTAGTTTTTCATGCTTAAAATGAGGCCCTGAGTACAAAAAAGTGCTGATCAAACCTACAGTGGCACTCATTTGTCCTGCTGACTCTCCAAGCATTCCTGGGACAACCTATGTGTGCAGAGATCATCAAATCCCAGAATTCCAGGATGGTTTGGGTGGGAAGAGACCTTAAAGCCCATCTCTTTCCACCCCTGCCATGGGCAGGGACACCTCCCACTATCCCAGGTTGCTCCAAGCCCTGTCCAACCTGGCCTTGGACACTGCCAGGGATCCAGGGGCAGCCACAGCTGCTCTGGGCACCCTGTGCCAGGGCCTGCCCACCCTCACAGGGAGGGATTTCTCCTCAATATCCCATCTATCCCTGCCCTCTGGCAGTGGGAAGCCATTCCCTCTTGTTGAGTCACTCCAGGCCCTTGGCTGAAGCCCCCCTCCAGCTTTAGGTACTTGAAGGAGCTCTAACATCTCCCTGGAGCTTTCTCTTCTCCAGGCTGTACATTCCCAGCTCTCTGATCACGCTGTATTGGGAATTCCAGTCTGATCAGGAAACGTGCCAGCTCCAGTCCTGTCTCATCCCACACCCAGACAGCTCTAGGAAGCACTGATGGCAGGACAGGGATGCTGGGATGTGGACAAGGAGGATAATAGAGCTCCTCCCCTCATTATCCTGCTCACAGCAACCTTGGAATGGTGATTTCCCGTACAATTCACTCCTTTTGGTGCTAGGAGGAAGGATTTGAAAGGCACAAATAGCTCTGAAAGTCCTTAAGGGGGGAAGGAGGGAGAGGAGGAGGGGAAAAAGAGGAAGGGGGGGAAAGAGGGGAGGAAAAAAGGGGAGAGGAAAAAAGGGGATGGAAGAGGAAGGGAGGGATAAAAGACAAGGGGGAAAAAGAGAAGGAGGGAAAAAAAGGAGGGGGGGGAAAGGAGGAGGGGAGAAAAGGAGGGGAGGAAAAAAACCCACTTAGAAATAATCTAGGTTTTATCCAGCATCATGTCAGGGAATTCAGGCCAGAAGTGGCATTTGGGAACACGAAGAGACCTGCAGGAGTAGATGAAGGCTGATCAGGAACTGTGCTAATTGCCCGTGAGACTGCAGATAATTACCTACAGGCTGGGATCTGCCTGAATTCTGGGAAAAGTATCAAAACTAGGAACGAAAACACTTTAAAGCGTTATGTGCTTGGTGACATTTCCAAGTATCTTGAAAATCTGGAGATGTGTGAAATGGAAATATCCTTCACATTCACCCTGCTGCACCCTGAACAGGGGTTTAGATGGGATATGGGGAAGGAATTCCTCCCTGTGAGTGTGGTGAAGCCCTGGAATGGAATGCCCCAAGAAGCTGTGACTGCCCCATCCCCAGAAGTGGCCAATGCCAGACTGGACAGGGCTTGGAACAACCTGGGATAGTGGAAGGTGTGTCCCTGCCATGGCAGGGGGTGGAATGGGATGGGTTTTAAGGTCCCTTAATCCTGGGATTCCATGATTCTGGAGCCAGGCTGAGAGAGCTGGGAATGCTCAGCCTGGAGAAGAGAAGGCTCCAGGGATGGAGACCTCAGAGCCCCTTCCAGTGCCTAAAGGGGCTCCAGGAGAGCTGGAAGGACTTGGGACAAGGGCATGGAGTGGCAGGACACAGGGAATGGCTTCCCACTGCTGGAGGGCAGGGTTAGATGGAATATTGGGAAGGAATCCTTCCCTGTGAGGGTGGGCAGGCCCTGGCACAGGGTGCCCAGAGCAGCTGTGGCTGCCCCTGGATCCCTGGAAGTGTCCAAGGCCAGGTTGGACAGGGCTTGGAGCACCCTGGGACAGTGGAAGGTGTCCTTGCCCAGTGGAATGAGATTGGATTTAAGTTCCCTTTCCCAGCTGTGCACAGAGGTCCCAAATGCTTCTCCACGGCCCTGGCTGGAGGCAGGAGCTGGGAGCCACGGAGCCACTGCTCACGTCAGAGGGAAAGACAAATGGGAAGTTGCAAAAAGGAGAGTTAAAAAAAGAAATGTTTGCAATATTCCACAAAACCCAGGGTGGCTCCAGGGGGCTTTAGCAGACTGTGCTGGGAAAGGCACTGAGCATTTCCACATCAACAGCCTGGACCAGGAGCTACTCAAGTGTTCTTTTTAAGACAAGAAAAAGGAAGAAAACATGGAAAACACTATGATTCCAGGAGAAATTGTTTGGATTAGTGTTATCCTCCACCCCCTCTCCTCCCACACCACCTCCAGCCTGCCAGGGCAGTGCTCCGACAGGCAGGATCTCTGCCTGCACAAGGGAAAGGGCTCAGTGATGCAGGAAACAGCAGGAAGGGGAATTTTTGGAACAATTCCCTGCTGAAATGCTCAGCTCTCTGCCACAGCACCCCTGCTCTTGATGCCACCTGATTTTCACAAGCAGTTACTTGTCTGTTCCTCTCTTCCTCCATTCCACGTGTCTCAGCCCCAGAATCTGATGCGGAGCCAGAACTGGTCTGGAAGCACAGCACAAAACTGGATTTCAGCTGGAAAACCAGCAAATGGGGCATGGATTTAATGGCTGCTCACCCTGAGGTTTCAGTGCTGTTTGCAGGAGATAATGAAAGGAACAGGGAAGTGAAATTCCCAAGAGAAGTGGGACAAAGCCTACATCATCCCAGCACAAAAAGGGATGCAGGACATCCATCCCTGGTGGTCAGGCACTGGAACAGCTCCCCAGGCAATGGTCACAGCCTCAAGGCTGCCAGAGCCCAAGGAGCATTTGGACAATGCTCTCATCCATGGAACAAAATCCCCTCAAACACAGGGTGGGATTTGGGGATGTCCTGTGCAAGGCCAGGAGTTGGACTTGATGATCCTTGTGGGTCCCTTCCAGCTCAGGATATTCCATGATTCTAAGCGTGGAGAAGGAAATTAATTGGGGAACACAAGAGATAAGGCAGGTCAGGAGCCATGTGCTGAGGGGAAGGAAAACCCAGGGAATTCTGCAAGTCCGGTGGAAGATCCAGCCCTTTACCAGCGTGAACTTGCTGTGAAGAAATGAACCCACTGGCAGCATTTCTCAACCACGAAGTTGCCGAGCTACAGATGCACAATAACATTGGTTTGGTGCAACTTCCTGTGGTTTTGGGACAGGAAGCTGAATTTTCTGGGGCACTTCTCAGGAAATGCCTGGGTGGCTCATCCCGGGTGCAATGTCCCCATCCCAGGCTGTGCCAGCTCCTGGCAGCAGCCACACCTGCACCTGGACATGGGTGGGTGGCAAATATCCAGAAACGGGAAGAACCCTCCAAAATCCCACCCCTGGAAGGCAGTTGGGTCAAGCAGGTACCTACAAAAGCAGGGTAACACCCTCTTTTCCCCATCTGCTCCTTTTCTCCAGCTGCCTTCATCCTCCTCCTCTTCCAAAGCCATCCAGACGCACACCAAGGTTCCTCCTTCAGCTCCATTCCTGCTCTCTGCCCAAGTCCTTCATCTTTCCTCCTCTTCTTCACATCTTTCCATTAAATCATTCCTTCCTTTCCCCCTCCTCATCAATCTTCCCTCCCTTGGAACCTGGCCTTCCTCCTTTCCTGCTGCAAAGGCATGCACAAATCCAAGAAGTCTCCTGTCAGCCCTTCCCTTGATACAAACCCCTGCCAAGGTGCTGCAAATTTAGAAGGATTCTGCCTTATTTTCAAGCTTAAATATGCTCTGAACAGCAAAACCCTGCAGGCAGTGAGCTGTGGCACAGCTAAAGCTTCTCCACAATGCTCCTCCCAACTCATTTTTCCAAGGTTTAAAGCTTAAATTGAGATGAGTTTTCAGCTAGAAATGCTGAACCCCAAGATCACCTTTCAGGGTGTCAAATATTTGTTGTAGAGACACAAAGAATGTGAGTTTAAAAAGAAAAGAGGGGGAAAACCCAACAACTGTTTTACTCATTAAAGAAACAGTTTCCCTTTCCTGCACTAACCTGCCCTTGGAAAAAGATCAGGCATTTCATCAAAAATTCCATTAGCAGCCTGTTTATCTACTTGGAACCTTCCAGGTGTTCTACAGCTGTGTTGATTTTAGGACCAGGACAAGAAGATTTTAGAATCAGAACAGTTTAGAGACAGCATTGCCTGTGAGGTGCCAGGCATAGGGACAGGAGGAAAGGGAAAGCTGTAAGGAGAAAACTGGGAATATTGACCTGCCAGGTGAGGAGATCCCATTTCAGAAATTGCTGAATGTCAGGAAAGTGGCAGCTTAAGTTTTAGGAGTGTTGCTCCCCTGTGCAGGGACAATGGAGGTGACACAGCTGAGAACTTGCCACTTCCACAGAATCCCAGAAACACTGAGCTTGGAAAAGACCTCCAGGATCATGGAGTCCAACCACTGACCTTGTCACCAGACCAGAACAGAGCACTGAGTGCCACATCCAGTTGTTCCATGAACATCTCCAGGGATGGGAACTCCATCCCTGGGCAGCCCCTGCCAAGGCCTGAGCACCCTTTCCATGCAGAAATTCCTGCTGCTGCCCACCCTGAGCCTCCCCTGGCCCAGCCTGAGGCCGTTCCCTCTCCTCCTGTCCCTGTTCCCTGCCAGCAGAGCCCGACCCCCCCGGCTGCCCCCTCCTGTCAGGGAGTTGTGCAGAGCCACAAGGTCCCCCCTGAGCCCCCTTTGCTCCAGCCTGAGCCCCTTTCCCAGCTCCCTCAGCTGCTCCTGGGGCTCCAGACCCTTCCTCAGCTCCGTTCCCTTCCCTGGTCACGCTCCAGCCCCTCAATGTCCTTCTTGTCATGAGAAACCCAAAACTGACCCCAAGATTGGAGGTGGGGCCTCAGCAATGCCCAGCGCAGGGGACGGGCACTGGATGGTCCTGCTGGACGGGCACTGGATGTTCCTGATCCAAGCCAGGTGCCTTTGGCCTCTTGTCCCCCTGGGCACATCTGGGCTCATGTCCACCTTCACACAAGATGCCAAGTTTCTTCCATGAAACCAGCACATTTGTCAAAAATCACATTTTTCAAAATTACATTCAATCCCTCCCTATGAGGGTGGGGAGGCCCTGGCACAGGCTGCCCAGAGCAGCTGTGGCTGCCCCAGCCCTGGAAGTGTCCAAGGCCAGGTTGGACAGGGCTTGGAGCACCCTGGGCTACTAGAAGGTGTCCGGGCCCATGGCAGGGGTGGAACGAGACCTCTAAGGTCCCTCCCAACCCAAACCATCCAGGATTAAATTCACCAAGGCACAAAACAAGGAATGTGGGGTTTTCCCCAACGCTCCATAGAGGGAAGACAAACAGCACCACATCCCCCTGTGAGCCCAGCCCAGTGCAGACAGGACCTTCCCACCCAGTCCCACCCTGCTCCAGCCACACCGGCCCCTTCTGCACCATGCTGGGAGCTGGGAAGAGCCCAGGAGCTGCTAATGGTTCCTTACTAGGATGCAGAATCGTTCAGCTGGTATTCCCTGGATCTGCTGAAGCAGGCCTGCACTCCAGGGTCTCTCCAGAGCCGTTTGATGACTCCAGCCAGCTCAGCCGTCATCATTCCCTCCTCCGCGCTCCCTGCCAGCACGAACAGCTGCCGGGCATCGTCCTGCAGGACAGAGAACGCATCATTTGGGATGTCCATCCACTGAGACCTTCCCCTTCCTGGCACCAACAGCAAGGTTCAACATCTTGGGATCTAATTAATCACTGTTCTAATTAATCACCATCCAGTCCATCCAGTTTTCTCCCAAAAGTCATGGAGTTGTTGACCTCCTGCAGCCAGAAAGGGAAGTTTTGGGGAAGACGCTCCAGGCTGTGGGGTGAGATGCCCTGATCAGAAATGGCCACAGCACTTCCATGGGGATCACAGCTCCGAAGGCACCATTCCCATCAAAACCATGGGGTTTCAGTGATTTGGTGCAATGTTCCAGAGAAAAGGTGGGAATGCTGATGTGCTACTCCAGACCAATGAACTGAACTGGAGGTTTGACCTGGAAAACCTCTGTTGGCGTGGCACAGCACAGGGAAAAGGGAAAGAAAGTGAGTTCTGAGAGATGATGGGATCAAAGCTTTGAGGATTTGCCTTTTGCTGCTAGAGCTGTCGGAAGTGAGGGAGACTGACTCCTTAATAAAACATCTCATCAGGAGATGGGATGGACTGATCAGGATCTGAGCATGAAAAATCCCCCTCAGAAGCCAGCGCAGGACCTGGCTCTTGTCCAAGTTATCCAGTGGATTAGGACAGGGAACCCCACACTGCCCCAAAGCCCCCTCTGCTTTTATTCCTACCCTGATCAGACCTGTCAGGTCCTTCTGGGAGCTGTGAGAGACCTTCCACTATCCCAGGATTCTCCTCCTAACACTGGCTCCTCTCCCCTGAGCCCCAAATCCCCCTGGGCATGTGCCAAGCTCAGGGTGCTGATCCCAAATCCACTTTATTGAGGTGTTAACAGCCAAAATGCAGAGGGACCCCGGTTCTGGATCTGTGTAGGTCACTCCATGGTTTGATGCATTTGGCTATCCTTGGCCTTTTCCTGGGAAAGCATGGCAAGGTTTCTGCCCTTCGGGATGGCAAAAATTCACGGCACTCAGCTCTTGTGAAGCCACCTCAGCATGGGCAGAAAACTGAGAAAGGACTTGGAGTCAGCATCTTCCCCATTCCAGCTCCAAGATCCCAACTTGGCTTTGACAAGCACCAGGAAAGGTGGAAGAGAACTCCAGGAGGATTTGGAGCAGCAGCTGGACAACAGCCTGGGTGAACATGTGAGTGCAGATGTGCCCTTTGGCCAGGACTTGGAATCATAAATCCAAAATAAATACCATAAATTCGAACCATCCGGGGCTCAAGCAACTGTAGCACGAGGCGGAACAGTCACAGTGCAGCCCTGTGCTGACACAATTCCTTTCTCCTGCACATTTCCAGGAGTCCCTAGTTCCCACTCTGTGCCTTTCCCACCACCACAAGGATCAAGGCTTCCTGACTTCCAGCTCAAAGTGCTGGACACAAATGCAAGAAGCAGGCCAGGGAATGCGCAGAGTTAGATGGGAGAGGAAAAGCAGGGCCTCAAACCTCCCAAAATTTCAAGCTCAAAATTCCCAAAAATTCAAATAATTTAGAGAAAGATTTTAAGACTTCTTAAAATTTTTTGAGCATTCAAGCTACTAAGGATTCTTACCCAAAACCTCAGTAAAATATTGATGCTTTGTACTGACAATACACTAAAGTTATGACAGGTTTTTTGATACTTTATCTTGTAACAAATGTATTCTGCCCCGGACTGAAATTCCAGGATTCATTAACACAATTCAGACAAAGGAAATAAATGGAATACTCACTGCTCTGGCAACTTCTCCAAAGTCTATCTTTAGCCTCCCCATGGCTCTGATGATGGCTATGATGGATTGGATGGTGTTGCTGTACACAACCACTTTATACTGTTTGCATTCCTCCTCTGAGTAGCCATCCTCATGGATAATCCTGGAAGAACACCAGGTTATTATTCCCAAGCCAAACCAGAAGGGCACCACACATTTCTTATCCCATCTCACACAAAAACAGAGGTTCCAGCCTGCACTCACTTCATCTGCTTCACGATGGTGCTTTTCCCAGACTCTCCAGCACCTGAAAAGCACAAAAAACATCCAGTTAACCATATGAAACTGAAAGGAAAAGCAGGATGTGCTTTTTCCAGTTCCCACAGAGAAGTTGATGGGGTCTGGAGTAGGATATTCCTCGTGCAGTGCTGTGGATAGCAGAGTTCCACCGTACTGTCCTGGCAGATCCTTCCTGGATTTTATTTACAGATGCCAACAGTCACCACGAGTTCATCTGCTAAAAAACCCTGGAATTTCTCAATTTCCAGAGGTCAACAAAGGCAGCCAGCAGGGAGACAGGTCTGAAGAACTGGGATGAGGATTTATCCAACAGAGCAGCTCCCATCCCTCACTCCAGGCCAAGACAGCCAAAGTGCATCAGCATCCCCAGATGCTCTCACCATTACTGAGCTGGACAGGAAAGGACTTAAACAACCAGGAGGGAAGTGACCTCTGGCACAGGCTAATTTCCAGGTGAAATCTCAGAGATGCAGGTATGTCTGCATCCCAACAGCCTTCCTTCAAGGAATGTCAACAATACCTGGCTTCCAAACCTCTGCAGAGCTGGGAGGGCAGTTATCCCTGGGGGTGTGGGGGTCAGTTATCCCTAGCAGGGGGTCAGTTATACTGGGGAGGTCAGTAATCCCTTGAAGAAGGGTCACTTATCCCTAGAGGGGGGGGTTCAGTTATCTCTAACTGCAAAAAACCAGCAAGTTCCCTGTTTTCCCTAGTTTTTTGTCCCAGATCCCAGAGCACTCCCAAACCAAGTCCCTCCTGTATGGCTCAGGGCAGTGGACACCTGGGATTCCAAACCCTCAGTTATCCTGGTTGATGGAGCCAAGCAGAGCTGCCCACATGCCTGTCCCAGCTGGGAGCGTGCCTAAGGCAGGCATGGTGCTCCTGAAGTCAGCAGAACTCCAGGACTTCACCTCATGTGGCAGCAGGAGCTCAGCACCAAGGAGCTGGCTCTGCCACTGCCTCAGGGCTCCTCGGCCTCAAGACTCCCCAAGCTACACAGCTGGGCTGGCTGCAGGCAAGGAATGATGCTGGACCTGCTTGGATTTGGACAGATGACTCAGGTGAGCGCAGATACAATAAAACACCCGTAGAATTCCAGACTGGTTTGGGTTGGGAGGGACCTTAAATCCCATCCTGTTCCACCCCCTGCCATAGGCAGGGACACCTTCCACTCTCCCAGGTTGCTCCAAGCCCAATCCAACCTGGCCTTGGGCACTGCCAGGGATCCAGGGGCAGCCACAGCTGCTCTGGGCACCCTGTGCCAGGGCCTCCCCACCCTCATAGGGAAGGATTCCTTCCCAATATCCCCTCTAAGCCTGCTCTTTGTCAGTGGGAAGCCATTCCCCCTTATCCTGGCACTTCAGGCCCTTGTCCAAAGTTCCTCTCCAGCTCTCCTGAAGCCCCTTTAGATCTCAGGTCTCCCTGGATCCTTCCCTTCTCCAGACTGAACATTCCCAGCTCTCCCAGAGCAGCTCAGTGTTTGTGGTCAGGTATGAAAACATTAACACTCTGTGGACTCAGCACTTCCACCCTGGGAGGAGACAAAGCCTCATTTTTATTTCCCACGGCCACTCTCCACATTCCCTGTGATTTCCAACCTCCCGTGTCCCCACACAGCCCCGAATTCAGACTGAGAAGGGACTTTTGACATGACCTCTCTGGTTCTGCCCTCTCAGCATCACATTCACTGTCATTTCCTCCTTAGATTATCCCAAAATAATCTCCCACTGCAGCCAAGCTGTTCTACCTGTCACCAACCCCATCAGATCCGACCCTGCCACTACAACGCTAATTCCAACCATTCCTTTAACCTCTTCCCTTCCCCCCTCAACCCCAAACACTGCTGGGTAGAGCAGCAATTCCCCTCTCCAAGGTTACTCTCACCTTACTACAAAAGGATGAGCAGAGGGAGAAAGTAGGAACCCACATCCTCCGAACTGTCTCCTCACTAACACACAACCCCAAACTGGCTCCTCAGCCATGGCCAAGCAGTGAGTTGTTATTCCTAAAGAAGTTTTTCCTGTTGTTCCAGGTTCTCTCTCTCAGGCAAGAGCCACCCAGACAAGGTACCTCATTAACACTCACTGAAAAACATCTCCCCTCCAGCTCCAGCTCTGGAATTGAAGGCTGGAGCTCCTGCTGGGATGGCCCAGGAGATGGGCAATGCCGGGAAAAGAAGGGATTAACACTGCCCATGTCTAGGCTGACACAGAGGAACAGCTTCCCACTGACAAAAGGAGGATTAGATGAGAAAATTGGGAAGAAATTCCATGAGGGTGGCGAGACCCTGGCACAGGTTTCCCAGAGAGGCAGTGGCTGCCCCATCCCTGGAAGCAACCTGGTTCAGAAGGTGTGCCCACGGCAGGGGGTGAGATGAGCTTTAAGGTCCCTTCCCACCCAAACAGTCCCGGGATTCCATGATTCTGGAGACCCTCTGTTCTGGAGCCAGGCTGGGAGAGCTGGTGGTATCCAGCCTGGAGAAGAGAAGGCTCCAGGGATGGAGACCTTAGAGCACCTTCCAGTGCCTAAAGGAGCTCCAGGAGAGCTGGAGAGGGACTTGGAACAAGGACCTGGAAGGACAGGACAGGAGGGAATGGCTTCCCACTGCCTGAGGGCAGGGTTAGATGGGATATTGGGAAGATGGGAATTCCTCCCTGTGAGGGTGGGCAGGCCCTGGCACAGGGTGCCCAGAGCAGCTGTGGCTGCCCCTGGATCCCTGGGAGTGTCCAAGGCCAGGCTGGACAGAGCTTGGAGCACCCTGGGATAGTGGAAGATGTCCCTGCCCATGGCAGGGGGGGTGGAATGGGATGACTGGAAGGTCCTCTCACTCCACTCCAGCCAACCACTCCCCATTTTACTCATCCTTTCTGGACCTAATTTCAACATCTCTGGGTCTCACTTCTGCCCTTTGACGCTTCTCTAAACACTTGCAGATGTTCACACTGGACAAGCTGCAACTCCCCATTTTCCAAGCCACTGGAAAGGGTTTGCATGAAGAGATCCATATTGGACCAACTCAGCAGCTTTTATCCTGCACCCTTCGTTCTCAGCTCTGGGGACCCCCATGTGAGGTGTTTACACCCAGTGTGGCTGAATCCTTCAATAGGGTGATAAAAAATGGGAACTCAAATGCTACTGAAACACTGCTTCAACCTAGAGCAAACTGATGCTCCACACTAGAAATTCACATCAAGAGTGGATAGAGTTACACTGGAATCTTACAGGTTCCTCAGGCAAAGCTCCAGATTCTGGGATCTTAGGCAGGGACTAGATGGGGAGCCAGGAAGACCTCAAAGATCATGAGATGTGAGAGTGGATTTGAACCCATGGAAATCTGGGCATTCCTGGGACATTTCTGCCCATCAAAGGAAAAGCAAATCCTTCTCTTCTGCTCCCATTAGCCCAGCCAGACAGGGATCACATCCTGCCACAAGAAAGCAGGGCTGACCTCAGCGTGAATGGCATAACCCCATGGAAAAACTGCTTCAGAAGCCTTAACTTCTCTCTTCCCAAAATAGCAGCAAGGAACCTCCTTATCCCACCCTGGACACAAAGAGCAGCTCATCTGTTACAGGCATTGTCCCACTCCATGGACACAGGACAAGAATTCCACAACGTCCCTGTCCTCAACACATCCTTCCACGAGAGTCCACCTATTCCCTCTGGAAACCAGATGAAGCCAGGAGGCATCCCAGCTCCTGAAAACCCCCACACCTCACCCAGTGCATCCCAGTAACACCCCAGACCGCCCCAGCGACATTCCAATAACAGCCCAAACCATCCCAGTAACATCCCAAACCATCCCAGTAACACCCCAAGTGCTTAGGGAAAAGCTCAGCACCTAAGTGCTGGAATTCCATCTCCAAGGATAGCAATCCCTGTACAAATTCCTACAGCCAGACCCCTTCTCCCTCCGGAGCAGGAGGGAATTGGAGCAGCTTTCCAGCTGTATCAGCACTGGGCCTGGGAAAGCAAAGGGTACAAAGGGGGGAAATTATCATCCAACCACTTCCCCCAAGGAATCCAGAGGATTTCCTGGAGCAGGAGATGGGAAGCCAAGCAACTTGGCATGGCCACATGCTGGAGATTACACGGAAGGGAGCAACAAAACACAGCTTGGAGTGGGAATTCCAAGGGAGGAATTCCACACAACCCTAGACTTCTGCTTTAAAAATTCTCCAAGGAGGTAGGTCAGACTCCCTACACCTTCCAGACTCAAGCATCCAGTTTCCTGCTCCAGAAAGTCCTAAAAATCCTATTTTCAGTGCTTTTTTTCCCCTGAAGTGGTATCAAAACTGCATTAAACTGTACTTCAGGAAAGGAGTTCCACACACACAATTAAGCAAGTTTCTGAAGAGAAACCAGGTCACTGCTGAAACAAATCCTTCCAGGGACGGAACAGGGATGAACCCAGACAATCCATTAAAGTACAAGTGAGGAAGATAAAACTGAAGGGCCTGACATGGGTGTGTGGCTTGGACCTCCAGGAACAGTTCAGAAACTCCGCAGGGATTTGGCAGGAACTCCACAAGCCCATTCCTGAGGTGCTGCAACCCTTGGTGATCTCCCAAATCCAGGGGTATTTCTCAGCAGTTCCAACATCCCCTGTTAAACAGCTCGGGAATAACCCCAGGTGCTCACGTGAAGCTCCAGGGGTGAGTTACAGACCCGGGAATGTGACAGGACCCTCCGTAGGAGGAGCAGGCTGGAAGCAATGCGGCTCATCTGGCTGTGGTTACAGCTCCCAAATCCCAAATGGAACCAGCTCCCCTCAGACAGGCTGAAAGGGGCCAAAACAACAGCACGACCAAGTTGGGAGGAATCCAGGTCCAAAAATATCCAGTGGCTTTAGAGCCACTGGAAGCGTGGAGCAGGGGCTGTTCAAATCATCCTAAATCCGATGGGTATCTCCCTGATAAACAGATGTCTCCTTTATTTAACACTCATCCCACCCCACAAGGAACACAGACATCTCCCCTTACCCACCAACACCCTCCTTAGTTTTCCGCAGCACTGCATTCCCGATTTGCATTCCGTGAGGAATATCTCCCCAACAACCTCTGCCATCCCATGGACCTGTGCAGCCCCAGTTGGGGAAAGCTGAACTATCAAATCCTCATCCTCTTCGCCACTTCCCTCCTTCCAATCTCACCGTGTGGAATGCATATCCCAACATCCTGACCTTCCTAGAGCTGCCATCCCCGATAACACAGATCCCATATTCCCTTGTCGAGGTTTTTTATTTCAATGGACATCTAGAAAACTCTTGGATACCACAGAATCACATCCAACAAGGGAACTGCACTGGCAATCAGGAGAAAGGGAAAAACACTGGAGAAAGGAGCAGCAGTGTTGTACCACCAGGCTTGAAAAATCCAGCTATTGTTGCAAAAGCCAACAGGAACCAGGAGAGATTAGGCTGACACTTCTAATTCCGTAAGAATGATGGGAAAAACAATATATTCAAATAAGCACGGCACATGGGCTGGCTTCAGCCTCACTGCAGAGGGAACAGGAGCCAATGGCACAGGATAAACCATGTGAGGCTGTCACTGCCTCCGGAGGGGATAGAAATGGAGGCTTGGGTAAGGAATGGCACACTGGAAACAGAAGCAACACTAGCCCCAGGATCACTTCAGTGAAATTTCAAGCACTGCTGGGCCTGCTGGAGCACATGGGCTGAAGCTGACATGGCTGACCAGCAAAAGGTATCTGGAAGCTGCACAGGAGAGCAGCAGCCCCGATAGAAGATTTAGAATCATAGAAGGAATCCTGGAATGGTTTGGGTTGGAAAGGACCTTAAATCCCATCCCATTCCACCCCCCCCGCCATAGGCACAGACACCTTTCACTATCCCAGGTTGTTCCAAACCCCATCCAGCCTGGCCTTGGACACTCCCAGGGATCCAGGGGCAGCCACAGCTGCTCTGGGCACCCTGTGCCAGGGCTTCCCCACCCTCAAAGAATTCCCATCTTCCCAATATCCCATCTAACCCTGCCCTCCAGCAGTGGGAAGCCATCCCCTCTCATCCTCACACTCCAGGCTCTTGTCCAAAGTTCCTCTCCAGATCTCCTGGAGCTCCTTTAGGCACTGGAAGGTGCTCTAAGATCTCCTTGGAGCCTTCTCCTCTCCAGGCTGAGGATTCCGAGCTCTCCCAGCCTGGCTCCAGAAGGGGTTTTCCATTTTGCCTTGAAAGTACTGGAACCCCAACCCAGCTTTAATAAAGGCTTTAAACATGTAACGATTACTTCAAAGCTTAGAAACATCCCATGACCATTTGGAAGGTTAAAATATCTCCAGGAATTCTGCACTATTCCTGGGAAACATGAGGCTGGAGGAACCTGCGCCTGTCCCCTACACCCAGACCTGAACGAACATTGACAGTTCTGAGAAATTCCTTAAGGAGTTGCTGAAACAGCCACAAACCAGCAGCAAACCCCCCTCTGCTGCCTCCCTGCAAGTGCTGCAGGCCAGGCTGGATGGGGCTTGGAGCAACCTGGTCTAGTGGAAGGTGCCTGTGCCCATGGCAGGGGATGGAACGGGATAAGCTTTAAAATCCCTCCCAGCCCAAATCATCCTGGGATTCTATCAGCACAGATCCAGCCCAGACGTCAGATTTGAATTTGTTTGTCCAGCTCTTTGATCTCCCCCAGGAGTGTTTTGAAAGAATTATGGTTGTTGTCGAGCAGCGTGCCTGGAGACCCCCATGGAGAGGCCTGGTGTGGCTCTTGGCTGAACATCAAACCACCATCCCCGGCCTCCTGGGCACCCCCTGATCCCCACAGCTCCTCATCCACACTCTTAGGGGATTACAGAACCATGGAATGGTTTGGGTTGGGAGGGGCTGTAAAGCTCTTCCCATCCCACCCCCTGCCATGGGCAGGGACACCCTCCACTAGACCAGGTTGCTCCAAGCCCCATCCAACCTGGCCTGGAACACTTCCAGGGATGGAGACTTTAGAGCCCCTTCCAGAGCCTAAATGGGCTCCAGGAGAGCTGGAGAGGGACTTGGGACAAGGGCATGGAGGGACAGGACAAGGGGGAATGGCTTCCCACTGCCAGAGGACAGGGATAGATGGGATATTGGGAAGGAATTGAGGGTGGGGAGGCCCTGGCACAGGGTGCCCAGAGCAGCTGTGGCTGCCCCTGGATCCCTGGAAGTGTCCAAGGCCAGGTTGGATGGGGCTTGGAGCAGCCTGGGATAGTGGGAGGTGTCCCTGCCCACAGAAATGAGATGAGCTTTAAGGTCCCTTCCAACTCAATCCATTCCAGGCTTTCATGATAAATGGATGTGCTTGGAGATACGGGGTAAAAAGGCCAGGTCTGATGTCTTTGGCGCCAAGTCTGGGTGGCAACAGCAGAGAAATAGCCAAGCAAGGCCTGTTAAATGGGAGTTAGATGACAAAGCAACAGATAACTTGGAAAGAGAGGGAACAGTGGGAAGAGCCAAGCTTGGAAAAGATACTCCTTAGTTTTCCTGATTATCAAGTGTCATCTTGTGCTGGGCCTGTTTTTAAAAGTCAAACATCCACTGAATTTCCTGCAGGGACAACAATCCTGAGCTGTTCCAAACATGCAGCCGGGCTCTCCCTGCCTGGCAGCTCCTGCTGAGGGATAAGCTCATTCCCCAAACACGGGGAGCTTGCGGGGGATGGAGACCCCAAACCACTGAGCTCCAGGAGGCCAAGCTTGTGTGCCAGCATTCCCAGTGTTTGTTTCTAAAGCTGACCCAGGCAGTACCACGCCGGTAACCAGAGAAGGTTAAAGGAGGTGCTGAAGTGACCAAACACCAACTGGGAAAACATGAAACAAGAGCCAGGCATCGGATCCCCAGGAACAAAGGAGACAGGACAGGGATCACCACAAAGAGCGTGCTAGAAAAATAATCGGCATCTGTCCCTCATTTCAGCTCCAAACCCCATTTAAGTCATTAAAAGACCATTTTTCAATCCCACCTCTGCAGGGAACAAGTGCCTGCTGCATCCCAGGAGGAGTGGGCATAGCTCTGCTCACTCCAAACTTCCAGGAGATTAGATCCATGATCTAATTAAAAAATTCCTCTTTACAGCTCCCTCTGCTCTTCCGAGAAAAGTTATTTCAATGCTCTGCCTCAGAATTTAATGAAACTTGAACCATATCCAGAGGGCTCTTGGAGGATAGATGGAATGGCAACTCCTCAACCAAGCTGTCTGCTGGAAATTGTCCATCCCCAAATCCCAGTGCTGGGCATGGACACTCACCCGTGTGTCCTGACACGAGCACGTGATGTACACACAACACAGGGGACAGAAGAATTCCCATCCCACAGCTGGAAAATGGCATTGTGCAGAAAAGAGGGCGTTTGGTGGAACAAAAGCTCTTTTCCAGGAGATTAAATAAATCATGGCTGATTCCTGAAAAACTCGAGGAGTTCAGGCACTCTGGAGATAAGGAGCATTTTGCCTGCCCTGCATGTGGTTTTGGTGCCAAAAGGGCAGAACAGAAAATCAAGGGGAAGATGCACAGAGACCCAATGGAAAGGTGGGAAAACATGGGTGGAAGCTGCAGCTCCAACACCTGAGGACAGGGAAATTCTAGCCTCCAGTGCAGGTGTGGAAAGACCTCCTCAGAGCTCAAAGCCCACAGAAGAGCTGTGTCTTCAAAGAGATCTGACCTATTATAATCATGGAATTGGTAAGGTTGGAAAAGCCCTCTCAGATCGAGTCCAACCGCATTCCAGCACTGCCATGTCCACCCCTAATCCACACCCCAAGTGCCACATCCACATGTTTTTTGAGCATTTCCAGGGGTGGAGACTCCACCACTGTCCTGGACAGCTGTGCCAGAGCTGGACAACTTTGCCATGAAGAAATTTTCCCTGATATATAACCTAAATCTTCCCTGGTGCAATCTGGCTTGAGTCAGGTCCTTGTGAAGTGTGTGAGGAGAACCCTCCCATGGCCACGAGCCACCAGGAACCTCCAGCAGACCCAGATACCCACAAGATCAGAGAAACAACAGCTCCCTGCAGCTTTCCCAGCAGGATTCCTCCATCAGATCCCACAAGGAAGGACACTTGGAGCAGCAGCCACTGCTGGGACAACATCTGGAGACCAACACTCCATCCCAGAGCTTCCTATCACCATTCCAAGGGCATTCAGCAGCTCCAGAGCTGAGGAGCAGCCAGGTCTAACCCCCAGATGGATCCTCTGGAATAGGGATCCAAAGCACAGCTGCTGTGCTCCGAGAAAAGCCACTTCAATTAACGATATCATTAACTGCAGCACCAGCTCAGCCTGGATTTGCATCCCCAGAAAACACCTTCCTACCTTAAACCAAAGCACAACCGAAACAGTGCTGAGGATGCTTTGGGGAATTCAGGAAAGAAAAAAGCTTGGAAAAATCAGTGTCAGGAAAAAGCCGAGGGCTCCCGGAGCAGTGGAGGGTGAATTATGCAAATTAAGGTTATTTTAAAACAAATTTATGCTTTTAATTGTTTTTGCATTAATTAGCAGCACCACTTCAACGTAATTACACAGAGTATCCAAAGCCAGGGAAGCTGTCCAGGCTGGGTGTTTTGGGCAAAACCAGTCCAAAGCTGGTGCATCCACAGAGCCAGAGCCACAAAAATGCCCTTTACACAGGGATTTGGGAATGGGACAACTCTGGAATCCGGCTTTCCCACCTGGGGTCACACAAACCCCTGAGACATGGCCCAGAACATGCCAGACCTTGGAAAGGCACTGGAAGCGGAGTGAAGGATCTGGGTTAGCTCCTAACCCAACCAGGAAGAGCTCCAGCACCCTGCTCCATCTGGCTGCTCATCCCAGCTGGAAAAATCTGCCAGCTCTCCCCATCAGCAGAACCACAGATGTGCCTGTCGAGGAGCCTTTTCCTGGGGGCAAATGGGAGTGAGGGCTCCTGGGCCATTCCCAGCTTGTTCCCAGCCTCCCAGGAGCTTTGGCTGCTGTTCCAGAGAGTGAACCCATGGTTGCCAGCACTCTGACCATGCCAGTGGCAATGCCAGCGGAGCTGCCCGTGGCATTCCTCCATGGAACAACAATTACATCCCACAGGGTCGTAACAACCAGGGTCAGTCATTATTCAGTACTCAGGTTTCATTTGTTTTAGAAAACATCCCCAAAACTCGGAATTGCTCAACAAACTTCGGAGTTGTGAAAGGAAAGGACTTGAAATCCCTGTGGAGAAGCTGCCAGGAACAGCTCCAGGATTAACATTACCCCAGCAATCCTGCAGTTATCCAGGTGCTGGGGCCACTTCCTTCAGCATCCAAACCCTCTCCCAGGTGGCAGGCGCTGGAAAAAATCAAGCCAAAGCTCCCAGGAGAAGGAAACACAACTGGAATTCTCTCCCCTTCCTCCCCTACTCAAGAGAAGATAAAGGTTATGGAGGAGAGAAAGGAAAACACACCCAAACCCTGATTTGGGGATTTCTGTCTTCCTGTCCTCTCCCAGATCTCCTGATTTTTGGGCTATTTGACTTCCTTTCCTCTCCTTTCCTAAGATCTTCCAATTCTGGCTGTATTTGCTTTCCTCTTCTCTTCCCAAATCTCCTGATTTCAGGTATATTTTACCTCCTTTCCCCCTCTTTTCCTGAATCTTCCAAATTTAGCTGTATTTGCTTTCCTCTCTTCTACCAAACCTCCCGATTTTGGGTATATTTGCCTTTCTCTTGCTCTCCTCTCCCAAATCTTCTCATTTTGGCTGTATTTTACTTCCTCTTTTCTTCCCAAATCTCCCAATTTTCAGTGTCTTTACTTTCTTCTCTCTTCTCCTCCTAAACCTCCTGATTTCAGGTGTATTTTATTTCCTCTTCCTCTCCTCTCCCACATCCCCCCTGATTTTCATGTGCACTTGATTCCTCTCCCAAATTTCCTGATTTGGGCTGTATTTCACTTCTTCTCCTCTCCCAAATTTCACGGTTTTTGCCTTCTTCTCCCTCTCCTCTTCCAACCCTCCAGATTCTGGGTCCATCCGTGCCTCCCCAGCCTCCTCACAGCCCAGCTGGGAAGGATCCAGCTCCCTCTCCACAGGCACAGCCCTTTCCTCGCTCATCACAACTCTGCAGATCTCAAACTGGGGCAACTCTTTTAGCAGAGCTGGGAAGGGTGGGTGGACTCCAAACTTCAGGAAAAATCCATTATTTTTTCACCAATCCTCTCTGAGAGGGGCAGAAACCACCCAGGGAATAACACGAGACCCTGCAGATCCAGACAATTTTAAGTGGGATAAAAAACCCTTCCTCAAACAATGGAAAAGTCCTCATGGACTTTTCCATTGGCTTCATGGAAAGGATGTTCCCACTGCAGATAATTTCTCCTGGGAATTCCCTGTTCTGCTTTACCTGCACATCAAGAACGATGTGTGTGGGGAGATTTCAGCATTCCCTGGTATTCCCAGGAATCACCACACTCAGTTGTAAAACCAGGAAATATCTGAGAGAGATTTGCAAGTGACAACCAGGTGCAAACGTGACCTGGGATCAGGTAGATCCAGAGGCAGGTCCAGATGAACATTCCAATTACTCCTAAAAAGCTCCTCACCTGAAGACACACCAGGAACTGCAGGAATTTTCCTGCCATCCAAAAAACAAGAGTGACCCAAAATCAGCTGCTGCTCTGAGTTCTAAAGCCTCACCTGGTCTTTAACACATTCCAACTGATCATTGTACAATTTTTGGAGTACTCCCCCCATTCCATGCTTGCTGATAAGACCAATCTCATCCTCAAAGCCTTCGGTGCTTTGGAAAAAAAAAAGTCATACAAAAACACGAGGAAAGAATTATTGCAGGGAATGTGCAAGTGTTGCTTATTAACACCAAAACAAACACCTGGAGAACAAAGGACTCTCCTGACACACAGCCAAGAGCTTTTCCATGGACACACCAAGTACAAAGCTCGGAGCAGCTCCAGCAGGGAGCGATGAAAACGGGCTAAATGAGAAAGAAAAAGGATTCCTGGAGCAGGGTGGTTCCTTAACACATCCTGCTCTAACAGGACCCACTCAGCACTGCTGTTCGGATCCTCACAGACTCCATCTGTCTCCTCCGAGACGGCAAAATCAGGATAATCAAAAATACACACCCAGACCTTGAAAAGAGAGACCAGCGTGAGCAGATGGTTCATCGGCCCCGAGTGGTGCTTATAAAATGTGAGGATTTGAACAGAATTCCAAAATCCCAGACTGGTTTGGGTTGGAAGCTCATCCCAGTCCATCCCCTGCCATGGACAGGGACACCTTCCACTGTCCCAGACTGCTCCAAGCCCCATCCAGCCTGGCCTTGGACACTCCCAGGGATGGGGCAGCCACTGCTGCTCTGGGCACCCTGTGCCAGGGCCTCACAAGGAGGGATTTCTCCCAATATCCAATTTCTCCCCAGTATCTCATCTCAATCTGCTTCCCCAGCCTTCAGGGAGGGTAGTCTGTGCCTCCTCTGAGCTTCCATCATCACTTCCAAGAACTCCAGAACACAGATCAAACCCAGCAAAACTAAAGGGAATCTGCCGCCCTTCCTATCCATCCACCTCTTCCCAGATCCTGAGAAAAAGCCAAGAGACAGAGAATTGACACCTCCTGTTCCCATGCGCTGAATCCCCCCAGGATGTCCCACCTCTGCTGGTCCCAAATGCACGGACTGGGAACTTAATTCCAGCCCCAGCATTCCCTCCCTTCCCTGCCGGACCCGCGGGATGAGACCTCCGTCTCCCAGCCTTGGCCCAATCCCACCGGGGAGGGACCGCCCTCCCCCCGGGCAGCCAGGAGGGAGCACGGGGAAATTCCATCGGGACACGGAGGAGACATTCCATCGGGAAAAGCCCGAGAGCCGCATCCCAGGACAGCTCAGAACACCCGAGCCCCCCACAAGGATGGGATAAGCCATGCCCTCCCCCTCGGAAGGGGACCAGGGGTCCCTCAGGACCCTTCTCAGCCCTCGGGGATCCCTCGGGAACCACCTCAACTCCCCCCAGGGATCCCCCTCAGCCCCCCCAGGGATCCCCTGGGACCCTCCTCAGCCCCCCCAGGGATCCCCTGGGACCCTCCTCAGCCCTCCCAGGGATCCCTCAGGACCCTCCTCAGCCCTCCCAGGGATGCCCTGGGACCCTCCTCAGCCCTCCCAGGGATCCCCTGGGACCCTCCTCAGCCCCCCCAGGGATTCCTCGGACCCTCCTCAGCCCCCTCAGGGATGCCCTGGGACCCTCCTCAGCCCTCCCAGGGATCCCCTGGGACCCTCCTCAGCCCCCCCCAGGGATTCCTCGGGACCCTCCTCAGCCCCCTCAGGGATCCCCTGGGACCCTCCTCAGCCCCTCCAGGGACCCCCACTTCTCCATTCCCAAACTCCTTCCTGAGGGTGGAGGCCCCCTTTGCCTCCCCAAAGTCCCTCCCGAGACCGGAAACTCCCATTCCCCTCTCCCCCCCCGGCCCCTCCTCACCGAGCAGACGAGCTCTCCACCTCCTTGGCCGCCTTCTCGCCGTCTTCCCGCAGGTTGCGGTCGATCATTTACTCCTCTCCACCGCCGCCTTATCCTCGGCGCTCAGCGTGCACCCCATGGCGGCGGCGGGGCGGCCGGGCGGCCGGGGGCGGTGGGCCGGGACCGGACCGGGACCGGGACCGGGATCGGATCGGGGCCGGGATCGGGATCGGGGCCGGAGCTGCCTCGGCCCGGGCGGCTCCTGAGGCGGCGCCGGATTTCCGGTCCTGAGCCGCAAGGCACGCCGGGAAATAAAGTCCCGCGGGCTGAGCGCGTGAGGAGGGCGCTGCTTCCGCCTCGGTAGAGCGGGGCATGATGGGAGGAAGCATCACCTTCCGCCACGTTAGAACGGAGTATGATGGGGGAAAAAAAGCGCTTTACTTCCGCCTCGATAGAGCGAGACATGATGGGAAATGCTCGACTTCCGGCTCGGTGTGGTGAGCATGATGGGAGTTGTAGTCCTCGCTGGGGTCCGTGGCGGCCGCAGACCCCCAGGCCCTGCCTACCCTCCCCAGCCCGCCCTCATGATGGGGGCTCAGGCTCCGCACCCCCAGAGGGCCGGGCCTCGGCCCCGCGGCTGCCAGGCGGGCTCGGGGAAATGGGAACTGGTTTCCGGGACTGAGGAGGGGTCTCAGGGCAATGGGGGGATGGAGGGAACCCCCTCCGCAGGAACCCCCCTCCCCTCCCCGGCTGTGGAGTGGCCACACAGGGGTGGTGGGCACGGAGCCACCTCTCCTGGGGAGCCCCCAAACACGAGCCCCACACTCATCCCTTGCCCATCACTGGGCTTGTGCCCCCCAGCTGCTGCCCCCCAACCCCGGTGGTGCCACGGGACCCCCGAACCCCGCAGTGGCGGCAGTGCTGACCCCCCCGCACCCACCCAACGAGGGTCGTGGGACCTCCCCAGTCACCTGTGATGGCAGCAATGAGGATCCTCCCACAGCCCCGTGAGCATCGTGGGACCCGCACCCCCCCCCGGCAGTAAGGACCCCACACACATCAGCAAGAGTCGTAGGACCCCCAATCCCCCGCTGTGGTGACAGAGACCCCCCAAATCCCAACGAGAGCCGTGGGACCCCCAATCCCCCTCCAGCAGTGAGAATCACTCCCACTCCAGCAAGTGCCATGGGACCCCCACCTCTCCATGGCTGCAGCGAGGAGCCCCCACCCCATCACCCCAGTGGGCACTGCGGGACCTCCCCAATTCCCTGTGGCTGCAGTGAGGACCCCCCACACTCCAACAAGTGTTGTGGGACCCCCAACCCTCCATGGCAATGTGGTACCCCCAGCCCAGTAAGCACTGTGGGACCCCCAACCCTCCACGGCGGTGACGAAGCCCCCTCTCAACAAGTCACTATGACCATCTCTCCCCTCACAGCCACATTTACCCCAACCCCCCCCAAACGCTACAGCCCCGCTTTGGCAGAGCCCGCCACGGGCATGAACACCCCGCTCCCCCCACCCCACTCCATCCCCTCCGCCGCCGCCTCCTCCTCGATCTGCCCCGGGATGCGGAAATCCACGGGGGGCAGGTCCCGCTCGGGGCTGGGGGGCTCTGGAGGGCGCCCGGTGCTCTGGAGGAACTGTAGAAAGTTCTCCTCGATGGAGCCCTCGCGGCTCGGCAGCCGCAGGTCCTCCTCGGGGGCTGCTTGAAGAAGCAGGGGAGGAGCCGGCCAAGCTCCCCGCGGATCTGCCGGTTGAGGCAGCCGTAGAAGAAGGGGTTGGAGGTGAAGCAGCAGAACCCCAGCCAGGTGACCACAGTCTCGGCTGCCGGCCCGGCCAAGGGCCGAGCACTCAGCGCTGTGTACAGCTGAAAGGAGAAGTAGGGCAACCAGCAGAAGAGGAACTGGCCGCCCACGGCCAGCAGCACGGCGGCCGCCTTGCCCCCGCCAAACATCCTCTGCGGGGTGGTCCGAGGAGCCCCTGAGGTGGTGACCATGGTGGAGCGGCTGCTGAGTGATGCCGAGCGCCGGCGCGGCGTCTCCATCCAGGTGGGCGGCGGGCCGTGGTGCATGGCTGCCACCCGTGCCACCTTGAACATGCCGCAGTAGACCACGACGATGATGAGGAGGGGCAGGACGAAGTAGAAGGCGGCGAAGAAGACCACAAAGACCTTGCAGGACGGCCCCCGGCTCCACTGCAAGGAGCAGCCGTGAGCGCCAGGCGCTGGTGGGCGGTCGGGGGACAACCAGCCCAGCACGGGCACCAGCGAGGTGGCCACAGCCTTGAGCCACACACCAGCCAGCACTCCGGCCACCAGCCCCGCGGTCATCCGCACCTCGTAGCGCAGCGGGTGCACCACGTAGTAGTAGCGCTCCACGTTGACGGTGGAGATGGAGAGGATGCACATGGAGGTGAGGCACACGCTGAGGAACAGGTACACGCGGCACACGGCCTCGCCCAGCCCGGGGCTCTCGAACACCGCCGAGCCCGACAGCATCTCCAGCGGCATCAGCGTGAGGGCAGCCAGGAAATCCACCAGGCACAGGTGGAACACGAAGACGAACTTGCGGAGCGCCGGCGTCTTTGCGATGACCGTCATGACGGCGGCGTTGCCCACAATGGCCGTGAGGTCCAGAAGCACCATGAAGAACAGCCCCACAGACTTGGAGGCCACGTCCTTGGGCTTGGCCTCGGCCGTGCTGTTGGGGGGCCGGGACCCCCTCTAGAGCCATTCCAGCCCCACGGGGAGGGCAGGAAGGGCTCCATCCTGTGCCGCCGGCCTGGCGGCAAGTACGGCGCAGCCGGGCATCGCCAGAGGGTCACATCCTTGCTGGTCCGGGGGTGGGGATGGGGGGTGGGCCGCTGTGGGGGTGGCACTCAGAGTACCCAAAGGTGCCCCCCAGCCCCACTCATCTCCCCGCTGCTCAGCGAGGGGGTACCTGGGGGAGGTGGAGCTGTCACTGGGGGGGGCAGGACCCTGGGAGGACCCCTGACCACTGAGCTGGACCCCCAGTTGCAGCCCCCAGGTATCTGGGGGGAGGTGGAGCTGTCAGGAAAGGGGGAGAGACTCTGAAGGGACCCCTGAGAGCCAAGCTGGAACCCCAATTGCAGCCCCCCCAGTACCTGGGGGAAGGTGGAGCTGTCATGGGGAGAGACCCTGGGTGGAACCCTGAGAGCTTGGGGGGGCTCACAGGTGACTTCTGAGCCATGGCAGGGGTCACAGCAGTGCTGGGGGGAAGGTGGAGTTGTCATGGGGGGGCACAACCCTGGGGGGACCCCTGAGAGCTGAGCTGGACCTCCACCTGCATCCCACAGATACCTGGGGCAGGTGGAGCTGTCAGAAGAGGGGGGAGACACTGAGGGGACCCCTGAGAGCCATGGTGGGATCACAGCCGGCCCTTGAGAGACACGGGGTGGGTCTCAGCTCAGGTGTGACCCCCATCCACAGCCCCCAGGCACCTGGGGGGAAGGTAGAGCCGCCAGAGGGGACAGAGAGCTCTGGGGGACACCTGAGATCCCAGGGAGGGTTCAGCTGTGACCCCCCCCCCACCACAGTCCCCATCACCCCCTCTCCGTCTCCACAACCCGCTACATCAAAGCCCTTTCCCAACCAAAAGCCTCATTCCCCCCCAAAATGAGCAATTCTGGGGTAAACCCCCCAAATTCCAACGTTTCAACCCAAACCACCCCAGTGGAGCCCTTTGCCCAGAGTGTGGGGACCACACGGGGGGTGGGGGGAGGCCGGGATGGGTGGGGGGTCCTGAGAACGAGGAACGGGGAGGGCCCAGCACCCCCAAGTCCTGGGTTCACCCTTTGTGCTTCGAGGGCCTTGTGTGACCCCCCACCCCGAGCTCACACCCCTCCATGGGGATATGAGGGGAATGCGGGGGCTACCCCGGCCCCCCCTGGGTGTTCCCCAGCGGGGCGGGGGTCCCCACCCCTGCACCCGCTGCACCCCGAGGGAAGGATGCTGATGGAATATGGGGGTGCAGCCGCGGGTCCCCCCCTCCCCTCCTCACTGCCCGCTTCCCTCGCCCAGCGCCCCGGAGCGATGTCACCGGTTGGGGACCCCCCCTCCCATCCCCGGGGGAGTCTCCCCCACCTCCCCAGTATCTCCCCACCTCCCCAGGCCATCGCCCCCGCGGGGCTGCTCGGCCGCGGCACCTACCCTGGGGGTCTGCATGGAGCCGGCCTGAGGGCGCGGGTCCCCGGTCCGGCTGGGGGAGGGGTCGGGGCTGGGGGGTGTCCCCGGGGTGGCGGGGATGCTCGGGGCCGGAGCCACTGCGGCGAGGGCTGCTCCGCACCGCCCGGCTGCCGGGTCCTAGCGCCGCCCGCCTCGCCTCGGTACCCGGGAACGGCCCCCTCGGGCCCCGGAGCTGCGGGCCCCGGAATCGGGGGGTCGCTGCCTCCCGAAGCCTGGCTTTGCCCTCCCAGTGGAGGACGGAGGGTGGGACGCCCCCGGGTGCTGCCCCGCGTGTTGCTTCGTGCCTCAGTTTCCCCATTTGGCTCCCAAAAGCGATGGGGAGGGGACGGGGCCGTGGCTCGGGGGAGAAGCCCCTCGGGGAGGGAAAGGGGGAGCTCGGGGGGTGCAGCGCGGAGGTGAGCTCGGGGGGGAAGGGGTGGGAAGGGGGCGATGGGGTGCAGATTCACAGTGGGGGCAGGGATGGGGATGGGGTGCGGAGGGTGCCGGGGGGGCGCTCAGAGGGGCCGCAGAGCCCCCCAGCTCTGCCTACCCCCACCCCAGCGCCCCCTCCCTTGGTCCGAGTTCAGCAACGGAGCAAGCGGGATGGGGTCGGTGCCCCTCCCCGCCACGCCCCGTGCCTCAGTTTTCCCAGGACATCGCCATTCCCTTGCAGGAAGGGGGGGCCCCCATCTTTTCCATCCCCCCAAAATCCTGCTCGGGCTGCGAACTTTCCCCCTGCAGTGCCCTGGCCCCCATCCCAAGGGTGCCCGGGTGGGATGCGCGGCCACCAGGATCCCATTCCCGGGATGGGGGCTGACAAGTGAGCCGTGGGTGACGTGTGTCCCTGCGCGTCACGTGTCCATTGCCAGGCTACGGGCTCCCAAAAATAAATCCACCCAAACCAGATTAGAAACGCCCGACCTCGGATGAACCAGCCCTGGCATTCTGGGGCCCGCGGGCGGCTCCCGGTGGGACCCCGGGCACCGGGAACACCGGGAATAGCGGCACGCGGCTCCCGGTGAGCAGGAACAGGGCGGATCCGCGGGGATCCATCCTGCCCGGGGTCCGGCCCCTGTGTCGGAAGCAGAGCACGGGAGTGGGTCCTGGTCCATAGAGTGGGGGAACGCACGGAACCCCCTTTTCCTGGGAACTCGTGTGGGCAGCAAATACCTGAGGACACCCGCTCTGGTACCCCAGACCCCTGGCACTACAGCACCCCAGTCCCCAAGCACTGCACTGTCACAGCCCCTGGCATCCCAGTGCCCATTTTCTTGGCACCCCCTATGCCAGCACCTCGGGACCCCAGTACCTCAACATGCTGGCATCCCAGTACTCAATACCTTGGCGCCCCAGTACCCCAGCACACTGGCCTGCTAGTGCCTCAGCACCTCAGCACCCTGGCATCCCAGTGCCCCACACCCCGTCACCCTGGCACCCCAGCATCCCAGTGCCCTGGCACCCCAGTGCCTCAGCACCCTGGCACCCCAGCAACTGAACATCCCAGTGCCCCTGGAACCCCAGTACCTCAGTGTCCTGTCACCCCACTATCCCAGCATCCTGGCACCCCAGCTCCCCAGTCCCCAAGCACCCCCCTATCCCAGCACCTTGGGACCCCAGTACCTCAACATCCTGGCATCCCAGTGCTCAATACCTTGGCACCCCAGTACCCCAGCACACTGGCCCTCCAGGATAGCAGCACCCTGGCACCCTAAGACTACTGACACCCCAACATCCTGCTACCCCAGTACCCCAGTCCGCAAGCACCCCACTATCCCAGCACCCTGGCACCCCAGCAATCCAACACCCCAGTGCCCCAGGACAGTGGTACCCAGTACCTCAGTGTCCTGTCACCCCACCACCACACCATCCTGGCACCCCAGTAGTCCAGTACTCTGGCCCCCAAGTACCTCAACATTCTGGCACCCCAGTACCCCAATACTCCAAGCTAGCCATCCTCCCGCACCCCTGCCCCTCAGCCCCTGGCATCCCAGTACCCCAATACCCTGAGATACTCATCCCCCAGCACGCCTGTACCCCAGAACCCCAGGGTACCAGTGTCCCAATACCCCAGCACCCCAGGTTACCTGTGTCCCAGCACCCCAGTCCCGGGCACCCCAGTACCCCTGTCCCTGTCCCATCTGCAGAGCCCCTGCTGGACACGCAGGTTAAGCGTGTTCACGTGTGTGTGGGTGTGTGTGGGTGTGTGTGGGTGTGTGTGGTGTGGGTGTGTGGGTGTGTGTTTGCACACCTGGGTACACCCTTGTGTCATGTGTGGCTGCCTGGGGGGGTCACACAAGTCTGGGGGTACATCTGTGTGCACACGTGTGTGAGGGGGCACACACACGTACGTGGGCTGTGCACACGTGTGTCTGTGTGTGTGTGCTCACACACGTCTGTGTGTCTGTATGTGTGTGTCTGTGTGCTGACGTGTCTGTCTGTGTGTCCGTGTCTGTGTGCTCACACACGTGTGTCTGTGTCCCTGTCTTGTGTGTGCTCGCACGTGTATCTGTCTCTGTGTGTATGCTCACACACGTCTGTCTGTGTGTCTGTGTGTGCTGACACACGTCTGTGTCTCTGTGCGTGCGTGTGCTCACACACATCTGTGTGTCTGTCTGTGTGCTGACACGTGTCCGTGTGTCCGTGTCTGTGTGCTCAGTCTGTGTCCCTGTCTGTGTGTGCTCACACGTGTATCTGTGTGTCTGTGTGTGTGCTCACACGTCTGTGTGTCTGTCTCTGTGTGTGTGTGTCTGTGTGCTGACACGTGTCTGTGTGTGTGCTCACACGTGTCTGTGTGTGCCTGTCTGTGTGTGTGCTTACATGTCTCTGTGTGTGTGTGTGTGTCTGTGTGCTGACACGTGTCTGTGTGTGTGCTCACACGTGTCTGTGAGTCTGTGAGTCTGTGTGTGTGCTGACGTGTCTGTGTGTGCTCACACGTGTATCTGTGTGTCTGTGTGTGCTCACACACGTGTCCGCGCGTGTGTGTGCTGACACGTGTCTGTGTGTCTGTGTGTGCCTGTCTGTGTGTGCTGACATGTCTGTGTGTCTGTGTGTGTGCTCACACATCTGTGTGTCTGTCTCTGTGTGTGTGTCTGTGTGCCTCTGTGTGTGCTGACGTCTGTGTGTCTGTGTGTGCTCACACGTGTCTGTGAGTCTGTGTGTCTGTGTGTGCTCACACGTGTATCTGTGTGTCTGTGTGTGCTCACACGTGTGTCTGTGTGTCTGTGTGTGTCCCTGTCTGTGTGCTCACACACGTGTGTGTGTCCCTGTGTGTGTGCTCACACACGTCTGTGTGTCTGTGTCCTCGTCTGTGTGTGTGCTCACACACGTGTGTCTGTCTGCGGTGTCTGTCTGCGTGTGTGCTCACACGTGTGTCTGTGTCCCTGTGTGTATGCTCACACACGTGTGTCTGTTGTTAAAAGCTGCAAATGTTTATTAAACTATGAAGGTTCTCCTCTGTGGTTGAAGGAGAATACGCTTGCAGAATTACGCCCATATAACCGGAACCATATGAATTGCCAAAGATGTGCCTTCGTAGTTTGTGAAATATGTATTGCCAAATATGTGCTGCTTCCACTTATAAGTTATGTAAGTAAAGAGATATTATACCAAATATGGAAGAAAAAGATGAGGGTCATCAAAAGGACAAAAGAGGAGGACTTCTTACTTCAGCCTCGACGACCACCAGGAGGCAGAAAAAGACCCCCTAGCAACAAGATGCACATCCGCAGAGGGAACCACAAGCTACAAGCGGAAGAGCAATACAGGAACAAGAAAGCGGAAACAACACAGTATAAAAGGACAATAGTTAGAAGCATAAGCGTGGCAGTTGGTGGAGCGGAGACTCCCCTGTCACCCAGCGCTGCTTTTGCTCACATTCTACTTGCTTAATTATTAATAAATTGCATCTAAGAAAATCAAAGTGTGTTCTTAGTTGCCACACTTATAACATCTGTGTGTGTCCCTGTCTGTGTGTGTGCTCACACACGTGTCTGTGTGTCTGTGTCTGTTTGCGTGTGTCTGTCTGTGTGTGTCTCTGTGTGTGTGCGCTCACACACGTGTGTCTGTGTGTCCGTGTCCCTGTGTGTGTGCTCACACACGTGTGCTGTCACGTACCGCACGCACCCGGGACCAATCCCGCTGCCCCCTGAGACACCCAGGGTCCCCCAAGGCCACCCAAAGCCCAGCGTTGGGCTGGGGGTGTCAGGGTGAGGGTGGGGCTGGCTGTTGCCACGGGTGCTGGGCAGTGGGATCTGGGCAGGGATTAACTCCCGGATTAAAACTGGGAAAATAAGGACGATCCAAGGACAAAATTCCCTGTCTGATTCAGGGGGGCACCCAGCCGGGGGGGACGTTAGGGTGCAGGGAACAGGGTGAGGGGCACCCTGAGGACATGAGGACACCCTGTTCTGTGTTCCAGGGGTTCCTTTTAATCCCTCCCCCCCCCCCCCACAATAAAAAGCTGCATCATCCCAGCATGGTTTGTTCCAGCTCTTTTCCCTCTAATTTTGGACCCAAAATCCGGCACGAATGTTTGGATCTAAAAATACTACCGGGAATCAGAGCCACTAGTGGGGGGTGCGGGGCTCCTGGCTGGCTGGGGCTGTGACACCCAGGAGTGCCGCTCGGGGGGGGCCCAGGGCAGGGGGGTCCCCCTCTGTCCAAGGGGCAGTGGGGTGGGGCTGTGGGATGGGGTCAGGACTTTGGGGTGGAATGGGCAGTGTGGGGCTGTGCCCCCAGGGGTGGGGGTGAGAGCGGGATGGGGCTGGGAGTGTAGGTGGAGCTGGGGCTGACATGGGATGGGGATGGAGATAGGGATGGGATAGGACAGAGATGAGGGCTGGGCTGAGATGGGATGGAGAGTTGGGGAAGAAGAGAGGAATGGGGATGAGAATGGGGACAGGGATGGGATAGAGATGATGGGGATGAGGACAGGGATGGGGATGGGGACAGGTATGGGGATGGGGATGAGAGCCAGGATGGGATTGGATTGGATGAAATGGGAATGGGGATGAGAACAGGGATTGAATGGGGATGATGGGGGTGGGGACAGAGGACAGGGATGAGAATGAGGATGGGGAGAGGATGGGAATGGGAGATGGGGACGAGGATGAGGGCTGGAATGTGGATGATGGGGATTGAGGACAGAGATGGGAATGAAGATGGGGATAGGGGAGAGATAAATGTGAGGCTAGAGATGGGGAATAAAGGCAGGGATGGGATTGGGATGATGGAGATGGGGACTGGGATGGGGCTAAGGATGAGGATGGGGATAAAGGACAGGGATGGGAATAAAGAGGGGGATGAGGATGGGAGTGGGGAGGAAGATGGGGATGGAGAGGGGGATGAGGATAAGGATGGGATCGGGACAGGAACGAGGATGGGGATGGAGAGGGGAGTGGGGACGGGCTGGGACAGGGATGAGGACGGGGTCGGACATACGGCTGGGGCTGGGGTGGGAGACGGCCCCGGGCCGGGTGCGGGGCTGGGGTGGGAGATGGGCCCGGGCCGGGCCGGGCTGGGGGCTGGGCTGCGGTGGGAGCCGGGCCGGGCCGGGCCCGGTGCAGGGCTGGGGCTGGGGCTGGGGCGGAGCCGGGCCGGGCCGGGCCCGGTGCAGGGCTGGGGCTGGGTCTGGGGTGGGAGCCGGGCCGGGCCGGGCCCGGTGCAGGGCTGGGGCTGGGGCTGGGGCGGGAGCCGGGCCGGGCCGGGCCCGGTGCAGGCTGGGCTGGGTCTGGGGTGGGAGCCGGGCCGGGCCGGGCCCGGTGCAGGGCTGGGGGCTGGGGCGGGAGCCGGGCCGGGCCGGGCCCGGTGCCGCCCGCGGCGCTCGGCGGGTTAAGCCGCGCGCTGCCGCCATTGGCGGAGGGCAGAGCGGCGGCAGCCAATGGGGACGGGCCGTGCGCACCGGGCCTGCCCCAGACCCCGTCCCGGGGCGGATCGGGGGCGGTTCGGCTGCGTTCGGGCCGGGTCGGAACCGTTCGGCTGCGTTCGGGTCGGGCTCGGCTCCGCTCGGCTGAGCTCGGGAAAGATCGGGAAGGTTTGGCTACGGTCGGCTCGGGCTCGGTTCCGCTCGGCTGAGCTCGGGGCAGATCGGGGAGGTTCGGCCCGGCCCGGTTCGGCCCGGCTTGGTTCGGCGCGGCCCGCTCGGCTTCCTTCGGCTTCGCTTGGCTAAGGTCGTCTCGGTTCGGCTTCTCTCGGCTCGGTTCGGCTCCGCTTGACTCTGTTCGCTTCGGTTCGGTTCGGTTCGGTTCGTCTGGGCCCGGCCCTGCCCGGTCGCCGCCGCACCGGGCCCGGTAACGCTCCGACCCCATCCCCGGTCCAGGCCCGAGGCCAGCCTCGCTAACGCCCCGGGAGGAAGGGGGGGGAGAGAGGGAGCGAGCATCCTCCGCCGCTCCGTCCGCAGCACGGCCGGGACCGGGGGGGGCGGAGGCATCCGGGCCGGGGGCAGCAGGCAGGAGCCCCAGGCCAGACGTGCCCCGGGTGGGCCGTGACAGTGGGGACATGTCGTGACAGCCACCTCGCACCGTGACCTGGGTGGGCAGTGACCCAGGGACACCCTGTGGCACCAGGGGACCGAACCCCCCAAGCCGTGACACCGAGGGACCACCGGGACACAAAGCCATTGCATGTCGTGACACCGGGGGACCACAGCTACCCCAGGCAATGGCACTGGGTGCACACCGTGGCACTTGGTGACAGCCCCCCTCAGCGCCATGACACCCGTCACCAAGCACCCGCACCATGACACCAGGTGAACAGCCAGACTGGCATGTGCTGTGACACCGGGTGAGCCCTGAGCCCAGAGCATGCCATGACACCGTGTGACTGAAGCCATCCTGGACCGCTGACATTGTGTGAGCCCTGAGCCTGGCACATGCTGTGACACTGGGTGACCAAACCACCCTGTGCTGTGACTCTTGGGTGAGCCCTGAGCCCGGCACATGCTGCGACACTGGGTGACCAACAACTGATCAACCAGCCTGGCACCTGCCACTGGGTGACCGAAGCCATGTCGGACTGTGATACCAAGTGACCAAGCCACTTTGCACCATGACACCTGGGGAACCCAGAACCTGGTGCCTGCCGTGACACTGTGTGACTGAAGCCACCCTGGACCAGCTGATCCATCAGCCTGGCACGTGCTGTGACACTAGGTGACCAAAGCCACCCTGGACTGTAACACTGGCTGAGCCCTGAGCCCTGCACCTGCTGTGACACTGTGTGACCGAAGCCACCCTGTGTTATGACACTGGGTGACCAAGCCGCTCCACATCGTGACACCATGTGACTGAAGCCTCCCCCACTCTCCACGCTGCGTGTCCCGGTCATGCTGCCATCCTGTCACCCGTGTGTGGCCATGAGTGTCCCCGTGGGGCCACTGTCCCTGCTGCTGGCGCTGTCCCTGCTGTCCCCACAGGGCTCTGCGGGATGGAGCTGCCCCCCGCGCTGCGTCTGCGCCTCCAACCTGCTGAGCTGCTCTCAGGCCAACCTGAGCGCGGTGCCGGCCCCGCTGCCGCGCTTCACCGCCGTCCTGGACCTGAGTCACAACAACGTGACGCGGCTGCGCGCAGACTGGGCACCGGCGCGGCTGCCGCACCTGCACGCGCTGCTGCTGAGCCACAACGGGCTGGCCTTCGTGTCCACCGAGGCCTTCACCCACGTGCCGCGCCTGCGCCACCTCGACCTGTCCTCCAACCGCCTGCGGACGCTGGATGAGAACCTGTTCAGCGACCTGGGCGAGCTGGAGGTGCTGCTGCTGTACAACAATGAGATCACCACCGTGGATCGCACGGCCTTCGAGAACCTGGGCCGGCTGCGCAAGCTCTACCTGGGGCAGAACCGCATCGCCCGCTTCCCGCTGGAGCTGCTCCGGGAGGGCACCCGGCTGCCGCAGCTGGCGCTGCTGGACCTGTCGGCCAACCGGCTGCGGGCCGTGCCCGCGGGCGAGCTGCAGGCGCTGCCCGCCTGGCTGCGCGACCGCCTCTACCTGCACAACAACCCGCTGGCCTGTGACTGCCTGCTCTTCCAGCTGCTGGACCGCGGCCACCGCCGCCACCTCAGCGCCGTGGTGGATTTCCAGGATGAGCTACGCTGCATCCTGCCCGGAGCACCTGCTCCCATCAAGATCCTGGCACTGGCAGGCCAGCAGCCTCTCAACTGCAGCAAGGCACAGGAGGCCGTGCTGGAGGCGCACCTTGGGGACAGTGTGACGCTGGGCTGTGACAGCCGGTGGCAGGGTGTGCGCAGCCGGCACTGGGTGACACCGGGCGGGGAGCGGGTGCTGGGGGACGGGGGCAACGGCAGTGTGGTCCTGCTGGCCAATGGCAGCCTCCAGCTGCGGGCGCTGCGCCCTGAGGATGCCGGCACTTACGCCTGCTGGGTGGCCGGACCCCTCCTCAACGAGACCCTCTACGTGGAGCTGCTGGTGCACAACTTCACCCTGCACGGCCCCCATGACACCTTGAACACGGCCTACACCACTCTGGTGGGTTGCATCCTGAGCGTCGTGCTGGTGCTCATCTACCTGTACCTCACCCCGTGCCGCTGCTGCTGCTGCCGTGGCACCGAGAAGCCACCGGCGCCACGCGACGACAGCATCAACTCCTCGGTGCTGAGCACCACCCCGAACCACGCTGGGGGCACCGGGGAGCCCTGCGGATCCCACATCGCCTCCAGTGCTGGCACAGGGCAGAACGGCCGGTTCAAGGGTGGGGGGACCCCCGCGCTGCCCGCCCGGCAGGGCCCCAAGGCGCAGAGGAAGGTGTCGGATCCAGACTCGGTGAGTTCCGTCTTCTCCGACACGCCCATCGTGGTGTGAGGGGACACTGTGGGGACGGTCCCCAGGGACACTCCATGCCCCCACCGCCACTGCAAGCTGTCCCTGGGCAGGAGGGGTGGCCAGACCCCCACTGCTGTGTTCCCACCTTGGGGGCTCACACCATCACACCCCAGGACTGAGCATCACCGCTGGCCCCCGCCGAGGTCACTGACACCATGGGACAGTGAGGGACAGAGATGTGACACACACTTTGGGGACAGTCTCCCACCGTGACCTGTCCCTGGGCAGGAGAAGTGCTTGGACCCCCACCACCATGGCCCCAGCTTTTGGGGGTCCCACCATCATCCCCCAGGACTGAGCACTATCCCTCACCCCCACTGAAATCACCGAGGGACCGTGAGGGACAAGGGTGTGAGGGGACACACCGTGGGGACAGTCCACTGGGACACCCTGTGTTCCTACTGCTGCTGTCACCTGTTCCCCATGGACATGCCACGGGCAGAAGGGGTGGCTGGATCCCTTCTGCTGCGTCCCCAACTTGAGGGGGCAACACCATTGCCCCCCAGGACAGAGTGTCACTGCTGGCACCCACCGAGGTCACTGCGCAACCTCAAGGGACAAGGATGTGAAGGGGTAACCTGTCACCAGGCAGGAAGGGTGGCCAGACCCCCACCACCATGTCCCAGCTTTTGGGGGTCGCACTGTCACTCCCCAGGACTGAGCATCATCCCTGGCCCCTGCCAGGGTCACCGTGGGACTGCAATGGACAAGGGTGTGAGGGGACACAGCGTGGGGACAGTCTCCTGCTGTGACCCGTCCCTGGGCAGGAGGGATCATGGGACTCCCACCACCGTGTCCCTGGTTTTTGGGGGTCCCACCACTGAGGACTGAGCATCGCTGCTGGCCCCTGCCAAGGTCACCACAGCACCACAGGGGCAAGTCTCTGGCAAGTGAGGACAACCTGGCCACAAACTGCAGGGCACCAGCCTCACCAGGCACCGGAGGACTGAGGGACAGTGACAGTGGCAGCCGTGAGCCCCCAGGAACGGCAGCACCAAGCAGAACCCCATCTCCCTGCGGCCCCGACCCCCCCTCCCCGCCCCCCTTGGCATGTGCATGGCCAAGCATGAGTCCCCCGGGGAGCATGTGCCACCCCCAGGGGGATGCCGGGGGTGTGTCAACCCCCTGGGGACCCCCCAACTCCCTCCTGACCCCCCCCTGCAACCCGCAGCCGCGAGCAGAGCCCTGTCCCCGCAGGGGGTGGGACCCGGGGGCTCCGGCACCCCAAAAAGGTGGTGCCCCCCTCATCCCCCATGCCAGCCCAGCCTGTGTCTCCTGTGCCCCCCCGGACGTTCCCCCCACCCCCCGGCACTGGGCAATACCCACCAGTGCCATGGCCAATAAACGTGTTTGCCCTCGTGCCTGCGCAGCCTTCGCCCGGTTTGGGGGGACTCAAGGGGGTGTCCCCAAGATGGGACGCCTTGCTGGGGTGGGGACAGGGTGACACTGCTGTGGGACCCCCCCGGGGTGAGGGGTAAGGCTGAGTGGGGGGCCCTGCTGCCCTCCCCGGCCCCCATCGGGGGTGCAAGGGGGGGAGGTAGGGGGAGGAGGGGGAGCCACCCCGGTCACCCCAGTGCGCCCACCCAAGGGTCCCCCTGACCCCGACGAGCTGTGCTGAGAGGGGGATTCGGGGCAGCCCCCCTGCGGCCAGCCCCATGCTCACCCCCACTCGAATGACCCCCCCAGCACCCCAGTGACCCGACTGACACCCCCGGGACCCCAAAGACCCCCTATGGTCCCCAGTACCTCCCCATTAACCCCCCAGCACCAAGTCAGTAACCCCTTATGGTCCCCAGGACCTCCCCGCTCTACTGAGGCCCCCCTCAAGCAACCCACTGACCCCCCGGTCCCTTCATGACCCCACTGACCCCCCCCAGTCCCCAAAGATCCTCTATGGTCCCCTGTACCCTCCTAGCACCTCAACAACCCCCTATGGTTCCCAGTACCCCCCACTAACCCTCCCCAGCAGACTACTAACCCCCCCAACACGCCAAAGCCCCACTGACACCCCTCCCCAGCACCCCAATAACCCCACTCACCCTTATGAGCCTCCACATCCGCATGAGCACCCCAAAAACCTCCTATGGTCCCCAGTACCCCCCATCCAATGACTTCACTGAGCCTCCCCATCCCCCCAATGACCCTATTTACCACCACCCGGCACCCCAGTGAACTCCCAAAACCTCAGTGACCCCACTGACCAACTCCCAGACCTCCAAACACCCTTATGGGACCCTGCCCATCCTGCAGCACCCCGAAGATCCCCTATAGTCCCCAGTAAATCCCCCAGCACCCCAATGACCCCCTCAGCCTCCCAAAGACTCTTATGAACTCCTGCCCAGCCCCACAGCCCCCCCAGCACACCAAAGACCCCCTCTGGTCCCCAGTACCCCCCAGTAGCCCTCCACAGCCCCCCAATGAGCCCCCCAGTACCCCACTGACCCCACTGCCCCCTCAACACTCTTAACAACTGCACTGACCCCCTGCCAGCCCCACAATGACTCCCCCAGCCCCCCAATAACTCCCCATGGTCCCAAGCACCCCCTTCCCCACTGAGCCCCCCAATCCCCCAATGACCCCCTGGCTCCCCATCACCCACAGCCCCCAAACCCACGGACCCCCAGCACCCCCTTTCCCCCACCTCCCACCACGCAACTCTTCTTTTTTTTTTTCTCTTTGTTTTTTTTACAAAAAGAACAAAAACAGCAACAACCGTTTCTTATAAATATCCGCGGCCGAAGGGGCCCCGGGAGGTCCGGGTGGGTCCCCAGTGCCGCCCCCCTCCCGGGGCCGGTTTAGCAGCAAGAGAACAGAACTGAGAGTTTTGAGGTATTTTCTGGAAGTTTGGGATTTTCCTTCGTGTTTCCTTGGGATTTTTTTTTCCCCCTTCATCGGTTTTCTGGCGTTTCCCGGTGGGGAGGACACAGCGGGGCCCCCGGTGACCCCTCTGTTAATGGGCTTTGGACTGCGGGGGCGAGAGGGGATGAGTCAGCCCCGGGGGGAACACGGCGGACAGGGCCCGATGGGGACTCTCGGCAGGGTTAGGGGAGCCCCACGGTGTCCCCGGGGTTGGGGAGGTCCTCACGGTGTCCCCCCACAGAACAGGGTGTCCCCCGGTGTCTCCCCACCCCACCCCAGAGCAGGATGTCCCCGTGGTTGTCCCCCCACTGGACCATGGTGTCCCCCACAGGGGGACACGCACAGAGCATCTCTGAGGGCACAGTGACCCCACTCCCACTGTTCCAACCCCGCCGCCTGCTGTGACCCTGAGGGAGGGGGGTTCACCACCCGTCCCCACCGCCCACCCCCAGCTCTACCTTCAGGACGCTCCTCTTCTCCTCGAAACCCAGGGGCGTCCCCGGCTTCTTCCTGCGCATGGAGCCCCCCGAGGCGGAGGTGCCGGAGCCGGGGGGGGCCGGGGGGCCGGGCAGGGGGGGCGCGGCTTTGGGCTTGACGGGTCGGCAATAGGTGGCCGCGTTCTTGCGCTTCTTCACCTCATCCTCGGACAGCCCCCGGGGGGGCCCCCCCAGCCCGTGCAGCGGGGACGTTTGGGGGTCCAGGGCAGCGGGGGGGGCACGGCAGCTTTGGGCGGGGGGCAGCCGGCGCACCCGCGGGGTCCCGTTGAGGATGGCGATGGAGGGCGAAGCCGGGGGGGTGAGTTTCGTCTTGCCGGGGGGAGTCAACCCCTGGTTTTTGCCCTTGGCGCTGTCCCCCAAACAGGTCCGTTTGAAAGGGGGGCTGCCGGCCGTCAGGGGGGGCTGCCAGGGCCGGGGGTCCGTGTCCATCCCGCCGGACGCCTCCCGTGCCCGCGGGGATTTGCTGGCCTTGGTGGGGGGCAGTTTGCTGAAGGAGGGCGAGGGGGTGTTGGCGGGGAGGGGGGAGGTGATGGACTGGGTGCCCCCTCCCCCGCACTCGGGCTGGCTGCAGGCGGCTGCCGCGGGCGGGGACCCCACGGTGTAGGTGAGGCTGGTGGGGATCCGGCAGCCCCCCGCCGCTGAGAGGGTCCGGAGGGGTGGGGAAGGGGTTGCAGGGCCGTAAAGGGGGGCAGCGGGGCTGGGGGGGGCCGCGGGGAGGTGAAGAGGGGGAACGACGGCTGGAGGGATCTTCCTGTGAGAAGGGAGGGGGTGGGTGAGATAGGGAACCCTCGACACTCCTGCTCCCAACCACATCCCCCCAGTTCAGGGGGGGAGAGGTGAGATGGGACCCCTCCAAAGCCCCATTCCCATCCCTCCGACTCCACTTTGTCCCCCGAGTTTGGGTGGGAAGGGGTGAAACAGGACATCCCCTCGAATCCCCCATTCACACCCCTGCCTTCTTCCACCCCAGTTCAGGTGAGGGAGGGGTGAAGCAGCAAAACAGCCCTGCCCCCCCAATCTCTGCTCTCAGTCCTGCATCCCCACCTTGTCCTTCCCAATTTGGGTGGGAAGGGGGTGAAATGGGACCACTCAAATCCCCACTCCCATCTTTGTCCCCCCAGTCCTTCCTGATTCAGGTAGGGAAGGGTTCCCAAATCCCCGCTCCCGTCCCTCTATCCCCATCAGTTTGGATCAGAATGGGGTGAAATGAAACCCCCTCCAATTCCCCACTCCCATCCCTGCCCAGTGTGAATGGGGGGGGGGGTGCAACAAGCCCCCCCCCAAATCCCCACTCCCTTCCTCCCTCCTCCCAATCCCAACACCACGCTGGGACCCCGCAGAGCACAAACCCTCGCTGTGTCTGCGTGACTTTGTCCCCCGGCCCCCCCTCAGCACCCCGGGACCCCCCTCACCTCCACCTGTGCGCGCTGAGTGCCGCTCCAGCATGGAGCCCAGCGCGGCGCAGAACCGGTCCAGCCGTCGGTCGAACACGTAACAGCCCGGGGTGACCAGGCGGCTCCCGAAGGTGCAGAACTGGGGGGGGCACCATGCCAGGGTCACTGCAGCACCCCCCAAGCCCCTGCCTCAACCCCCTGCCTGGCACGGAGCCGGGAACAGGACCCGTGGATGGGTTGCTGGGCAGAGTTGGGGGTCCCCGCCCCACCCTGGGCTCCCCTCACTCACCGCCTGAGGCCGTGGTGGGCGCACTGGGGTCCGGGGGGGCTCCTCGCCCCCCTCCTCCTCGCTCTCCTCGCTGGACACACGGCTGCCCCCCTTGGGCAGGGGGAGGGGGAAGCCTCCTGTGCCCCCCTCCCCAGAGGTGGCCGGAGCATCCTCAGGGTCACTGTCAGAGGAAAGTCGGGCCCTGCACCGGAGAGGAAGTTTTGGGGATGCTCAATACTGGGGGGTCACTGTGAGATGAGACCCCCCCCAAAATCCCCACTCCTAATCCCTACAATGTGCCCCCCCCAATTCAGGTGGGGAAAGGTGAGATGGGACCCCCCCCCCAAATCCCCATTTCCATCCACCTCCCCTCCCAATTCAGGTGCAGAGGGGCTGAGACAGGACCCCACAATTCCTCACTCACATTCCTGCTGCCCTGCCACAACCCCCAGTTCCAGTGGGGAAAGGTGAGATGGGACCCCCGAAATCCCTGCTCCCATCTACATCCCCCCAAATTCAGCTGGTGAGATGAGACCCCACAAATCCCTGTTCCAAACCCCCAATTCAGGCAGGGAGGAAGTGAGATGGACCCCCCCCCCCCCCCCAAATCCCCACTCCCATCCCTGCCCTCTCAACGCATCCCCCCACCCCAGTTCAGGTGGGGAAAGGTGAGAGGAGACCCCCCAAGTCCGTGGGGTGCCCACCTGGGGGGGTGCAGGCAGTGGGGCAGCCTGGCTCGGCAGGGAGGGGTACTGGGGGGCTGCAGCAGTGAGGGGGTGTCCTGCAGGGCAAGGTGCAGTGGGTCCTTCTCTGGGGGGCTCCTGTCTTTCGGGGGGTCCCCTCGGCGGGTGCTGGCCTTGAGCTCGGCCCACGAGCACATCGAAGTCCTTGGCTCGACCCTGCACCTCCCGGCGCTGGTGAACCGAGTGGATCTGGCCGATAGCAGGGAGGGGTTCAGGACCCCCCCAAAACACCCAGGGTGGGGTACTGGGGTGCCCCCTCCCCGTTTCCCACTACCTTGCAGGTCAGCAGGCGGGTGCAGAGCTTGTTGGTGTCGGGGTTCCGCACCCCACACTGCCGGTTCAGGTCACACTCCTTACCTGGGGGGACACGGAGGCAGCGGGTGCTGGGGAGTGCCAGGGGGGCACCCAAACACCCCCCACCAGGGCTGGGCGTGGAGCACCCACTCCTCGGAGCAGCTCTGAGGGGGGGGACACAACCCTGGGAAGCTTTGAGGGGGTCGTGGGGGGGTCACCATGTGCTGCTCCCTCCCCTTTTTGCCCCTCTGCAGGGTGACACCCCCCCCATCCTCACTCTTGCCTGGGTCCTGCTAATGGCATTGCCGTCACCTGGGAGTGTCTGTGGGCACAGCAGCGTTTGGCTCTTGTATTTTGGGGGTGGGGGGGCATATGTTTGACTCACATATTTTGGGGAATATGTGTCCAACGCCCATCTTTTGGGGTGACATATATCCAAACCCCATATTTTGAGGGGGGGGTGGGGCACACATCCAAACTCCATATTTTGGGGTGATGCACACATTTGACCCCCATATTTTGGGAGGGACAACACATTTGGTCCCCATATTTTGGGGGGATATGCGTCCAGCCTCCATATTTTGGGGTGATACATGTCCAACCCCCATAATTTTGGGGGGACACGTGTTCAACTCCCACATTTTCAGAGGATACACATTTGACCCCCGTATTTTGGGAGGGACACACATTTCACCCTCATATTTTGGGGGGAACATGTGTTCAACCCCCATATCTTGGGGGACCATGCATTCAACACCCATATTTTGGGGTGACACGTTTGACCCCCATATTTTAGAGGGATACACATCCAAACCCCATATTTTTGGGCGGACATATGTTCAACCCCTCTACTTTGGGGGGCACGTATCCAACCCCCATATTTTGGGGGGAATGCACATTTGACCCCCACAATTTTGGGGGTTGCATATCCAATTCCCATATTTTTGTGGGGGACACAAGTTCAACCCTCATATTGTGGGGAGACATGTGTTCTACCTCCATATTTTTATGGTGGACATGTGTTTGACCCCCATTTTTGGAGGAACACACAGGAATTTGGGGATCCATCCTCAGCTCCCACTGTGGCCATTCCTCAGGAGCAGTCAAGTGGAGACCCTAAACCTGCATGATGACCGGAACTGGGGGAAGGGCAGGGACCCCCCCCAAACCCGCCAGAGGAGAGGGGGGGGGAGCCACTCCCCTGGTACCTACCCCACTGCTAGACCTGGCCACCGGAATTCCGGCACCAGGATGTCCCGCTGGGATCATCCGCCCCCCCCCATGGCCGGCAAGGAAAGGGGGGACTCACGCGCCAGCTTCCTGTGGGACCTGGGGGGCGCTTTGGGGGCCCCCACATCCTTCTCCCCCGGAGCGGGGATGCTCTCCGGCATCGCCGAATCCCCCCCGACCCCGGCCGGCACCGGGGCTCTTTGGGCACCGCGGCAGCCGCGGGTTTCCCCAGGGATTCCTTGGAGTTGGTGGGGACGGCTTTGGGGGGCACCTTGATCCCGTGCCCGTCCGGTTTGGGAATGCTGGGAATCTTCTCCAGGTTCACCACGGGCACAAACAAGCTGTGGAGAGAATTTTGGGGAGGAAGGATGGAATCGAAGTGACCCCACAACAGCATCAGCGTCGCCCATCCCGGCACTCACCAGAGGTTGTTGTCCTTGTCCGTGTGCTCGGGGAGGGGCTGGGCTCTCCCGCGGGCACCGGGATGCTTCTCCTGCAGCGCTTTGGCTGCTCCGGGGGTCCCATTCACGGCGACGTGGCACGCGGTGGCACGGGCGTACAGCTTGCTGAGCGGGCCGTGCCGGCGTTCTGCCAGGAGGGTCGGGTTGGGACAGGACAGGATGGGATGGGATGGGATGGGATGGAATGGGATAAACCCACTGTTAGCCCACACCAGGCCTCCCACTGCTGTGCCCCCCCGCAGGCTGTACCCCCATAGCCAGCCCCAGTGGCTCCCCGGTGGCATTCCGGTGCTGTTCCCAGCACCATGGGGTGGAACAGCCATTCCTGGAATTCCCTGGCTCACCACAGTGCTTCTGGAAGGCCTGGGGCTTCACCACCTGGCTGCAGTGGTTGCAAACCACCAGGTAGAACTCGTCGTGTGCAGGGCAGTGCCCGAAGATGTCCATGTCTGTGGGGAGAGCTCAGTCAGCTGGCACAGACCTGGTGCTGCAGACAACAATCCCAACCCGAAGGCTCACACAGCCCCAAAACGTGGGGTTTCACCCCAGAGAGGAGCTCACCTTCCTTAATCAGGGTCATGGTGTCCAGTTTCTTGCTGCCACTCTTCCCATTCTCCTCCAGCTCTGACCCTGATCCTGCCAGAGACAAAATCCTGTCAGTGGCTGCTGGCACAGGGATGGTCCCGGTGCTCCCACACAGGGATGGTCCCAGCATTCCTGCTCCTGGAACAATTAAACCAGGCAAAATTAGACCAGAGAGTCTGATCCATTCTGTGAGTGGGGTCGCCCTGTGGTGCATCACCACCTCCAGGGTCCCCATCCTGACAGCCCAATGCCAGTAGGATGTTCCTGTGGACACCCCAGTATGGGATGTGACACCCCTGGGAAAACCCTGGTCCTGGGATGTGCCACCCCTGGGACACCCCAGTCCTGGCATGTGACACGCCTGGGAACATCCTGGTCCTGGGATGTGCCACCCTTGGGACACCCTGGTTCCCACAGAGTCGTGGCTCCACTGGCTGTGCCTGGCCGGTGTCCTGGGCTCTGCTCTGGGGGGCTGGTGGCCACTGAGCCAGTGGTGATGGTGCCCAGTCCATCCCCAGTCCTATCAGGCCCTGCCTTACTGGGCACCCAGTTCCATCCAGCTGTGCCATACTGGGTAACCAGTCCTGCCTGCCTGGCCATGCCATACTGGGCACCCGGTCACATCTGTGCTATACTGGGCAACCAGTGCCACCCAGCTGTGCCATGTTGGGCATACACTCCCAGTCCTGCCTGCCCATGCCATACTGGGTGCCCAGTGCCATCTAGCTGTGCCATACTGGGCACCCAGACCCATTCAGATGCACCATGACTGGTGCCCAGTCTGGGGTAGCCAGTCCCAGTGCTGAGAGCCCACTGGGACACAGCCAAGCTCCCAGTAAGGGGCACCTGGCTCCCAGTGCGCCCTGCCCAGTTCCCAGTGCAGGGTATCCCAGTGCCCCAGCTGAGGCTCCCAGTACCCACTGTCTGCTCTGGGGTAATGGTGGCAACCAGTTCCCAGTCCAGGCTCCCCAGTTACTGCTCTGTTCCCACCAGTGTCCACTGCACCTGGGAGATCTGGAATCCAGGATGAGGCACCCAATAACTGGCTCCCAGTAACAGGCACAGGGCTCCCAGTGGGCAGACTGGGGTGCCTGGTGCCAGATCAGTGCCCAGTGCTGGGTGCCCAGTTCCCAGTTCCTGGTTCCCAGTGCCCAGTCTGGCTGCCTAGTGCCCAGTTCCCAGTGCAAGCACAGGGTGCCCAGTTCCAGGTGCCTGGTTCCTGGTGCCCAGGGTCCAGCGCAGGATTCCTGGTGTTAGGTTCCCAGTATTGGGCACCTTTTGTAGGATGCCCCATTCCCAGTTCCCAGTGCTGGGTGTCCAGTACAGGATGCCCTGTTCCCAGTGCCAAATGCCCAGTACTGAGTGCCCAGTTCCTGGTACTGGGTGCCACATCTGGCTGCCCAGTGCCAGGTTCCCAGTCCCGATTCCTGGTGCCAGGTGCCCAGTGCTGGATGCCACATTCCCAGTGCAGGAAGTGCCCATTCCCAGTTCCCAGTGCTCAGTGCTGGGCGCCCAGCTCTCAGTACTGGGTGCCAGGTCGGGATGCCCAGTGCGCGGCTCCCAGTGCCCAGTTCCTGGTGCCAGGTTCCCACTGGAGGATGTCCTATTCCCATTGTCCAGTGCCCAGTTCTGGGTGCCCCATTCCTGCTTCCGGATGTTCTGGTGCAGGATGCCACACTCCCAGTGCGTGTTGCCCAGTGCTCTCTGCCCAGTTCCCAGTACTGGGTGCTAGGTCTGGATGCCCAGTGCCAGATTCCAGGTGCCCAGTGCAAGATTCCAGGTGCCCAGTGCCAGATGCCCCTTTCCCAACGTTTGGTTCCCAGTGCTGGGTGCTAGGTCTGGATGCCCAGTGCCAGATTCCAGGTGCCCAGTGCAAGATTCCAGGTGCCCAGTGCCAGATGCTCCTTTCCCAACGTCTGGTCCCCAGTGCTGGGTGCCAGGTCTGGCTGCCCTGTTCCCAGTGCCAGGTGCTAGTAGAGGATGCTTCATTCCAGGTGTCCACTTCCCAGTGCCGGGGAACATCCTAGGACATGCCAGAACATCCTGCTCCGGGCACCTGGCACCAGAAACTGGGCACCGGGAACCCTGCACCGGGCACCCACACCCGGCACCGCTGCTGTGTGCCCAGGTCCTGCTGCTGGATGCCAGGTCTCCATGCCCAGCACAGGCTTTCCAGCGCCCGGTCTCCCACTGCCCAGCGCAGGATGCTCCGTTCCCAGTGCCCGGTGCAGGATGCCCCGCTCCCGGTTCCCGGTGCCGGACTCCCTTCTCCCGGTGCCGCTGCCCGCCCGCCGCGCGGCGGCGCTCGGACCGGGGGTCGGCGGGCGCGGCCCCGCTCGCGAAGCCCCCCCGCCGCCGCCGCCCCTCACCGCTGTCGGCGGGCGGCCCGGCCCGCTCCACCCAGGCGCTCCAGCTCTGCCCCGCGAACTCGTCCAGGCCGGGCACCGGCCGCCGCTCCGCCGCCATCGCCGCCGCCGCCGCCGCGGCACCGCCGCCCCCCCGCGCCGCCCCCGCCCCGCGCATGCGCCGCGCGCCCCGCCCGCCCCGCGGCACCACGGGCACGGTAGTCCCGGCGCGACCCCCGCCCGGCCCGACCCGCGGATCCCACAGCGGGATGGGCTGGCAGATATCCCTGTGCCGGCATGGGGCACCCGATATCCCGATACTGAGTTGGGGGCACCCGTTATCTCGCACTGGCCTGGGGGTCCCAAGTGATCCCTGTAGCAGGCTGGGGTTTCCTGTTATCCCGGTACTGGGATGGGGGTACCCGGTGTCCCTATAACAGGTTAGGGGCAGTCGGTAACCCTATACTCGGTTGGGGTTCCCTGTTATCCCTATACCGGGCCCGGAACCCCAGTTACTCCCATAACGGGCTGGGGTCTGGTATAGTAATCACTACTGGGCAGTGATCCCAGGGTGTTGCCACACAAGGCTGAGGTCCCAGGTTATTCCTGTACGGAGCTGGGGACTCCCGTTATGCCTATACCAGCCTAGGGTCCCCCGTTGTCCTTATTATGGTCTGGGGTTCCCTATTATCCCTATATGGAGTGGGACTCCCTGCCATTATTCCCATACCAGGCTGGGGTCCCAGGTGATCCCTACATTGGAGTGGTGCCCCCTGCTATCCCAATACCGGCCTGGGGTTCCTGGTTATCCTTTTACTGGTCTGGGGTCCCCTGTTGCCTGTCTGGGACCTCCCCCATCAGCCCAATACTGATCTGAGGTCCACAGTTATCCCTACACCAGCGATGGGGACCAGTTTATCCCTATACGGACCAGGACACCCAGGGATGTACGCACCTCCATCCCGAGGCAGACACCAGGAGCCCAAATCCAGAGCTGGTACCCAGGACTTTATGCGCCCCCACACAGACCTGGATCCCCGGGGTGACACACAGAGCCCCCGACAACAAGCGGGACCCCCGGGGTTCCGTGTCCCCCTTCAGCATCCGAACCCCCGGCGGCTCCAACCCCGGGGACAGCGACACCCCGTCCCCGGGCTGGCGGCCGGCGCGAGGTGCCGGGGGCCGGGGGGGATCCCCGGGCCGGCTCGGGGCCCGCGGTCACTGCTTGTCGATGGCGCCTTGCTCGGCCGCGCTGTCGCGGGGCGCGGGCGGTCGCAGCCACGGCGTCTCCCGCAGCACGAACCAGCAGTTCCCGGCCCACAGCAGGAAGTTGAGGAACCCAAAGAGCTGCAGGAGAGGAAAGGGGAGAGGGGAGAAGACAGAGAAGAAGGGAGAAGGTCCCACGGGGCATCCTCGGGGGAGCACAGCGCCAGCACCCCACACACCTTTTGCACCCCATGAGCTTCAAGCACCCCCTGTACCCCTGTGCATCGTGTGTGCCCTATGTACCCCATAGAGCCCATGGATGCCATGCACTCCATACATTCCCTACACCCCCTGTACCCTGTGCATCGTGTGTGCCCTATGTACCCCAGAGAGCCCATGGATCCCATGCACTCCATACATTCCCTACACCCCCTGTACCCTGTGCATCGTGTGTGCCCTGTGTATCCCATACACCCCACACATCCCATACATCCCGTGCACTGTGCTCCAGGCACCTCATGCACCCCGTGTGCCCCATGTTATGCGTGTGTAACCCATGTCCTGTGCACCCCATGTACCCCATGTAATCCACATGCTCCATGCACCCTATGTGCCCCACGCACCCCATACTCTTCATACACCCCATGTGCTCCATGCACCCCAGGCACCTTATGCACCCCATGTGCCCCACATGTGCCACGCACCCTGTGCTACCCATGGACCCTGTATGCAGGGTACCATGCATCCCACATGCCAGATGCACCTCATGCACCCCAGTTCACCCCACGCACCCCATAAACCCCATATACCTCATGCACCCCACATGCTCTGTGCCCCCATCCACATCACGGACCCCACACATCCCAAACACCAATGCCAGGGACTGCACCACCACCACCCACCCCATCCTGGGAGTCCCTGATGGCTGGGGGGGGGGGTGCAGGGTGGATCCCACATCCCGTGGGACCAAAGCAGGTGGCTGTGGAACGTTTCCACCCACATTTCCATGAGTGTGCCAACATTTTCATGTGTGTGTCCACATTCCCACTGCCCTCTCCTGGCCGAGCTCAGGAGTCTGGCACGTGTGTGTGCACACAAGGACATGTGTGTGTGTGAGCACACACCTGTGTGCACCTGTGCGTGTGCGCTGTGCGTGCACGGTGTGCTCATGTGTCCGTGCGTGCTGTCCCGTGAACACGCGTGTGCACTGCTGTGCCCTCACACGCACCCGTTTGCAGCCTGTGGGCTGCACGTGTGTGTGAAGGCTCAGCTCCGCTTGAACCCCATCAACTGTGCTCCCAAGGAAACAATTCCGCGTATTTGGCCACGTGTGCCCATGTGTGTGCCCGTGTGGCCCTCACCACGGAGATGTTGGCCAGCCCAAAGGCCGGCGTGGTGCCGGCGCTGCAGAGCACCTCATCGCCCTGGCAGACCCCCATGGCAGAGATGAGGGTGGAGGGGCGCGTGGCTGCCTTCACGTCGCTCAGCCCCTTGCCCCACGCTGCCGCTGCCACCAACCAGAAGAAGGCAAAGCAGATGGTGACACAGAAATCCTGCCAGGATGAGAGACCGGAATCAGCTGCCATCCTGGCATGGCACTGGCTCCACGTGTCCCGAGGGATGAGCCTGCCTTACTATGAAGGGGAGCTTCGTGTTTTCGGTGTACAGGGAATGGAAGCGGAGGTAGAGCACAAGAGCCGCCATGGAGTAGAGGAAGGAGAAGACCCCCAGGGTCACAAAAAACTCGGCGGGAGCAGAGAAATCCCCAACAAGGTACAGGGTGTGGGCTTCTGCTTCATCCTCACAATTCGGCATCCCAAAGGGAATCTGGTATAACCTGGGATAGAGGGAGGGGGATGTCAGGGGGCTGGGAATGGAGAGGATGGTGGGGGTAGGTGGAATAACCATGCAGGGTTGGTCCCCTGGGAATGGAGGTGATGACAGGGATGGCTGGAATAATCAGGTTGCGGTGGTCCCCTGGAATGGCGGAGATGGATGGAAAAAGGGCTGGGGTGGTCCCTTGGGAATGGAAGGTTTGATGGGGGTGGCTAGAATAAGCAGGCTGGGGTGGGCCCCTGGGATGGAGGGCACCAATCCACTTCCATAACCTGGATCCTTTTCCAGGGTCTAGTGCCCTGGCATGGGGCCCGTGGCAGAGGAAAGGGGTTAGAACCGCGGCTCTCATCTGGCCCAGCTCCATCATCGCCTTCCCAGATAAATCAGGATTCCCCTGGTCTTCTCTGATTAATGACAATTCCCCTCCTTCCCCAGCCCGGTCTTCTGTGATTAACAAGGATCCCCCTGGAACGCATCAGGAACTGAAGCCGGGGGATGTCCCACGGTGTCAGGGTGTGGATGGTCCCCAGCCGAAGATGGCACCGCAGAGACCATGGCTGTGGGCCCATGGAGGTCCTGCCAGCAGGAAGGGAGTCTAACCCAACCCAGCACGCCCCAGCTTTCCTGGGGGCAGTCCTGAGGGGGTGTCAGGGCTCAGCACCCCCTCACCTGAAGGGGTACCCGAACTGGATGTTGATGACTGTCATCCCGCTGCCGTCACACTTCACTGTGGCTCCGGTCTCGCCGCTGAAGGAGCCGCAGGAGCCGAAGGCGAAGATGGCAAAGAGCTACAGGAGAGGGCAATGGGTCTGGGGGGGTTGAGGCCCTGGGGGGACCCCTTTCATCCCTGGGGGGTGGGTTGTACCCCCAGCACTGAGTAATGGGCAAGCTGCCACCCTCCGGCTGTTGGGATTCTACTGGGATTCTACTGGCACCGGGATTTGAGGATGGAGGTCATGTTTGGGGGGGTGAGGACACCAAGGCCAAACCCACCTCGACCCCCCCCCTTAATTTTGGGCAGGGTACTGAGTGCCAGAGTGGGTTTCCAGACAGCTGGGAGCATCCCCACGGTGGCACCCCCGGAGCCGTCCCCTCCCCAGGAGCCAGCACCGCCCTCCCTTGCCCTTAGAGTCACGCTGCCCTCATCTCTTGGATGAGGGTGCCGGGAAAACACCATTCTCAAAGTGTTTTCCCGCAACTCCTCCTGGCTGAGCTCCCAGCTTCCCGGGTGAAATGGGGAATCTAAGCCACCAGGCCTGACGCTGCAGGGATGGGCAGCCCCATGTGTGGCACCAAGGGTTTAAGCAGGAGTGTTGGTGGATCCTCCAGGGATTTCCCCCTCGTTTTTGTTTCTGGGGTGTCTTTGCACATGGGGTCTGATCCCATATGATGACCTCAATGGCAGGGGGAGCCCAGAGCCTCTGTGAGTGGGATTATGCAAACCAAAGAGTTGTAGGATTGGGGGAAAGCCCCTCAATCTGGCTCCTCCAGGTAGGAGATGCCCAAAGAAGGCTGAGTCTCCCCCGGTGCCTCAGTTTCCCTTAGGAGCCCCCCAGCCCTGGCAAGGCCAAGCTGCAGAAATGCCACCCTGAAATCCAATCTCACAGGGAGCCATTCATGGCATGGCCAGGACAGGACAGAGACGCGGGCGCTTGGCTCCCCCCCTGTCCACAGGGTCCCCCTTCTTGGGGCTCACTGACCCTCAGTCCCTCTCCCTACCCACCCACCCACCCACCCAGTGCCCCCTGAGCCCGTGGGAATGGCGGGGAGCTGACACCCCGATGTCACTGTCCCCTTTGGCACAGCCCAGCAGAGCCACCTGCTCAAGGTCACCGGGGAGGGCCGGGGAGGGGCTCATGGTCTGAACCCAGGGGTCCGTGTGGCCCTGCTCCCCTCCTCTCCCGGAGCCCCCAAAATGAGTTCTCCACTCCCGGTGCTGATGGGGTGCAGGAAGCTCCAGAGGGGCAGGGGGGGCTCTGGGATTCCTTCGTTCTGGGGGGGCTTCAGGAAAGTAAACCCCAAATGTGGGGGGACCCAGGTCGTTGGGGAGCAGCACCCAGCAGTGCTGGGGAGGGGGCTGTGACGGGGGGTCCCGGGATCCGGCCGGGGGTAGGGGGACACCCTGGGGGTCACTCACCCATTCCAGCACCTTGATGAAGCCCAGGGGCTCCTGGAGGCGGCCCCAGTGCAGCCCACGCAGGACACGGTCCTGCAGGAGAGAGTGACGGGAGCCAGGAAGCACCGGGACGGCACCGGGACTTGCCCCGGGGACCGCTCCAGGGAACCGGGGGGCTGCACCGGGGGAGCGGGAGGCTACCCGGGGCACGGGGGGGCTGCACCGTGGGCTACCCCAGGTGGCCATAACGGGACTGCCCCGGGCTGGGGGCTGCAACGGGGGATAAGGGGGCTGCAATGGGGCCTGCTCCGGGCTGGGGGTAACCTCGGTGGAGGGGAGTCCACTCCGGGAAACCGGGAGGACTGCACCGGGGGCTGCCCCGGGGTACCGGAGGGGCCGCACCGGGGGACGGAGGGGCTGCCCCGGGGAAACGGGGGAGCTGCAACGGGATTGCCCCGGGCAGGGCACTGCCCTGGGGGACCGGGGAACGGCATCGGCCACGGCACCAGAACAGCGGAGGGCTGCACCGCCACACTGGGAGGCTGCACCGGAGGTCGCACCGGGCGGCTGCAACGGGACACTGTGGGCTTCTCCGGAGGTCGGCGCTGGAACACCATGGACTCCTCCGGGGATCGGCACCGGGACACGAGGGGGACACCGGGGATTGGCCCGGGCAACTGTGCCGGGACACCAAGGGGCTGCACCGGGAGCCCGCCGCGGTCACCGGGAGGGGGGACGCACCGGAGCCCTACCTGGAGCCGGGGCGCTTTATCACCGGCCGCGGCGGCGCCGGGCTCCGACATGGCCGGGCCGGGGGCGGTCGGTGCTGCCTCCGCCGCCCGCTGGGACGGCTCCGCTGGCGGAGCCGCCACCGGGCACCCCACCGCCCCAGGGCGGGCAGCACCGCCCCGCCCCCGGCAGCGCCCCTGGGCCGGCCCCGGGCCCCCCCGGGACAGCCCCCCGCCCCGGTCCGCCCCCAGGCCCTCCGGCCCGCGCAGCGCCCCCCGGGGGGGCGGCCCGTCCGCCGGCCCCTCAGATCCCCCGTTAGTCGGGAGCGCTGGAACGAGGCGAGAAGCCCGCCGGGGGCCGGTAACGGGGCCGGCAAGGAGCCTGACGGCGTCGCACCGTGTCCTGGGCGCTGGGGTGCCCGTAGGGCCCCGGGGCTCCAGGGCCATATACCCCCTCCCGGTATTCCTTTCCCTGCATCCCATCCCGTAGCCCCTTCCCGACACTGCCTCCCGTAGCTTCTTCCTGGTGCCCCTGCCCGGTATCCCCTCCCTGGTACCGCCTCCCGGTACCCCTTCCCGGTACCTCTTCCTAGTACCCCCTTTCCGGGACTCCTTCCCGGTACCCCTTCCCGGTACCCCTTCCCGAGACCCCATTCCTCGGAGCCCCTCCCGGCACCGCGCTGTGCCCGCCCCCAGGCCCCGCCCCCTGCTGCTCTGACCCCGCCCCCGCATCCAAGCCACGCCCCCTCCGTCACCGCGCCCCTCAGCGCGCCCGCCCCATCCCGCTCGGGCCCCGCCCCCCGGCGCTATGCCCCGCCCCCTGCCCAGACCACGCCCCTCTGTCCCTCGGACTCCCCGGTGTTATGGCCGCGCCCCTCATGCTCCGGCCACGCCCCTCGTGCCTTGGCCGCGCCCCGATCCACGGCCCCGCCCATCCCCTGCTCCCGCCAATCCCCGTCCCTCTCCTGTGCACTGATCCCGCCCTCCCCGCCCTCCTATTGGTCAGATCGCACGGCCGCTGCCCAATGGGCGGGCGGCGCGGGCGGAAGTGGTGCTCGGGGCCGGAAGCGGCATTGCAGCCCCCGGTGAGGCCGCGGCGCTCCCGGTGCCTCTGGAACCCCCAAACCCCCCCGGTACCTCCGGAGTCCCCGGGATCCCCGGAACCACCCGGCCCTGTCGTCGCCATGTTCCTCACACGCTCCGAGTACGACCGGTGAGTGCCCGCCCGCGCCCGCGGCTGAGTCACGGGCCTGCGCCCGGCGCGGCCCGGCCGGTCCGGGGCACCCCGACCGGCGCCTCCCGCACTGGGATCGCACCGGGAGCTGCCACGAGCCCGCAGCGTTGCTGGGCCCTGCCACGGGAACGGGGGCTGCCAGGATAGGACGGACCCGAGGGCGGCGGGAGCTCGGGAGCCCTTGTTTGGTGTGCGGGGATGAGGCGGGATGGGGTATCCAGGGGAAGGAGCGTGTCCGGTGAAGAGCAACCGAGCTGCGGAATCGTGGGTCTGGATCGCCAGGAGCCGCTGAGGGAGCTGGGAAAGGGGCTCAGCCTGGAGCAAAGGAGGCTCAGGGGGGACCTTGTGGCTCTGCACAAGTCCCTGACAGGAGGGGGCAGCCGGGGGGGTCGGGCTCTGCTGGCAGGGAACAGGGACAGGAGGAGAGGGAACGGCCTCAGGCTGGGTCACGGATGTTTAGTTTGGATATTGGGATTTTTTTTTTTTCATGGGAAGCGCTATCCAGCCCTGACACAGGCTGCTCAGGGCAGAGGTGGAGTCCTCATCCCTGGAAAGGCTCAAAAAAGCACGTGGATGTGGCACTTGGGGACATGGGTTAGTGCTGGCCTTGGCCGTGCTGGGGGAACGGTTGGACTCGACGGTCTCAGGGGACTTCTCCAACCTCGAGGATTCCATGGGGAAACAAAACCTTTCTGGCTCGTGGTGCACCCTCTGGATTCCAAAGGCTTCCAGCACCCAGAGTGTGCTGTGACACCCCACCTGCTTCTCACCTGTCCCTTGACCTGCTGGATTTTCCTTTCCATGAACATCCCGAATCCAGCCCCTGTGGGTGTTCGGTGCTGAGGGGGACACATCCCCCTGCCCCACCTGTGCTACCTGTGCCCAGGACTTGCATTCCTTTGGTTTCCTGCCCCTCTCACTCTGTCTGTGTTGTCCTTGCAGGGGTGTGAACACGTTCTCTCCAGAGGGGAGGCTCTTCCAGGTGGAATATGCCATCGAGGCCATAAAGGTACGTTAAAACGTTTCCAAACTGTGACATTTAGGGCTCCTTCAAACCCCAGGTATGGGTTGGTCAGGACTGATCCAGGCTGTGCCTGTTTCCCTCCAGCCAAACATCCCACAGCTCTGATCTTTTATGGGTCACTAAGAACCAAAACCCATTGATTTTCCCCAAAATTCAGTGGAATGTTCCATCCCCTGTCCTACCAAGTGATTTATCCCCAAACCAAACCCAATCCGAAGCTGTTTTTCCCCAAATCAAACCTAAAAGGCTTCTTGGGTGGATTTAAAATCTGGAGATTGTTATGAGCAAACCCACCTTTGCAGGGCCAAATGGGGTTTAAGTATCCTTAATTGGTAAATGGGGATTAAAATATCCTTAATTGATAAATGTCCTTAATTGATAAATATTCCTGTTTATTGTATTTATAGAATGTGGGTGTTGATTGGTAATGGCTTAAATTTGGAAGAAGCAAGTCAAGTTATGAAGGGAAAAAGCTCTGAGGTGTTTGGATTGGGGAGAAGGGTCCTGGCTTCATCTTTTCTGTGTTGCTTTAGCTCTTTGGAGCACTGAAAAGAGGAATAAAGTAATAATGTAACAGAAAAAGTATTAAAAGTATCAAGGACTAGGGAATTAAAGCTCCCAGGAGGATGTTGGTGACCATGCTGGCTTCATAAATTAAAACACATCTCCTGCCAAGACCTGTGGCTGTAGGTGCAGCTTTCCAGGGAATCTTGGGATTAGAACTAAAGCCTGTGTCTTGAAGTGGATGTTGGGAGCTGTTAGCACTGCACACTGCAGCTGATCATGCCAGGAAGTTCCATGGTGGGGAAAAGCTGTGAGTGCTGGGAGCAAGGTGGGATCAAGGCAGGGGCTGGTGGGATCAAAGTGGGATGAGGGTAATTGTTGGTGGGATCAAGGATTGAGTTTAGGAGCTGGCGGGATTAGGGTGGGGACCAATGTGGGGCTTGGTGGGATTAAATAGGATCAAGGTAAGGGTTGGTGGGATCAAAGTGGGATCAAAGAAGGGGTTCTTCAAGGCAGGGATTTGTGGGATCAAGGTGAGAGCTGGTGCAATTGAGGTGGGATCAAGGCAGGGGCTGATGGGATCAAGGTGGGATCCAGGAAGGAATGGGTGGGATCAAGGCAGGATCATGGCAGGATCCAGACAAGGACTGCCAGGAGCCCCTGAGATCTGTCCCTTTGCTTGTGGCCGTGGTGCCACTGAGGTGTCCTGCAGTCCCTGGGTGGAACTGACTGCCTGGGACTCTGGAGAGAACAGGAGCTTATGGAAAGCCAAGTGCCCAAGCCCGAGGTGCAGCAGGATTTGTACTGACGTGGGAAATCCTCTCGCCCTTTAAACTCTTCTTTCCCTCTGGCAGAGGAGAATTCCCAGGGCCTTTTACACTCACCAGGCTCCACAAACTGCTGTTGCTTGAAAGATGAAGGATGTGCAGCAGCCCCACTGGGTTCTCATGGGAATCACATGGATTTCACCTTCCCCATTCCCTCCTTCAAGGAATAAGCTTTAAAATCCACCATGCAAAGCCAGAGTGGGTTTGTGTGTGGGTGATGCAATTGAATCCAAACCAACACACCTGCAGATAAGTCAGAATTACCATTGAGCTGGAGCCTGTGGTGGTGTTTTCCAGCTTGGCTCCACAGCCATCGGGATCCAGACCTCAGAGGGAGTTTGCCTGGCTGTGGAGAAGAGGATCACATCTCCCCTCATGGAGCCCAGCAGCATCGAGAAGATCGTGGAGATTGACTCCCACATTGGTACAGAGAAGGGATTCAGCCTTGGGGGTCCCTCTGGGTCAGCTCTGGGAGCACCCTTAAAACTGTGAATTATTTATAATAAGAGTCTGTGCTATGGGAATTCGGGAAGTCGTGTTTTGGGATGAGCTGTCCCTGCAGGCAGTTCTGCCTGGAGCAGGAATGCTCATCCCTCCCAGCGCACACCAGCTCCTGGTCACTGGTTTTCCAGGCTCTGAGCCAGCAGAACGTAGCTGCAGGAACCAGAAAGAGGCAGCTGAAGCACTGCCCCCTGCCTCAGTGACCTCCCTCATGAAAGCTCATCCCAAATTTAGCTCTGGGAGGGTGGGGAATTATGGTGGGCTTGACTCGGGGCCAGTTTCTCCAGGATCAACCTGGAGCCACCCACGCCCTGAGGGGCTCACGATGGGCTCATGACCAAATACATCGCCCTGAAAGGCAGGAAACCTCCAAAATCCCCATGCTGCTGTTCCATGGGCATGGGAAGAGTTCCAAGAGTCTGATTATTTCCTCTTCCTGGGGGCTTGCGGTGCAGCCCCCTCTTCCCAGAGTGGAGTCTGTGCTGGGGGCTCCTGCTGCATCTGCTGGCTGTGGGGTAGCCAGGGCCCCTTCCCAGCAGGTTGTGGAGCAAATCTGTTTCAATTCCATGGAATCCTTGAGGTTGGAAAAGCTCTCTGAGATCATTGAGTCCAACCATACCAAGGCCACTGCTAATCCGTGTCCCCAGGTGCCACATCCAGACACTTTCTGAACCCTTCCAGGGATGGGGACTCTACCACTGCTCACAGGGGCAGCCTGTGCCAGGGCCTGACCACCCTTTCCATGAAAAAAAATTTACCTAATGTCCACCCTGAGCCTCCCCTGGCCCAGCCTGAGGCCGTTCCCTCTCCTCCTGTCCCTGTTCCCTGCCAGCAGAGCCCGACCCCCCCGGCTGCCCCCTCCTGTCAGGGACTTGTGCAGAGCCACAAGGTCCCCCCTGAGCCTCCTTTGCTCCAGCCTGAGCCCCTTTCCCAGCTCCCTCAGCTGCTCCTGGGGCTCCAGACCCTTCCCCAGCTCTGTTCCCCTCTCTGGATACACTCCAGCCCCTCAATGTCCTTCTTGTGAGAAACCCAAAACTGACCCCAGGGTTCCAGGTGTGGCCTCACCAGTGGGACAAATCCCTTTCCCACGTTCCCACTCAGGGACCAGCTTCTCCCTGCAGCCCTTTGTGTTTTACGTGGGCTTTGGGCAGTCTGGGGGGAAACACATCCCAAAGAATGGGTGGAATGACCCCTGTTTCCCCTTTCCCATTCCAGGGTGTGCCATGAGTGGCCTAATAGCTGATGCAAAGACTTTAATTGACAAGGCCAGAGTGGAGACTCAGGTAAGATCCGACATCTCTGTTCTTAAATTAGCAGCACAAATCCCAGGAATTCCTTGAAAGTGCTGGGAAAGGGAAGATCATTCCATCAAAGAAGCTGGTGGGAAGCTGGAGGCTTTGCTGGGAGCAGAGGGGCTGTCTGACTGTTTTGGCAAAATACTGGATGTATTGGTTTTATTTTTATCCCCTTAAGTTTCCTGGATGCCTCAGGTGCTTGGAGGTCCCAGGAACAAATCTGTGCTACAGCAAAGGATTTTCCTGGGGTTTTCTCCTGCATATCAGCACTTTTCCACCTTCTGGAGAGCTGGATAACACATGACTTCCAAAAGAGATACCGGGATGAAACCCCTCAGCCTTGCATTTCCCTGTTGGCATCCCAAGGCCTTGGTATCCCAAAATTTTCTGTGGATTTTTGTACATCCCACTCTGCCGGATGCTTCCATGGGAGAACTGGCTGTGCCCAGAGTTCCATAGGGAAGTTATCCTTGTGTCCACACAGGGCATCACTCCACCTCAGCCACGCAGGAGCGTCATATTTTGGGACCATGGGGATAATGGGAATCTTTGTTTGGATTTTCCTGCAGAATCACTGGTTCACCTACAACGAGACGATGACGGTGGAGAGTGTGACACAGGCTGTGTCTAACCTGGCCCTGCAGTTCGGGGAGGAAGATGCCGATCCAGGAGCCATGGTGGGATCCAGGGGGGATCTGGGGGTGCTGGGGAACCCCCCTTCCTTGTCCTTGTCCGACCCATTCCCTCCTTTCTCCTGCAGTCCCGCCCGTTCGGCGTCGCTCTGCTCTTCGGAGGAGTGGATGAGAAGGGACCCCAGCTGTGAGTTCTGGTCTCTTAATCCAGGGAAAAGACCAAACCTCCACTGCAAAATTCCCAGGCTGTTTTAATGACTCCATTCTGGGATTTTCCTTAAGCCTAACCCTCGGGGTTTATCCCATTATGTCCCTGATATGTTTGTTAATCCTGTTAAACTCTTTCCAGAGCCCTGCTTGCCTGTTTGCCATGGAAAAAACATCATATCTTCCCCAAACCCTTGCTTTTCTTTATTAAAAATGTGGTTTCCTGGGGAGGAGGGAAGCGTTAAAGCTCTCCTCGTCCTGAGTGTGTTCTTACCTTTCCCTAAAGGACCAGCAGAGCCACCAGTAACATAATCCATGTGACATTCCTTGGGGAGGTGTTGGAGCAGCTGTAACCTGAACTCAGGGCTTCAAATGGCCCCACTGGAAGTGGGAAAGGCTTGGCAGAGCCAGCCCAGTCAGGTCTCCCTTCCAGCAGGGAAAACTTACTGGATTTATTAAAAAAAAAATAGGGTAAACTGGGAAATCCAAAGGAAAATGGTTCTCTGAGGAAGGAGGGCAGTGTCAGAGTGTGTAAGCTGCCAGCCCAGGAGCTCTTGGGGATGAATCCCAGCTCCAGCTGTGCAGGGAGCTCTGGGGAGCTGGTGAGAGAGTCCTTGGGGTGCCCTGGGGTGGGATGGGGTGCAGGCAGTCACCCCCTGTCCCCACAGGTTCCACATGGATCCCTCGGGAACATTCGTGCAGTGCGATGCCAGAGCCATCGGCTCCGCCTCAGAGGGAGCCCAGAGCTCCCTGCAGGAGGTTTACCACAAGGTAAGGGCTGGATTTGGGATTGGGGGTCACTTCTCATGGGTCTGGGGTACTTCACCACCTACCAGGATCCCCTAATTCCCTTCCCAGTGAGGATTTAGGACTGGGCTGGGCTAGGATCCTCAGGGCAGGATCACTCCTTAGCAGTGGATCCTGTGAGTAGGTGCTGAGGATCTCTACGATGAGTAGAGCTACTCCCAGCAGCTGCTTTCTGCCTGTGAGGTAATTAAGGCCATGTCAGGAAGTTCTCTATAAATAAAAACTGAGCTCCAAGTGCTGCTGTCAGCATCAGGCTCCGTGTGGATGCAGCTGGAAGCACCTTGAGCTCATACCAGCACCTTCACCTCACCAGGCAAGGGAGCAGCTTTTGTGCTGCAAGTTCTGGTCATGTTTGGTATTAAACAGGAATTTTTTTCCCCCCTGAGGAGGGAGTTGCTTGTTTTGGGCAGTAAGAAACCAAGCCCTAATTGAAAGCACAATTAGTGGTGGTGGCTGGGAAGACTCATTTGTTCACTAGAATTCTCCAAATTACCCAAACTCTGGACTCCCTGGATTGTCAACCCTTTTTCAAGTGCAAAGTGAGTGAACCCAGCTGTGCTGAACATCCCTCTGGCTCTAGTGATGCATGGGATTTATCAGATTAAATGCAGCTTGGAGGCTCCTGCTGAGAGGGAATCTGGCTTTTTGGGAGGAAATTGGTGAAGAGAAACAGCCTCTGCTGTCCCAATCCCTTCAGATTTATGTGCCCAAATTACCCATTTTTAAATCTCAGAAAGGCAGGATTTCACTGTCCCTGTGGATATCCCTGCCCTGCCTGCTCCAGTGTCCCGGGGATGCTGCAGCTGCCTTGATGAGCTGCTCCGTTCGCTGCCTGGCTCAAGGGATTTGGGAGAGGGGAGGGAGCAGGGCCACGTCCTGAGCCTCCACCATGTAATCCACGAGCCATTTGTTTTCCAGTCCATGACGCTAAAGGAAGCCATCAAATCTTCCCTGGTCATCCTGAAACAGGTCATGGAGGAGAAACTAAATGCCACCAACATCGAGGTGAGTCCTCCTGGAGTCAGGATTGCCCCTGGAGCAAGGAATGGAGCAGCTCAGGGCTTCCTGAGCCAACTGCTGCAGATGTTCCTGCCCTTTTTGTCATCTCCTCTGGGGCATTTTGGAAAAGTTAAAGCTTTTCCAGAGGTCCAGAGCCTGGTCTGTTTTCACAGCTAATCCATGATGAGCAGAAGGGATTCTCTGACCTCCAGTCAGCAGAACCCAACACACCACCCAGATGGCTTGTTCTTCCCCTGGATCTAGCCATTCTTTTTTGCCTTGCTGCTTGTAATACTAGAAGGAATGAAAATTACCCAGCTCCTGGGCTGCTATATCAGTCCTGGGGCAGTGCCAAAAATCCCTTGGACAGTGGGAGCAACAGGATCCTCCAGGAATGGCTGTGCCCCTGGAACCCCGGGAGCAGGCAGTACCCACAGACCTGGAGATGCTGGGCCCCCCAAACCTGCTCCATAGGCTCCTTTTTGGGTGGGAAAGGTACAAACCCTTTGGATTGGGTGGGGTAACTGGGAGATGAGAAGTCATGCTGGCGTATAGAGTTTGCTTCTATTTCGGGTGGGTTATGAGACACCAGACCTTTCCAAAGTGTGGCATTCCAGCTCCTGAGCTGCTCTCTCCTCCCATTCCTTCCCTCTGAGTGCTGGGAAACCTTTTCCCAAACAGCCTCGAGGTGTTTGCCCCATTTTTGTATGAAACGTTGCTGCTGGGGGGACCATTCCTGGTGGGATTAACCAACTTCCTTTGGAAGGGAAGGCCAACAGCACAAGGAAACTTGGATACTCTGTCCCAAAATCATGCCAGGCGGCTGGAATCTCCTTCCCAGGTGCTCTTCCAGCCCTTCACCATACATTTTTTCCTGGTACAGTGCAGGCAGAGGAATGTGTACAGTATCCTGATGTCATGTCCCTGTTTAACAGGGCTTAACTGTGCTTGGCACGGCCCTGGAGTGGGGTGGAATTGTGCTGGGGGGAGGACAGCAGGAATGTGCTGAGGATTAAAAGGTTTCTATTGACTCAAGTCACCCCGTGGATGAAAATCTGCCACCTGAAGAGCTCTTTGCTTCCTAGAAGTATGTGCCTCTCCCATTTCTTGGCTCTGGCTCCTCTCCTGTGGCATTTTCCATCTAGGAACAAAGAGAAGAAGGGAAAGTGTGGTTGTGGAAGAGTTAAATCCATGGATGGCGGTGGTCAGGGCCTGAAAGGACTTCATGCTTTTGGATTAATGACTTCCCTGGGAAGCCTGTCAGGGAATGGTGGAGGGAAGCTTTTGTCGGGAGAAAGTGAGGGACAGGTTTGAGGAGGTGTGGAAAAGCAAAGGAACTGGTGTCTCTGAGTGCTGGTTTTGGGTGTTCATGAAGGTTTTTTCAGTATTAGAACTGGTTTTGGTGCATAAATCTGGGTCTTGTTGAGTCTGGTTGGGTCCAGGATCAGTCCAGTCCCTGCACAGGTGGTTTGGTGCCCAGAGCAGCTGCGGCTCTCCCTGGATCCCTGGCAGTGTCCATGGCCAGGCTGGACAGAGCTTGGAGCCACCTGGGCTAGTGGAAGGTGTCCCTGCCATGGCAGGGGTGGGACTGGATGGGTTTTAAGGTCCCTTGCAACCCAAACCACTCCATGATTTGAGAGGCCTAAAGTGGCATCTCCAAGTGTCTCCGCCTTGTCTGAGAGTTGTCGGTGAAGCCTGGGCTGGCAGGAGCTCTCAGGCTCAGGGACGTTTCTACTTGGAAACACCTCATGGAACCTTCCTGCCCCTGGATCTGCTCCTTCCCCTTGTGCTGGTGAAGGGGAGACTTGTGAACAGTCACCTCAGAAGAGCTCTGGGATCTGCTGGGATGCTCCAGAGCTTTCCTTCAGCTTATTGGTTGCATCCATACACTTTGATCCCTGAAGAGTCAAACCATGTGCCCAGTGCCTGTGAGTTCAGGAGCATCCCAGCCCGCTCCTGCCCCATCCCAGCCCGTTCCTGCCCCATCCCAGTCTGTTACAGGATACCCCAGCTCCTTCCGGGGCATCCCAGCTCCCTCTGGAGCCTTGGCATTTCCACTGACACAGCTGTCCCTGTTTTGGGCTCTCATCCCTGAGCCAGGTGTGAATATTTCTGCTCATGTTTCCCTTCCAGGCTTTTCATTCAAGTATCCCTCATCCTTGGTGCTGCCTCTGGAATGTTTTGGCTGTCTGCCCTGACGCTGTGTTGTCCCTGTCCCTGTTTTCCTTAGAGATCTCTGCCTCAGTTTCCCTGAGCCAACCCTGAGTCCCCTTAGCTCCCAGACAGGCCAGGATTTGTCCCCTTGGTTGGTTCCTGGGGGAGAAGAAGCCTTTGGAGAGGCAGGAATTCTCTCCTGGGAGGTTTTGATGGCTTTTCCCCCATCAAGTGGGAGCAGCGCCTGCCTGTTCCCACTAAAATTCCCTTCTGCTGCTCCTCTGAGGAGACTGAGTCAATTCAAAGCTATTTGTGCAGCAGGCAGCTATTTTAGGGACTCACGGAGCGTGTTCCGGGCTGGAATGATCCTGCTGGTCTGGCAGATCAGAAGAAGGAACAGCTGCTCCCTGCTTTCCTCAGCCACACTTAACCCCTTGTTCCTTCTCTTCCAGCTTGCCACGGTGGAGCCTGGGATGAAATTCCACATGTACACAAAAGAGGAGCTTGAGGAGGTCATCAAGGATATTTGAAAAAGAGGGAGAGACCCCCAAAAGTTCACACCCCTCCCCGACCAAAGGAACTGGTCCAGTTCCCCCAGCTCCTGGGACTTCCCTTCCCACAGCACCTGGATCTGCTGCTCCTGCCAACTCCAGAGGTTTTTTTACCATTTCTGGACAGAACTGAGGTTTTCCTGAGGAGGGAATGAAATAAATAATTTTGTTACTCTCTCTGGACTCCTCGGCACGGGGGGAAAAGGTGGGAAGGCGGGGATTTGGAGCTGAAACTGGGGGTGGATCGGGACAGTGGCGGTGCCAAGGACACTGCCAGCTCTGCTGTAGCAGCGAGTCTCCCTCTTGTGGTGCTGTCTCTGGGGAAATCCAGGTGTCATTCCACATTTCTTCGTAGAAAAGGAGAGCTTTTAATCTGTTCAGTGCATTCCTCCCTCCTTCTCCAGTGTTTTTTATCTGTAAAAGCATCCCTGGAGCTCCATCTCCTTCCCTGCAAAGAAATCTGTGATCAGCCTTGGGGTTTGTGTTTGCTTTGAGTAGGGCTTGAAAAAAATCCATAAAAATTGATAGATCAGAGCCCACCAAGCAGAAACAGGGATAATGGCCTGGGACAGCCCCTCACCTCCAAAATCCTGCAGGTACCACGGAGTTTTGATAGTTAACCCTATTTTTCATCAGAAAATCCCTCCTTATCCCACTTAGTTTTTTGTTCTCCAGCAAAAATCTCTCTCTGTGTCCTCAAAACAGTGTCTGGGAATCGCAGATGGGTCTGATAAGGGAAGAAATTAAGATTAAAAGAGTATTTTCCTATAAAATCATGGTTGTGGGGAAAGCCAGCTCTGCTTCAATCCTGGCAGCTGGCTCTGCGCTGCCCTCGGAAGGGCAGAGGCCTGGAAATCAAATCCCAGGATAAATTACAATTTTGAATTACAGTTTCAGGATAATTTACGATTTCACCCTGAACCAAACAGTGTTGGCTGGTGTGGAAGAGCTGGACCTAGCTGGGACAGGGGTTATCCTGGGAAATAGGGACGTTTTCCCCAACATAATGCTGGAAATGAGGAATTCTCCTTGTGTTTCATCAGCTGGCAAAGCCAAATCTCCCCCCACCTCCAGCCTCTGCCTTTTCCAGAAGGAAAAATGCCAATCCTGTTAGTTTTCCCCTCTCTTGCCATTGCCAGATGGATTCAGGAAGGGAAGCAAAGTCTGGAAAATCAGTCCTTGCATAACCTCAGTTTCAGCATAGCCCAGCGCCCTCCTCTTGGAATTCCTGTGAGCTCCTGTTCCAGAGCAGATTAAAGGGAACAAATGGATCATCAGGTGCTGCCTGAGGCTCTGCTAGGAGCTGGATCCAACACCTGCCCCTGCAGGTAGAATCAAATTATTGGGTGATGGACTTTTCTCCTTTGGGAAGAATTCCTGGCGCCGGGCTGCGGCGAGGCTGTGCCTCTCACTGCTCATCCCGCAACCGCTCTGCGGTGGCTCTGGAAGGGGACCTGGCCCATCCTGCATGGCAGGCCAGGAATGAGGGCCAGGAATGAGCGCCGGGACACGGCCCCAAGCCAAACCGGCTCCCTTTATCCCAGTTCATGACCGCGGAGCTCAGCCCGGTTCCCTTCCCCAGGCTGGAACGCTTTGGTGGCGCCCCAGGGAACACGGAACCTGGTTCTTGGCACGATGGCACCTGGCAGAAACGGCCCCTCTGCGGTGTCCCGGGGCCAGGCCCGGCAGGGCACAGCGCTGTCCCCTCCCCGGCCCGCCGGGCCCTGAGCCCCCCGGGACCCCGGGACCCCCGCCCGCGCTCTGGGAATGGCCCCGCCTCCCTGTGCCTTCGGCCAATCAAAAAATCGCCCTGGCACTCCCCGCCAATCAGAGGCTGTCGCTGGGTAGATTAGAGACCGGGCGCGCGTCGTGCCAGCGCCGCCGGCCAGTCACGGGAGGAGGTGGGCGATGATTGACAGAGGAGCGAACCAATCAGAGCTAGCGAGGCTGTGCCTGCGGGGAGGAGGCGTGGCCGCATTCTGAGCGACAGCTCCTACAGCCAATCATCATCGCCGGGCCGGGACAGCGGGACACGCCCCCCGACAGACGGACAGATAGAGAGACGGACGGACAGCGGGACAGGCCGATGAACAGACCGATAGACGGACGGACGGACAGAAAGCACGATAGACACATCGACAGATAGGTCCTCGCCCCCTGCCCTCCCAGCGCCCGGCGCCGGCAGGTGGAGGCGGACGGACAGAAACACATCCCTACTTGCATCCCCTGGGACGGACAGACAGACAGATACCCCGCTGCATCCCCCGGGACGGACGCACAGACAGACAGACAGACATCCCCGCTGCATCCCCCGGGATGGAGAGACAGACAGACAGACAGACATCCCCGCTGCATCCCCCGGGATGGACACACAGACAGACAGACAGAGATCCCCGCTGCATCCCCCGGGACGGACACACAGACAGACAGAGATCCCCGCTGCATCCCCCGGCATGGACGGACAGACAGACAGACAGACAGAGATCCCCGCTGCATCCCCCGGGATGGACACACAGACAGACAGACAGACATCCCCTCTGCATCCCCCGGGACGGACGGACAGACAGACAGACAGACAGACATCCCCTCTGCATCCCCCGGGACGGACGGACAGACGGACTCTCTGGGCTTCTCTGGCAGCGCTCTCCTGGAAGCATGGATGAATAAAGGATAAATCCCATGGATGAATAAAGGATAAATCCCATGGATGAATAAAGGCGAGCCCCAGGCAGCGTTGTCTCCCGAGCACGGAGTGCCCAGGAGTGCCCAAGCGCTTGTGATTCATTGGAATCACGGAATATCCTGAGGTGGGAGGGATCCACGAGGATCATCGAGTTCGGCTGCTCCAGTCCTGGGGGGACTCATGTCAGTGACCTCCCCCCCAAGTTGGGGTTCGGGGGCTTTATGAGCCACCCAGCCACAGTTTGGGGGTGTTGTCACAGGAAGAGTGAAAGCTTCAGACAAGCTCTGCCTTAGCCTCAAATTTTGGCAACAGTTAAGCTGATCCACATCTGTTCTAATGATGGCAAATCAGATTTATAAAAATGAATAATTTATTAAATGGACAAAGATAACGGATGGAAGATCTCAATGGGAATTACTACACAGGATAAAACTGAAGAACCACAGATAGGTTACACCATAACATAAACAGTGCACTGTAGCAAGGTACCTGCACTACAGCTGGCAAAAGGAATAGCATTGATTAGGAGCTGAAAGTGATTTCCCACCAAAACAACGATAACGTGCACAGAGCACTTCGTCCCTGTGGAGTAACCGTGGAGCAGCGTCCCCTCTCACGGGAGAAACTCCACACATGTCCAGGAAAAGGTGTAGAAGATTTCTGCTCTGTGGAAGTTTGGTGTGGCTTTTACAGCTGTAAAGTGAGGGTCACTCACAAACCCAGCTCCCTCGGCCAGGTCTCACTTTAACAGTGAGAGGTTTGTTGGCAGCTGGGAGGTGCCAGCCCAGTGTTACCCCACGGCTCCAGAATAACTCACTGCAGGACAGCTCGTCCTGCTTGGGTCACCTGGTTAGCAAACAGCAGAGAAACTCTTGTGGGGGTGAGATGCCCTGCTGCAGCAATCAAGGGCAGTCCTCTTTTCTCTTGCAGCAGAGTCACACTGCTGCTCTGCAGTTTCCTGCCCAGCCATAGGGTAAGGTCACGCACTTCCAATTTGGCAGAGACCGAAGTGCCCACGTAGTCTGTACACAAAGATGTGCCAGAACAGAAGCAGGTGCTAGGTGTGTCTTTGTCACAGCAGCGTTTCAACAGCACGCAAGGGACACGGGGCTGTGCACCTTCCTTCTCAGCCACATGTGCTCTCACATTTCCCACTCTGCTGAGCCGAACTGTAGAACTTGAGAATCCAGGAGCTGCTGCCATAAGAACGGACTAAGAACAAAATCCCAGGGCTGGCCTGGACGTTTCCCTTGCAGCTTATAAACCACACCAAACACGCTGCTGTTCTGTAGTTTTCTCCTCGGCGATCATGTCACACTCAATCTTGCACAGTCTGAAGGTGAACCAAAGAGCTCCCAGTTACAGCTCGCAGAGGAAAATGTGCCAGCACAGAAAGCCTTCTCTGACTTCCCCCATTACAATTGCTAGCTTGCACTCAGGCTGCATTCCAGTGGCATTCACGGCCTTCTTGAAGTCTGGAAACTGCACACACCCGATGGTCCTGGCACATTTTTCTCTGTGAAGATACATCAGGATCTTTGGTCGTGGATGTAAGGTGTGTGATGATGCTCACAGCTGAGGAGTGTGCAAAGCACCGTAATGGGAAAGTAATGTACAGGTGGTAAAGGAAAGAAGACTGTTGCTTGATTGTGGTGCAAATGCAAGTTTCCACACGTAAGGGGCAAGGTCCCAGCAAGCCTCTTGTCCTGGCACAGTTGTGTGTGCGAGAGGTAGCTGGGAAGTTTTTTAGGCTACAAGAGGGATGGAATGTGATGGTACTTAGAGCTGAGAAGGAAAGTGCATGGCGCTGCTGGGTTTTGACCAAGGCAGTGCTCTGGACTGCTTCAGTGGTGGCACAGTGTTCTGTGTGAGAAACACATGAACATTTTGGGTCTGAGAGAATGAAAGGGTGTGATGCTACATGAGGCTGAGAATAAGCCTGCAGAGCACCATGGCCGAGTGTGCAGGGTACAGGCTGCAAGAGGAGTGTGACTGCCACTCGATTGCCTTTCAAATCCAAGTTATCAATGGCAGCAGGAGAAGTCAGTGGAAGTTACCTGTGTTGGCACATTGTCCTGTCTGATCCCTACATAGAAACAATTCAGCTTTAGACTCGAGATTCAGAGAACATTCTGGTGAGATGTAGCTGACAAGGAAAGTACAGAGTGCACTGGGGAGTTTGATGTGGCTTACCTGCAGCAAGGGGAAGGTGCAGCCCAGCACTGGCTTTTTCTTCTAGAGCCTTTTTTACGGGAGCAGCTGCTGGACGTTTGAAAGGGAGCTGCGAGAGTGGAAAAATGTGGCGGTGCCTATATGTGAGAAGGAAGATGCAAAGCCAAAATGTGTTGTGGGCAGTTTAACAGCTGCTAGGAGGAGGAGATAACCCAGGAACTCCTCTGTCCTGACACTTAACTTCTCTGAGATGTAGCTGGCTGAACTCTGCGACACCGTGTGTGAAAGTGATTGCCCTGGGAATATCAGCTTCCACAGGGAAGAGGGAAGGTCACCGAATGCTTCCTGTCCTGGCACATCTCTCAGTCCCAACTGCAGCTGGAAACACTCTGGTTTAGCAAAGGACTCTGTGACACTGAGAAAAAGCGAAGCTTTATCGAGTTGAGAAGGAAAGTGTGAATCACCAGTGTGTTTGGTCTGGTTTATAGGCTGCAAGGGGAAGGTAAAGACCAGTACTGGCTTTTTGTTCTAGGACTTTTTGTATGGGAGCAGTTGCTGGATGTTTTGAAGGTGTTTAGTGTCTGTGAGAATGAAAGGCTAGGATGGTACAGAGAGATCTTTAGGGGAAGTGCACATCTCCAGCGAGTATGAGGCAGTTTGGTGGGTGTGAGTTACACGTTGAGCCAACCAAGAGAGTTCGTAGCTGACTCTGTTTGTGAAAAAGTTTTTGCTGGACTGTTGCAATTTTGTCCCTGGGCTTCAAGTGTGACTGTACAAAGAGCTCAGAAAGGTGGTGCGTGGACTGATACTGCTTTGTGTAGTTGAAAAGCTGCAAGGAGAACAAGGGGTAATGCAGCATCTGTTTCTTTCGTGGCACAGGAATTTGTATTGTCCCTTGGCTGTGGTGAGAATTGGCGGTTTCAAAAGGAAGCTGAAGTTTCTTCTAAGCTGCATGTTGAATCCTCTCCTTTCAGTCTCACACAGAGACCTTCAAGATTCACTGCTTAAAAAAAAAGTTCCTAGAACAAAGGAGTCAGTGCTGGGCATCACTTTCCCTCTGCAGTCTTAAACTGCATGTCTCACATTGGTGTTGTGCTTTTTATTTCAGGGTTTCACATTCACGTTGAAGGATATCAACAGCACCATGCAAACTGGAGCTTTCCTTTCAAACTAAATGTACAATCACATTCTTTCACTCTAGCAGAGCCCAACTTTGAAACTTTCCATGTCCAGCAATTCCCATACCAAAAGTCCTAGGGAAAGAAAGTAAACACTGGCCTTCACTTTCCCCTTGCACCTTACAAACTGTGGCACACACAGGTCTGTGTGCTCAGCTCCGTGTACCCTCTGAACCTTCAGTCTCACAGAGCCCAGTTACAAACCTAAGAACGTCCAGCAGCTGGTCCTGATGCCTTTTCCTGGTCTTAAAATCAAGAGTCAGACACGGTTAGAAGGGGAAAAGGGATTTTACCTTGGTATTTATTTTAAGGATCCTTAGGTGCACACATCCAGGTCATATGCATCGAGATGTACCCCACCGAGTCTGTCTCTGTGTCTCCCCCCTCCCAACATTGGGTATAACATTATAGATTTTACTAATTAGCAGATCTATCAAAGATTCCCCAATGAGAGGCTCAAGTGAGCCCCCCTCCCCAAGGAGCCTTCCCCTGGATGGTTCTATCTTGGTTTACAGAATGTGTTCTGGAGAGGACCTTGGGGTCTGGGGCACACTGATCCCTAGCTACGAAGCTTCTAAAATGTTTCTTTCATCTCTTAGCTTGACAAACAAGTCCAAGAATGTAGGCAAAAAGCACTGAGAGTACAGAAGTTGTAAAAAGGTATAACAGGGGTATAAAAGAATAGGCAAAAAATCTTCATGGCATCAGTCCCACAGAACAAGTTCTAAAAGAAAGGGGCTGTGCTGGAACTCACTTTTCTTTTGCAGCCGATAAACTGCACAGCCAACAATTAAACCATTCTCCTTCCTTCCCAGCTGTATGCGCCATCACATTCTGTCAGTCTCCAAGAGCCAGGATCCACCACAGAGCTCTTCCCTGAGCTGTTCCCTCACGAATGAGGCCGGAGAAGCGCTTGGCTTTTTCCTGGGCACTGTCAGCGCTCATCAAAACAACCACACGATAGCGCTGCCGACTTGCAAAAGAAGGAAACGCTCCGAGCCCAGCTCGAAACCACCCCCAAGGGCAGAACCGAGCTGGAAAAGTCCCTGCTCCCAAAGCAACTGTGGCAGGACAAAAAGATTTCCGGGATCTTCCTCTTCTTTGCAGCACATTCGAATGGCAACACAAACTTATTTCCGCTAATAGATTTTTTAATTCTTGCAGAGTGAGGCTATGAACTTGAAAACATTTGCAAAAACAGAGCTCACGAAAGTGCCAGCTGAGAAAGATCTTGCTGCCTGCAACTGCAGCTGCACCCACGGAACTGCACCACTCCCCCTGCTATCTGCACTTGCCTTCTCAGCTCTAGGTCCCATCACAATCCTTCAGTCTCACAGGATCCAAAACTGAACACAGCTCCTGACTGCTCAGACACTAAAGGTAACAGGACAAAACACTCAACAGTTTGGCTTTTGCATTCGCACTGTAACAGCTCCTTCTCATTCCTGACCATCCCTCTCCTGCCCTGCTGAGCCCTCTGTGTCCTTCCACTGCCCACCCTACACCTCCATTGCTTTGCACTGCCTTCCTCCCATCACCTCCCCTTCAGTTCCCTGCCTCTCCATCCTGGCCTGGCCTTGCCTTGCTCCTCCAATTATTACTTCCCTTCCCTACCTTTCACTTGCCTTTCCTTGCAAAGCCAACTCTTTTCTTGCCTTGCCCTGCTGCCCCTCCCTTGCCTTTTTTTGGCCTTGCCTCTCATCCCCTGGCTTGATCTGCCTACAACTTTTTTCCCTGGCCTTGCTTTGCCTTTTCTGCCCCTCCTTTGCTTTGCCTTGCCTTTCATACCCAAACCTTGCATTACTTTACTGACCACCCCGTGTCCTTCCCTTGCCCTTTCTACCACTCCATTGCCTTGCATTGCCTTGCTCACCCATCACCCACCTTCACTTCCCTATGCCTTTTTTCCTGGCCTTGTGTTGTCTTGCCTGCTCCTCCTATGACTCATTTCCTTACCTACCTTGCAGTTGCCTTGCCTTGAAATCCCACCCCTTGCCTTGCGTTGCTCTGCTACCCTTCCTTGCCCGACACTGCTTTCTGTGCCCATTCCCCACCTTGACTTGCCCACTGATTCCTTCCCTGGCCTCGCTTTGCTTTGCTTTCCGCTCTCTCGCCTTGCCTTGCCATGCCTGTCCTACCCACGCCATTCCTGACCATCCTTTGCTTTGCCACTCAATACACACCTTTTTCTGGTGAAACACTGGTGGTTTTAAGGCTGTTCCTGAAATGAGTTCAGTGTCCAACTCAATTCTTTCAGCGCTGCCACGTTGCCACAGGACGTGTTTCTCAAGGCCCAGGATGGTGTCCCAGGCAGTGGTGGGAGGCACAGGGTGGGTCTCCAGCCATCCACTGGTGCCTTCTACCCTTGTCAGCACGTAACGATTGTGTCATGCAATCGATCTGCCAGGCCTCCCCATACTGATATTTAGACCAACGCCCCCCAGACCACAGGGGCTTTACCCACTTGGCCTTCTTGATTGCAGCACATATTTCACAGTCATGGATTACCCAGGATAGAGTGTGTTGGGGAGGATGAAAGTTTGGTAAGAAAGTTTCACAGGTATGTAGGCTTGGCAGAAAGATCTCTGAATGTAGAAACTGGGGATGAGATAGAAATGAAAGCAAGTTTTGATGTAGAGTAAAAGATGTTTTGCTGAAACACTGATCGCTGAGTAACTGAGAAGGCAAAGGCTGGAGATGAGTTGGAAGGAGATTTTTATGAATAGGACAAAGGTATGTGACTACAAACAAAGACATGTTTTTCACCAAGTAAATAAGTCTCAAGAAGAGTATAAGTAAATAGAAAACATGTCTTTACCAAAAAGAGAGATATCACAGGTAAACAAGAAATGTTGATGTAGGAAGAAAAAGAGAGGTCTGAGAATTTTCCATTGTAAGCTTAAATTGTAACTTACTCTTGTGATTGGATAATAATGACTATAATATGGTGATGGTAGTAGCTATGATAGGCTATAGGCAAATGTAAAGGTATTGTGTGTGGTGCTTATTGGTTGTTATGTATTAAGATACTCTGCAAAGAAAAGTATAAAATGCTTTGTAACTTGAACAGAAAGGGCTTCAGGTATGCCCAGAGCTGGAGCTGGCAGCTGTAGGGCTGGCTCTGGATAGCCACTCCCTGAGCTGCTGTAACTTCACCTATGCAATAAACAGCTTTCAAGAGAGCCGCCTGAAGTGCAGACATCCTTCGTGAAACTTTCTCCTGTAAGAGTGTCCATAGCTAAGCTGGACAACATTTTGTTGTGTCTCTTCCCTGGTGGCCTGAGGCATCATGGGTGCACCAAGCTACAAATAACTCTCCCTTGTGTTTCCAGGCCAGATCTACCTGTGACACTTCAATCTTGGCAGCCTGACCAACCTGTTCGTTGTTGTGATGCTCCTCATGAGCCCAGCTTTTAAGCACCTGATGGACTTTCATGGTCACCTTCTCTACCCGGGCAGCGATGTCTTGCCACACTTCGGCAACCCAGATGGGTTTCCCTCTGTGCTGCCAACTGGCCTTTTTCCATCGTGCCAGCCACTCCCCCAGGTCGTTTGCTACCATCCACGAGCCAGTGCAGAGGCAGTGTTGGCCACTTCTCTTGCTCAGCAATATCCAAAGACAGCTGGACAGCTTTCAGCTCTGCAGCCTGACTTGATCCACCTTGTCCCTCGAAAGTTTCCTCAAGTCGCCCAATAGCAGAGACCCTGGTCTGCACTGGTGAGGCATGGAAAATGTCCTCCCTAAGCTCCTTTCTGAGCTTCTGATGGCTCTCTTCAATCCCCTCTTCCAATTTCCCCATATGCCCCATCAGGTCTGTTTCCACAGCCAAGACTTCTCAGGGCATGGGCAGTATCTTCCTATGTCTGGAGCCTTCTTGTCACAGCACCCACTGCCTTGTTTTCTTCATCCCATTGCTGCCTCGCCTGGGAGTGTGCTTGACCAAGTCCTGTGAGTTCCAACCACGCCAGTGTTGCACATTTTAAAAGGTCTGGACTTTTGGTGGCTTGGTTGTTATTTGAAAAAAATGATCTTTAGGACAGCCAGTTCTCCCACATGTTGGATTCCTTGCTCAATGGTTTTCCAAGGGCCTTGCTGCAGGTGGCATGGCCAAAATTCGGATTGCACATTTGAAATTCAGTACAGCCAAGGATTGCTCGCAGACAAAAGTGGCCAGGACAGACTGGTCTGGCCAGCCTTGATCTCACATGGGCTGCCTCTAATCTGCACCTAAAACTTTGTCCTTTCCTTCCTATGGGAAAGAACTGTCATTCTGGTCCCAGAGCCATGGCAAAATGTGGATTGCCTCTCCAAAATTCAATCCACGCAAAGATTGGTCCCAGAAAAACTGCCAGGACAGATGGGTCTGGCAGGATGTGACCTCCCCTGGGCTGCCTCTCATCTGCTCCTGAAACACGGCAGGTCTGTGAAGGCTTTGAGAGTCTTAGGAGAAGCAGGCACGGCAAGGCAAGGCTCGGAAATGGCAGGAGGAAAAGGGTATTCAATCCAGGTGGGGAGGGGAGAGTAAGGTCATGCCAGGCAAGGGAGGGGTTCAAGGGCAAGGCAAGGCAAGTGGTGGCTTTGCAAGACAAGGCAATGAGAGTCCCAGAAGGAGAAGGAAAGGCAAGGCTGGATCTGGACAAATGGGCAGGGAGTTCACGCTGGGAGATGGGTGAGCAAGTCAGTGCAAGGTAATGCAGTGGTTGGAAGGGCCAGGAAGGACAGGGATGGGTCAGGAAGGCAAAGGAAGAGACAGTCAGGAATGAATGGGCAATGCAAGGTTGTGTAGGAATGGCAAGGAGATGCCAAGGAGGTGTAGGCCTGACAAGGCAAGGCCCTGGAGGAAAGCATTGGGCAGGTCAAGGGTGGGGCATGGGCATGCAGGTAATTCAAGGCAAGGGAGGCTCAGCAGGGCAAAGCAAGGCAAGTGAGAGTTCCATTGCAGTATTGCTCCCAGACAAAAGCTGCCAGGACAGAGAGGTCTGGCTCACCTTGACCTCTTGTGGGTCACATGCAATCTACTCCTGAATCCCTGGGGCTAAATGAAGGAAATGGGAGGAGCAGGCAACAAGGCAGAACCGGAAAAATGGGGTGGGGAAGGCAAGGCGGGGGATGGCTGAGCAAGTCAATGCAAGGCAATTAAGTGAAGGAAGGGAAAGAAAAAGATGTTTAGGGGTAAGAAAGGCAGAGGAAGTGATGATCAGAAATGACATGGAAGTTCAAGGCTGGGTAGGAATGGTAAGGCAAGGCAAGGGAGGGATGGATAAAGCAATGACAGTGCAACTCAAAGCCTGCAAAAAAGGGGTGAGGAAGCCATTGTGGGGATGGATGAGCAAGGCAATTCCAGGCAATGCAGTGGTAGGAGGTACAAAGGAATGATGTGGAAGCCAGGGAAAGGCAATGGAAGGTTGGGGTATGGAAGGAAAGGCAAGGGATTATCAGGAATGCCAAGGAAATGCAAGGTTGAGCAGGAAAGACAAGGAAAGGCAAGGGAGGGGTAGGCAAGGCAATGAGAGTCATAGGCCAAAAAGCATTCTGGAAGTCAAGGTGGGGATGGGTTAGCCAGGCATGCAAGGCAATGGAGGGGAAGGAAGGGCACGGAAGAGATACAGATGGGTCAGTAAGGCAATGCAAGTTTTGAGAAGGCAAGGCCAGGCAAGGCAAGGGAATGGATGGGCATGGAAGGCAAAGTCAGGCAAGGAACAGGCAAAAAGGGCAAGCCAAGGAAAGGCAAATACCTTGTATTGCCCTGCATACCAATCCCCCACCTTGACCTACCTACCCTTTTCTTCCCTGGCCTTGCCTTGCCTGCCCCTCCTTAGGTTTGCTTAGCCTTGCCTACCCCAGCCTCGCGTTCCCTTACTGAACCCTCGGGGTCCTTCCCTTGCTCTTCCTGCCACTCCATTGGCTTCTTCACCCACCCCCCACCTTGACTTCCCTACCTCTCATTTCCTGGCCCTGCCTTGCCTTGCTTGCTCCTTCTGTGACTTGCCTTGCCTTGCCCACCCCAATCTAGGACTGCCTTACCTACACTCACATGTCCTTCCCTTGCTCTTCCTACCACTCCTTTGCCTTGCATTGCCTTGCTCACCCATCAGCCACCTGAACTTTCCTACTCTTTTTATAATCTCCTTAATTTGCTGTGCAAGCCTCTCATTTGATTTGCCTTCCCTTGCCTCAACCTTGTCTTGCCTTGCAAACACACCCCAGACCTTGCCCTGCCTACCTTTCCTTTTCCTTCCATTGCCTTACTGTGCATCCCCCACCCTTCTTCGCTGGCCTTGCCTTGCCTTTACTGCCCTGCCATTGACTTGTCTTTCCTAACCATCGCTGGACTTGCCTTTCACTGCCCTGCCTTGCCTATAACATTGGGCCTTCTCTTGCCTACCACTTGACTGCCTTGCCTTGCCATTCCTACCAAACCTTGCTTTTCCTTGCCATTCCTCCCCATCCCTCGCCGTGTCTCTCCTTGCCTACCCGTGTCACGCTTTGCATTGCCATTCATCCCCATCCTGCCTGTAACTGCCTGGCCCTCTCTTCCCAGGTCTTGCCTCACCTTGTGTTCCTCTCCTTCCACCTGCCTTGCCTTTCCTATCCCTCTCTTGCCTCATCTTACCCCTTTCCCTGCTGTGTCATTGCTTTGCCTAGCCTTTCCCTTAATTTCCTTCATTTGCCTTGCCTACACCTACCTAGCCTTGCATACCCCAACCTTGCCTTGCCTTAGCAGCTCCTTCCCCACGTTGCCTTTCTCTTCCCACCCCTCCCTTGCCTTGAATGGTGTTGCATACCCATCCCTCACCTTGACTTCCCTTTCTCTTTCTTTTCTGGCCATGCCTTACCTGTCCTGCCTTCCTTGCATACCGCTCCCTTTTCTTTCCATCCCTTTCCTTGCCCTGCCTTGAACTGGCTACAACTCCCTTGCCGTGCTTTGCCTTTCACTGCCTACCACTCCAGTACCTTCCCTTTCTCTGCCCTGCCTGCCCGTGTCTTGTTTTGCATCATCTTGCACAGCCCTTGCCTTGCCTCACCTGTCCAACCGCAGCCTTGCATTGCCTTACTGACTCCTCTGTGTCCTTCCCTGGCCCCTCCTGCCCCTTCATTCCCTTGCATTGCCTTGCTCACCCATCCCTTGCTCCACCTTGATGCCCCTGTTCTCCTGGCTTTGCCTTGCCTTGCCTGCCCCTCCTATGACTGTCCTTGCCTTGCCCATCTCTCACATGCCTTGCCTTTCTAACCCATCCCTTAACTTGCCTAGCCCTCCCTTCCCTTGCGTTGCCTTTCATACACATCCCCTGCCTTGACTTGCCTCCTCCTTACTTCCCAGGCTTGGCCATGCCTTGCCTCCCTTCCCTTTGACTTCCCTTGTCTTTCCTACCCTTCCCTTGCCTTGCATTGCCTCCTATACCCATTCCCTACCTTGCCTTGCTTTCCCTTTCTTGCCTGGCCTTGCCTTGCCTAGCTCTCCCTGTCCCTGCCTGGCCCACCCATCACTGGACTTACCTTCCTATACCCAGCCTTGCCTACCATTTTGGGGCCTTCTCTTGCCAAACACTCCATTTGCTTTCCCCTCACGGGGCTTGCCTTCCCTACCTCTGCCTTGCCTTGCCCAGAATTGCCTACACTTGCATGGAAGGCAAAGCAAGGCAAGGCAAGGAGTGTAGGCAGGGCAAGGGAGACGTAGGCAAGGGAAGGCAAAACAAGGGTACGTTGGGAAAAACAGGGCAATGGTACTGGGAGCAAGGCAAAACCAAGTGACTTGGAGTGCCTTTCGTTGGGAAGCAAAGGACATTGTGCCAGTGCTGGTGGAGCAGGTGTTAAGGTACCATGGGAGGGTAAACTCCAGCAAGGCTTTTCTGATGAGGCATCTTCTGTGTAGGAGCAATTGCTGGATGCATCTGATACTGGAGTGGTATCCAGGTTTTGGTTGGTAAATTCCTGAATGATGATGGCAATGCTTTTCCATGGAAAGGAAAGAACGTAGCCCGAGGGTTTCAGGTGCAGCTGAGAAGCTGCCTAGTGGAGGTCAAGGGCGGTGGCAACTTTCTGTCCTGGCATGTTTGGTGTGGAAGCACTCCCTCCATTTGTACAGTTAGATGGATACCAATCCATCTTTTGAAGGTGGTCTCTTGAAAGGGTCAATTTGGCATGTGGTTTCTGCTTCTCAGAGGTGGTCTCCTGAAATTCTGGCAGTACAGTTATTTTGGACGAGGTAAGCAGCTGTACTCAGTCTGGGTGTGCAGCTGATGTAGTACCCAGAGCAGGTAATGCCCAGGAACAGTGTTCTGGCACCTGTGAATAGGATCAATTCCCAGATTTTCTATTTTGGAGGAGTGAAGCCTATTTGTTTTGAGATGGGCTCATAGTTCCTCTCTTCATTGGGTGCAGCTCAATGGGAGCAGGTGAAGTTGTCACCAGCAACAGCTTTCTCAGCCAGCCAGCATTTTTGTGAGCTCCATTTTTGCCAAATGTTTTCAAGTTTGAAACAGGATTCTGTGAGAGTTGAAACAATTTACTAGCACCAAGGAGTTCTTGTTGCCGTTTGAGTGTGGTGCAAGTAAGAGTTTGTACCTGGAAGAGGAAAATCAGCAAAATCTTTTTGTCCTGATGCCATTGACTGGGGAGCAGGGACGTTTCCAGCTCGGTTCTGCCCTTGGGGGTGGTTTCGAGCTGGGCTCGGAGCGTTTCCTTCTTTTGCAAGTCGGCAGCGCTATCGTGTGGTTGTTTCGATGAGCGCTGACAGTGCCCAGGAAAAAGCCAAGCGCTTCTCCGGCCTCATTCGTGAGGGAACAGCTCAGGGAAGAGCTCTGTGGTGGATCCTGGCTCTTGGAGACTGACAGAATGTGATGGCGCATACAGCTGGGAAGGAAGGAGAATGGTTTAATTGTTGGCTGTGCAGTTTATCGGCTGCAAAAGAAAAGTGAGTTCCAGCACAGCCTTTTCTGTGGGACGTGCTCAACGTAACTCACACCCTTTGAATTGCATCAAACTCCCTGGAGATAGGCAACTTTCCCTCAAGCTCTAGGTACTGTCTACTCTGTCACTCTTGTAGATCTCAAACCCCTTCAAAACGTCCTGCAACTGCTCTCGTACAAAACAGTCCTAGAAAAAGAAGCCAGTGTTTACATTCATCTTCCCCTTGCAGTCTGTAAGCTAGACTGGACACACCAGTGATTCACACCCTCTTTCTCCATTATATATAGCATCACATTCTCTCAGTGTGGCAGAATCCATCGCTAAAGAGAAGCATTTCCAGCTGCAGTTTGGACTGAGAGATGTACCAGGACAGAAAGCATTCGATGACCTTCTCTCTTCCCTGTGATATTCTCAATGCAATCATATTCACATACCTTCAGTGTTGCAGCTATACCTTACAGAGAAGTAAGTGTCAGGACAGAAACAGTTCCTAAATTACCCCCTTCTTCTGGCAGCCTTTAAACTGCTCACGGCATCCTGGGGCTATGTGCCTTCCTTCTCACTCATATGTGCCATCATGTTTTTCCATTGTCACAGGTCTCTTTCAAACATCCAGCAGCTGCTCCCATAAAAAAGGCTCTAGAAGAAAAAGCCAGTGCTGGGCTGCACCTTCCCCTTGCTGCATGCAAGCCACATGAAGCTCCCCAGTGCACTCTGTACTTTCCTTGTCAGCTACATCTCACCAGAATGTTCTCTGAATCTCGCAGTCTAAAGCTGAACAGAATTGTTTCTACGCAGGGCTCAGACAGGACAATGTGCCAGCACAGGTAACTTCCACTGACTTCTCCTGCTGCCATTGATAACTTGGATTTGAAAGGCAGTCGAGTGGCAGTCACGCTCCTCTTGCAGCCTGTACCCTGCACACTCGGCCACGGTGGTTTGAGGGTTCTTTCTTCCCCTCATGTAAGGTCATGCACTTTCATTCTCCCCAAGTGTCATACGTCCATCTACTCCTCACACAGAGCACGGTGCTGGCACTGAACCACTCCAGCGCGCTGCTTCTGCCAAAACACTCCTGTGCCACGCACTTTCCTTCTCAGCTCTATGTACCATCACATTCTATCAGTCTTGTAGTCTGAATCTAAAAGGAAAAGTTTTCCAACTGCATCTCACACAGGTAACTGTGCCAGGACAACAAGCTTGCTTGGAGCTTGCCCCTTACGCATGGAAACTTGTATTTGCAGCACAGCCAAGTGGCAGTTCTATTTCCTTTACAACCTGCAAAGTGCCATCAGATTGCTGTGCTCTGCATGTTCCTCCTCAGCTGTAAGTGTCATCATGGACTTTACTGCTCAGAATGACCAAAGATCTGGATATACCTCTCGCACAGATATAATGTGCCAGAACAAACACATTTTCTTCTCATCGCCCAGATTGCAGTGGTTTCTTGAAGGGCTTAGAGGTTAAAGAACTAATTCAGGAAGTGCTTCTCTCCTGGCACATGTTGTTAAAATGCTGCCGAAACAAAGACGTACCTAGCAAGTGCTTCTGTTCTGACACATATTTGTGTACAAAAGCATATTCACGCTTCGGTATCTGCAAATTAAAAGTGCATGATCTTACCTGAAGTCAAGCAGAAAATTGCAGAGCAGCAGAGTGAGAACGCAGTTCATACGATGCAATAGGGAAAGAGGTCTCCACTTGTGGTACAAATGCAAGTTTCCATGTGTAAGGGGCATGGTCTGAGCAAGCTTCTTGTCTTGGCGTGTTTATCTGAGCGAGATGTAACCAAAAACTTTTCAGTTCAGAGTCGGGCTAACAAGAGAGACAGAATGTGATAAGGAATGTGCATAGCACAGGCATGTTCGACAGTAGCAGTTCTGGACTGCTGCTGTGCTGGCACACTGTGCTGTGCGAGAAGCACGTGGACACTTTGGACTCTGTGGAAAGGAAGAGGTGATGCTTCATAAGGCTGAGAAAAAACCTGCAGAGCACCACGGTTGTGTGCGCAGTGTACAGGCTGCAAGAGGAGCCTTAGTGCTTGTCTGAGGCTCCCACTCTGTCCATAATAAGTTCAAACTCCAGCAGCAGAGGCAAAGAAGGCTGACTGTTGCACTGAAAGCCCATCCTAGATGAGAAATCAGCTCTCCTGTGTATGTGTCCTTTTGAATTCTCAGTCGTACAAGGACAAACAGCTCTGTTATGAATTTTCACTGAAGAAAGCATCACACTTCCCCTGAGCAAGGAGGGGTTTGTCCCAAATCTGACAGGACACTCCTGGGTATGCTCAGAAAGCTTACTTGCTCTGTAGGGGCCAGGAGATGTCACTGAGAGCCTTAAAATTCATAAAATAAATGGAAATGGACAATTCAGATAATTACAAATCAACAAGTTCCCACAACCACCAATACGATGCAAGTGCTTCTCAAGAAGTTACAAGCAAGAACTCAGATGGACCTGATGCTATGGAAGGAGTTATGCTCTAAGACCAAAAATGCAACTAAGTTCAGAGACAGTAGTAAAAAGATGCCAAATGTGTTGTGTAAATAACCCAAATCCAAAGAAAGCTGCCCATAAGTGATGTGAAAAGAGGAATACTTCCCAGGCAACACTGGCAGATAGATTTCTCTGAGTTTCCAAAATGTAAACAATAGAAATATCAACCTGTTTTAGTGGATGCCTTTTCAGGATGGTGGGAGCCTTCCCTTGCCACACCAATCATGCTAGGGAAGTCATGATGATACATGGAAAGGACTCTACAAGTTGACAGTTGTAAAGTAGGTACGTTTATTGCGGCGCCGGACGCGTGGGGAGTAACCCCCAAAAACCACACGTGCCAACTGCGGTACTCAGCCTGAAATAAATCTGGTTACAAATTGCACGTGCACCAGGTTACACAATAGGCCTGTACATATTCATCGTCTGTCTCTGCTCTGTATTATAATTAGCTCAGCATCTTATTACGCCTGTGCAGTGCTGCCTGGTGGTTGTGGGCCGGGGTCTCTGGGATGAAGTAAACGCTCTACCTCAGACTTAAACTCTTCACCTTGCTTCCTTGCGCATGCTCTCTGAGGTCCTGATCCAAGCCCAAACCCCAAAGCTGGTTCAGGCCGGTTCCAAGGTCCGAAAGCAGGATTTCTTGGTCATGGTTTCTTCATCTTACCAATGGTCTGGCATCCTATCCTTATCCTCCCCTATGTGCTTCCCCTTTGCCAGGCCAGCATAGCAAATATTAAGCAAGCAGTGCATTGTTTAGCAAGCAGCTGCAAAGTTTTGCCATACTAGCGGTAGCCACAATCAGCAATTAACCTCTTAAAGCCTAAGCCCCCTGTATCAATGAAAGTACTGTTAAAGGAAACAGTCCCTAGACTTGGAATTCCTGAATGATTGTCCTCAGTCAATGGGCCCCATTTTATTTCAGAAGGAAATCTTTTACTGTCCAAGGATTACCGAAGTTCCTCCCCTTTAAATGGGATTTACACACTCCCTGGAGACCACAGGCTAGTAAAAGGCTGGAAAGAATGAATCAAGATTCTTTAAAAAAATTATTAATTTTTTTGCCAGGAAACTCAGCTCAAATAGGTAGATACCTCACCCATGTGAGTAAGGATCACTCCATGAGTCACAGAAGGAGTGAGTCCTTTTGAAATATTACATGGGAAGCCATATCTAAGTAATGGTATGGACAATTGAAGTGATCAGATGATTGATGCTAAAGGGAAAGGCCTGATAAAAGATTATTTGTTTTCTCTTTCTTTTGTTCTATCATCTTTACATAGGTAGTCAGTGAGCACATTTGTCCCTGGATATGTCACTACACAACTTTCAACCTGGAGACTTGGTTTATATTCCCAAGTGGAAAACTGGGCTGCTGAAATAAAAGTGGAAAGGATCTTGCATTGATCTGGCTCAATTATTTTAGTAGCTCCATTGATGCCAGTTTGCTGTTAAGCTGTTGTAGGATTCAGTGTTTACATGAGTGTTCTTTCAGGTTATAGAATTGACTCTGTTTTTTTCAAAAATTAAGTCTGTCAGAGAGGGATTGTTTCCTGAGGAGCCCTGGCTGCTGTGGTCCAGGGGCAGAGCTGAATGCATCCCCCAGCAGCTCTGGGCACGAGGGTTCATGGGTGCAGCCACCCTGGCTGGAGCTGCTGTCCCGGCTGTGCCACCTTGGGGCAGGAGGGGGCCAATGTTCTGAATTCCCATCTGGAGCCTCACAAGCTCACAGGACCAGGTGTGGACCCTCATGTGAAATGTGAATGTGGTGTCCTTCAGGAGTGAAAAGGGGAGTGCAGTGTTTTCTGGGGATTTTCCTTCTTTGTTAGATCTCTGAGATTCACATGACCTTTAGCAGCCAGTTGGGAGGATTTAAGCACACGTTTAAACTCAAGCACTTGCCAACTGCTCTCCTGAGGTGTGGCTGGAATCCCACCTGTGAGCTCCTGTTCCCACCACAATGGAGAAAGCAAATTTTTTTTATTTGGTGATGAAAGCAACTCAGGAGTTGCACTGATGTTCAGCACCTGTTTTAACCTCAGGTCCCACTGCATCCTTACCCAGGCTGTCACATAATGGAAAGGATACATCAAACCAACCCCATAAACATATCCTGCACCTCTCTTTATTTGGCCTGAAATGACAGTACAGGATCCTGCTGGGCCATCTCTGCTGCTCTGTATGGGAACCACGGTGGTGTCTTTACATTCCAGGATAAGGATTTTGTTATTTTTTTAAGTGACTTCGGAGCCACCTTCAGGCTGGCTGTGCTGAGCTGGTTCACTGCACAGCTGGTTGAACAGAGGAAAACAGCAACCTCCACTATTTCCTTGGGTATTTTCTCATTCCTGTGTAGCTCATTTAAGTTATATTCTCACCATCTGGCAAGCAGAATCTACCACTTAAGCTTGGGCTTTGGTCTAATAGTCATAAATATCAATACTGAAAGTCTTTCTGAGGTTTGGCTCAGGCCATATGCATTTTATGAAACTGCCTCTGGCTACTGTTTAAATTTGCTTTTTTTTCTCCCTCTGTTTGTCTTGAGTGTTGAAACTCTGAAAGAGGCTGATGGGTTGTCCCCCCTCAGTTTGCTCCCTCCTCTGTGGGGTATGGTTAATGTTTGCTTCTTGGCTTTGCAGAGGAGAAATTCCATTAACACACCCCCAGACTTGCACTGCTCCTGTTGGAAACCAGTGAAAAGCTTCCTGCTGCCTGATCTTGCAGGTGGCCATCTGGTTCTTGTTGCATGGGCAGCCTGTGGGTTTGTCAATTCACTCTCTAGAACCCTAATTACCCAAAGCAGTGATGATGGTATGAAGAACACATTTCCCACCTGGGGCTCTATATCCAGCTCTGGGGCCCCCAACACATGAAAGATGTTGACCTGTTGGAACCATCAAGGTCTGGAACCCCTCTGCTCTGGAGACAGACTGAGAGAGATGGGGCTGTTCAGTCTGGAGAAAACTCTGGAGAGACCTTAGAGTCCCTTCCAGTGTCTGAAGGGGCTCACAAGAAAGTTGTAGAGAGACTTTGGACAAAGGTTTGGAGTGACGGGACAAGGGGAGAATGGCTTCACACTGAGGGAGGGCAGGGTTAGATCAGATATTGGGAAGAAATTCTTGTCCACGAGAGTGGTGAGGGCCTGGCACAGGTTGCCCAGAGCTGTGGCTGCTCCACCCCTGAAAGTGTCAAAGGGCCAGGTTGGACAGGGCTTGGAGCACCCTGGGCTAGTGCTGGGATAGTGGGTCCATGCCCAAGGCAGGGGCAGGAACGACATGATGTTTGTGGTGCCTTCCAACCCAAACCAGTCTGTGATTCTGTGATTTATTGCTGGAGATTCTGTGCTTTTCACTCTGAAGGCTGGAAATGTGATTTTCAAGTGGGTGGCAGCTTTCACAGTTGAAGGCAAAGCTGCTGCTCTGTGTGGCTGCTTTTCACCTCTTCCCTTATTCTCTCTTCTGCCTTTTCTTGTGTGAGGCTGCTTCTATGGTTCACCTTTTCTGGTGAAATGAGCTGTCACACCAAACTGAGGGAAAGGGAACAGGGGCAAGAGAGGTGTTGCAGTCCTTAGTTTGCAGATTTCATCCCTAAACCCTGTGCAGAAAACACAGCACTGTCTGTAGGGCAGCAGGGCCTGCAGATTTTTATTGCCTACAGCAGTTTCTATGAATACAGGACTTCACAGAGAAGATTCACACAGTGCTGTGCTTCTTGTAAATGGAATGGGTTCTATTCTTGCTAGGTAGCAAGTGTCAGCTTGAGAAGGAAATCACAAAATCACGGAATCTCCTGAGCTGGAAGGGGCCCACAAGGATCATCGAGTGCAACTCCTGCCCTGCACAGGACACCCCCAACAATCCCACCCAGTGCCTGAGAGCGTTGTCCAAATGCTCCCTGAGCCCTGGCAGCCTGTGACCACTGCCCTGGGACCACAATCTGGGGTCCAGATTGGATTGAGTATTAGTTCAGGTGTACGAGATACAAATTTTGTAGTAAAAAAGGAAAATGTTGATTGATTGCATAGGGTGTTGTACTGCGTTTTGTAATTTGATGTTTACAAAAATATTTGATGGATGTCTATGAAGTTGCAGGTGCTAACATTCTTGTGGAGCTAACTTTTTGTATTTAAATCGAGAGAAGCATGATTTAATTTCACTTAAAATGTACTCTTTTGCCCATTACACCTTGGAGGGATGGATTCTAACCTTCTAAACATTAAAAAAAGCGCAAACCAAATTGTGACTAAGTGTAGGTGGAGCACCTGACCCAGTGAAAGTCAGATAATCTCTTACTGATATCCACAATTAGCAGAGCTGTTGCAATCAAGACCTAGAAATACAGAGACATTGATATTAAATACAGGCAGCTCAAGAACCTAGCAGTCAAGATAGAGAATAATTTTCTTCACCAACACATTTTTTTTTCTTTTGTTTTTTCACTTTAAAGTGTGTAATTTAATAAATACAGATGTATTTGAAACTCACGTCATATCCTACCTAGTTTATGACAAGTGTGTGGCAGATAAGACTTTTCCACTTAAAGAGCTGTTGAGCTGGAGTGGAAAAAAGGTTTTATGGAACAAGTGTGACAGAACAAAAGGGATGAAAGGGCTTTTGTTCTTTTTTGCTTGTTTAGTGGTATGAAAATTCTGGCAATGACATCGCTTCTGGGCTGAAGGAGCAGTGGAATATAATCCTTTTTTAGGTGTTCATGGTATATAGTTACAGCATAGAGGAGAAGCCTTACTGGAAAGTTGTTTTCTCCTGGCATGGCTCACCTGTGATCTGCTGGGGTGTGAGGCAAGGACAGCTGCAGGTGCAGGTGAAGATGGAATTGCATCTTTGAGGAGAGGAGAGAGGGGAGGGGAGGGGAGAGGAGAGGAGGGGAGAGGAGAGGAGAGGAGAGGAGAGGAGAGGAGAGGAGAGGAGAGGAGAGGAGAGGAGAGGAGAGGAGAGGAGAGGAGAGGAGAGGAGAGGAGAGGAGAGGAGAGGAGAGGAGAGGAGAGGAGAGGAGAGGAGAGGAGAGGAGAGGAGAGGAGAGGAGAGGAGAGGAGAGGAGAGGAGAGGAGAGGAGAGGAGAGGAGAGGAGAGGAGAGGAGAGGAGAGGAGAGGAGAGGAGAGGAGAGGAGAGGAGAGGAGAGGAGAGGAGAGGAGAGGAGAGGAGAGGAGAGGAGAGGAGAGGAGAGGAGAGGAGAGGAGAGGAGAGGAGAGGAGAGGAGAGGAGAGGAGAGGAGAGGAGAGGAGAGGAGAGGAGAGGAGAGGAGAGGAGAGGAGAGGAGAGGAGAGGAGAGGAGAGGAGGGGAGGGGAGAGGAGAGGAGGGGAGAGGAGAGGAGAGGAGAGGAGAGGAGATGAGAGGAGAGGAGATGAGATGAGATGAGATGAGATGAGATGAGATGAGATGAGATGAGATGAGATGAGATGCCCCCCCTTGCTGAGGGGGCAACAGCTTTGCCATGCAATTGTGCAAGATACCCAATACTTTCCTGTTTCTGCATCAGGAGAAAATCATCTGGGCCAACAGCTTTGCCATGCAATTGTGCAAGCTACCCAATACTTTCCTGTTTCTGCATCAGGAGAAAATCATCTGGGCCAACAGCTTTGCCATGCAATTGTGCAAGATACCCAATACTTTCCTGTTTCTGCATCAGGAGAAAATCATCTGGGCCAAAGCTTTTTAGGGAAGCAAAGGGTGGAAGAAGCCACTTCCTAGAGCAGCCAATATCCTGATAGAGATGCAATTTTTTATTTTTTTTTTTTTTTTAAGAAAGAAGTTTAATTCTGCACTGAGGTGAAAGTTAGCTGGAACTTTGCTGGCCTTCTTCTGCTCAGTTCTTCCTCAGTTCTTTCTCTCCTCTGACTGAAGACCTGCAAGGCTGACCAAGCCACCCAACTGAGTGACCAGCCCAATACTAACTGAGTGTGCTGTTCTCAAATAGATGGGTGTAAACTTCAACCTGAGTAAAAGCTGTTGAGAAAGTCACAAATCATATCCCATTCTGCAAGTCAAATTCTTGGCTGTTTTCTCACTAACTGTAGATTACTTTAAAATACACTTTAAATGTCTAATTTTTCATACCAGCAAATTCTTGGTGCCATAAGAGAAACTTTGTGCCAAGAGGGTGCTATGAACAAACGGCAATGTTTGCAGATGCAGATTTTGGCTTCCTTCAGATGAAGTTATCTTTTCATTTCAAAGCTTAGTGGAAGGATTTTCGGGTTTATCATGATCAGGTATACAAGGGCCATCCCTCTGCTACAGCTGCAGCATAAGGACTTGAGCTGTTGAAGCACTAAATTAAAGTTTTCCTTCCCATTTAGCTGTCATTTTCCCCTCCCTCTTAATTCTTATCTTTAAAACGACAGTTTAAATATTTGCTCACTTGTGGTAAAAACATTGCTATGCTTATCCTGTTAAGCTACTTATCTGAAAGGCAGAAAGCTGAGATGATCAAGAAAACTGTTAGGAGAAGGAGGCCTAAAAGAGAGGTGGAGAGGGACTTTGGACAAGGACCTGGACTGACTGGACAAGGAGGAACAGCTTTAAGCTGAAAGATGGTAGATTTAGATTGGATATTAGTAAGAAATTCCTCCCTGTGAGGGTGGGCAGGCCCTGGCACAGGGTGCCCAGAGAAGCTGTGGCTGCCCCTGGATCCCCCGGCAGTGTCCAAGGCCAGGCTGGATGAGGCTTGGAGCAGCCTGGGACAGTGGAAGGTGTCCCTGCCCAGGGCAGGTGGGTGGAAGAAAATGGTCTCCCAGGTCTCTTCCAACCCAAACCATGCTGGGGGTCCAGTGTATGTTCTTCAGCTGGCCAAAGGTGAGGAGGGAGAAGAAGAAAGGGAAGCACAAGACACCAGCTCCCTAAGGAAGGTTTGCAAGGGTAAGAAGAGCCTCGCAATGAGGTTCAGAGTGGATCCCCTTGCTTTCTAACCTCCTTACAAAGCCCAGATTCAGCTAGGTCTAATCTTAACCTCAGATTTTGACAATGGTTTATGTTTAATGGAATTATCTATACAAAGTTTATAATAGTTAATACTGAACAGCTACATAGATTTTTTCTTTATTATTAATTCAGCATGTTATCAATCACTTACAGATGATCTGTTGCAACTAAGAAATCTCTCTGTCTTGGGTGTGAAAGCACCTCTTAATTTCAAGTAAGGGATCTCAAACTTTGAGTGGTGCCCTAGTTCAAGGGGAGAGTCACTGGTATGCAGTCCAGCTGCCACTCAGGGACAGCTCAAATTTGGCTTATCCTGATGGTAATATTTATAGAGTGAAGTAGTTGGCTGCTAGTCAATAGTATTGAGAAGATGGGTGTCTTTGTTTTAGTTCTGTTATCATCTTCTGTACATTAGTTATCTTGCATTTTTGGGTTTTGAAACCACCTTTCAAAATATTTTTCCAAGGCACTTTCACTTCCTTGTACATAAGCCAGGAGTTTTCCAGCTCACAAGTCAACCCCATATAAGCATATTCACTTCCCTGTACCTGAGCCAGAAACTTTCCAGCTCACAGATCCACCACAGGGCGTGGAGCCTGTTGCTCCACAGTCAGCCTGATCCAAAGTATGGCTGAGGGTCAAGTGTATCTGTAAGAGGCACAGCAGCAATATTTATAAAACTGCCTTGGGGCCTCAGCTGTCATCTCTCTCTGTCACTGATTATGTTCCTTTATTTGTGACTTTTTTTTTTTTCAATAGACAGGAGAGTTTTCTTCTAGTTACAAAATTCAGAGTCAGCACATGAGTGGTTTCCAAGCAGTGGCTGGAGTTACTAAGCAGATAGGCAGAAGTGACAACTCTTACTGGCTTTAGGCAAAGGACTTGGGTTCCCACCTGGCTTTTTGGTCCTTTCTTCAGTTATGTAAGACTGTGGTGCATATATGAGCACATTTTGTTGGATACCCCATCAGAAATGCCACATGGGTCTGTTCCAGCTACTGTGGCTGTGTTCAGCAAAGCCTGGTCCTCTCTCACCACAGGTTTTCCAGCAGGAGGCCTGAAGCTGGGTGAAGGGAGCTCCTTTCAGATTGCCTTCCTGCACATCTCCTTTGCTTGCCCATCAGGCCTTTTTGGCTTCCCTTACAGCAGGACTCTGTGCCCCGTCAGTTGGTGCCGAGGGAACCAGGGGCTGTCCTTGGCCCTCAGTCAACAGAATCCCTTGTGGAGCAGGTTAAAGTAACTTGCAAGGGAAAGGGAGGCAACAGAGGCCATGTTTTTGTGGTTTCCTTTTCTTGGAGAACAAATGGGATCTTGCATGCAATGCCAGGTCTGAGCAGGGTGGTATTGCCCAGGCTGTAAATCAGAAGTGAAAAACCTCTGGATGCAATTGAGGGTAAGCTGGGAAGAGGAGAAGAAATGAGATACTGAGGATGTTTTATTATGGCAGGAAAGAAGATGAATGCAATGGTACTATTTGTGTATCCACTCTCTCTCTCGTAATTGTTTCAGCACTATGATCAGACCCAGTCTGGCAGAAGTTAGAAGTCCTGGAGATAATAAATTTTCCACAACTTGGGAGAGCAGTGGGAACAATTGGGTAGAGGAAACAAGCTCAAGTTAATACTTCTGTCCAGCAAAGGCAACAGCAATAAACTTTTATAGATAACACAAATTGATAGGAAAGGTATGGTTGTTCTAACCAGAAAATCACCTCTGAGTTAGTCACTGGGCACCAAAAGTCTATCTTTCACACACAAAGCTGCAAGAAACTGGGCTTCACGCGTTCCAGGGTGTGTGGTTCCATTACTGTAAGGTGAACAGGCCCCAGCTGATGGCCTCAGGGACAGCCTCCCTGGTACTGTTGAGGCTGAATTGTAATAACCCCCAGAGTTCAGACATGCATGGCCCTGCAGCATCCTTCCAATCCAAACCATCCTGTAACTGCATGATGATTCTATGATTCCTGGCCCTCTGCAAGCATCCTTTGCTTGTTTATGTGTAACTTCCTAGTTTGATGGTGGGATGAACCACCCAACCTTGAGGCAGTCCTCCCAGCACTGCATTTTGCAAAACAAAATGGGGACACCCAGATGCACCGTTGCTGTGTCACCCTGGGCACCCCAATTGTGAAAGCAGAGCCACCACGGCTGTGAGGTCAGAGCGTGGGGATGGAACGTGGCACCCCACATTCCACACTCCTCAGCTGACCTGCTGCCTGACCCCCAAGGCAGCAGGGAGGAGACAATGGGCCCTGAGGGTTTGCTGCAAACCCCAGTCCAGTAACTGTTGGCTGTTGCACTGGGCAGACATCCCCTCATACCCCTGAGGAGGTAGAGCTGAGCACGGAGGGATGGCGAGGAGAAAGGCTCACCAGACAAGCCGTTACGAGCCTTCCAAACAGTACTTGGAGCATGAGACTGATCAACCACTGGCAGAGGTGACTGTGGAGCTCAGCAGCTGCCCAATGAGCTGGTACGAAGTGGGCTGCTCCTGCCCAGGGTGTCAGGTTGGAACAGTAGGATGGCTGTGGTGTAACGAGGTCAGTGGGGTTAGAGCAGCCTGGGGAAGCTGACAGGTTTTCTGAAGACCAGCCCTGTGATGTGTTAAGTCCCCTTTCTGTGGGGATGGGTCCCAGCTGAAGAAGAGAAGAGACTCAAGAGACAGGCTTAACTTTTCTCTGGTTTCTTTTCCAAGGGATGCTCTTCAAGCTTATTTGGCAACTGGCAGGTGCCCTTGTCTCCCTGGGGAGAAATCTTCTGAGCACATGCCATCCTCACAGAGTACATACTACATGTTTCTACTCTAGACAGGGGACAGGATGGGAATGCCTGAGGGCCAGTGCAAGCCAAGGGGAGAGCAGAGGGTGTTCCCTAACCAGCAGCCTGGTGCTCTCACTTGGATGATGAAGCTTGAGCACTGCTTGTGCTGAGGCCAGTCTCCAGCAGAGCCAAGAGCAAAGCCCCTTGGCAGCGTCACTGGCACACCAGAGCCAGAGCCTCCAGCTTTGGCTGCAGTAGGACAAACTGCTGCCTAGCCAGGTGCTCAGGGGAGAGCCAGGCATCTGCAGGGAAAGGGTTTTCCCCAGCTCTGGTAAGAGTTTGTGCAGGTGTGGGAGAGCTCTAGGACCAAAGTCAGACAAAGCTCCTGTGCTTCCTTGCTGTGAAGGGGTTTGCCTAAGGCTCAGATAACTGACAGCAGCAGGGCTCCCTGTCTTTCAGGCAAAAGATGGTCCAGCAGAAGAAGAGCTTTAAAGTCTTCATCTTGTTGTTCTCAGTGGCTCTTGGTGAGTTTTCATGAGCAAAAAACTGAGAGTGACAGCCTGGCTGTGCTGGACACCAGCTTTCCTTCGGGGCCATTAGGTGTGGAAACTCCTGTGGCCCAAGGGCTTCCTGAGTGTGCCCTTGACTGGGACTGGCTTGTGGACCACCAGTAAGATTTCCAGGTAGTCTCACAGCCATGCTACTGGTCTGGCCACTGGACTGGATGGCTTGCTGCAAGGTTGAGAGAGAAGGGCATAGGTATTTCCAAAGCTGAACTGGGGATGCCCAGAGGGGAGGGGCTGTGCAAGGGGAGGGATGGGGAGGTACCTCCCCTAGCCCCTACAGCCTGGTCTTGGTGCTCACTGAAGCGAGGGGAAACAGGGAGTAGATCTGGGGCAACAAACACAACTGAAGACCGTGCTGGGATGTCCCCTGAAGCCTGGGCTGATGGCCCTCGGTCAGAGGTGCATCCTCTCTCTGCACCCCACATTCTGCGCTCCTCAGCTGACCTGCTGCCTGACCCCCAAGGCAGCTGAGGAGGAGACAATGGGCCCCAGGGGTTTGCTGCAAACCCCAGTCCAGTAACTGCCTCTCGGTGATGTGATTTGCAGCTGTTGTTTTCTGCGGGACTGCCGTGCCAGGATGGTTACCGTGGACAAAGGGAATGATGGAGGTTAGTGACTGTTGTGGGACAGACACCTCCTGCAAGGGAGGGTTGCTGGATAAATCTCCGGCTCTTCTGCTTCCACATGGCATGACCCGAAGAAGAAGCAGATTGTGTAGTCTTCCCTGGGAAGCCACAGTGGCTCTGGCAGTAGAGGTTCTAATGGAGAATTTTCTCTTTCAGGAGCTGACAAGTGTATTTCCAGCAGGACTGAAAACCCTCTGGTAAGAGAGATTTCCTGAACTGGAGCTGTGTCTGTGCAGAAATGTCAGCTAACCTTGTGCTACCTGTGCTCAGTTTCCAAACAGCAAAGGCTCCCATATTTCCATCCTGCCTTTGCCTTTTGCTCAGCTTGGGCTGGAAGGAAGCACTGGCAAAGCAGGGAAAGCATGTGTGTCTCCTCACTGAGCTCAGGTGCTTCACAGAAGGAATGGGCTGCTTTGACAAGATCTGCTTTTCTCTTCCTGCAGGAATTCACACACTTTGATTGAAACCCAAAAGTTGCAGAATCTGCTGGAAGAGGTCACTCAGCTGCGGGCGGAGATCAGCGGTTTGAAGGTGACCCAAGCTCTCCTTGGCATTGTTGGTGGGGTCAGAATGTTGTGGCCACAGATGCTGTTCTCACTCCTCGTGGCTCATGTCAGCAGCACAGTTTCCCAGCTCTGAGGGCACGCCTTGCCATGCATGGCTGACACCGAGCTCTGCCTCTGTGGGTGATGGCAGCGTGCTGAACTCTCCACTGATGCGGTCCTTTCCTGTGTTTGCTCATGGTTTTCCCAGGAACTGACCCAGACGGCTTTGGAATCCTGTGTCAAGATGGACTGGGCCCTGAAGAGCTCTGGTAAGGACACAAGCAGCCCGGTCTCCTTGCCTTGCCCTTTTCTGTGTGCTGTCCACAGCCTCAAGGGTGACTGGGGCTGCCCCCACACACGTTCCTGTGGGGATGGCACAGAAATGACAGACGTTCCTGGGTGGATGGAGGGGCCCTCCTCCTCTCCACTGCATCTGGAAAAGGAATGGCTGGGTTATCCTTTGCTGCCTCCCAGCACTCAGCCCTGTGGGAGAAGCAGTCACCAGGCATGTGGCTGCTGTCATTGCAGATGTGGACAGGACAAGTGGACATGGAGCTGGCCAGTGGCATCAGAAATGGTGTCTGAGCCAAGCCTTCCCAGGCTGTAGCTGCTTGCAGCCATTTGCTCTCCCTTCCTTACAGGAGCCACCATTGACACACAGAGAACTTCCCAGACCTATGACTGCAAAGACAGAGGTCTCTGCAGGATTTTACGCTTATTCTGGACTGCCAGCCCTCCTGATACTATTCTGCAGGTATGTTAGCAGAAATCATCAGTTTTCTTCCCCCCTGCGAATTTGGGAACCATTCTCGGGGGTCTCCCCTCAGCCCAGTGGTACTGCTCAAGCCCATGGTGTAGATGGATTCCTGAAACCAAAGGTGGAACACAGGGCTGGGCTTGCTGAGAAGCAGTGGTTCCTCTCTGGAGGGGAGTGGGGCCAAGCTGAGCTGTACTGCTGCATTCTGCCTCGGCCACAGCTGGGTGAAAGGCTTTCTTTCTACCTGGTGACCCTGTCTCCACTGTCAACCCTAAGAACTGCTTTTCAGGGTGGAGGCAAGAGGAGGGGGGGATGCCCTACAGAGTCCCTGGGCAGAGGTGTTTCTCCTTGTCCCTGACTAGGATGGTTTCGTAACCAGCATTCTCTGTTCTGCCATGCTGAGCCCACTTTGGCAGGCAGGGAAGTCCTTCTGCTTCTGTCCATTTCCTCAATTGCCCGTTGTTTTCAAGCTGAAATAAACTCCACAGGCATGTCAGCCCCAACGCTTCAAGCTACATGGGCAGTTGTGTTGGCCCACACGTCATTGCTCTTGCGTTCTGGTTGCAGCCAAAAGTTTTCCCAGGAAACTGCTGGGCTTTCAAAGGGCATCAGGGCCAGGTTGTCATCAGGTTGCCAGCACGAGTCCACCTGACTGCCATCACAGTGCAGCACATCACCAAAGAAGCCTCTCCAAGTGGGACCATCATCAGTGCCCCCAAAGACATCGCTGTCTTTGTAAGTCTGCTGGGCATTTCTGGTGGGGATCTGGCCCTGGGGGGAAGTCAGGGTAGGGTCTTGCTTGCTTTTGTGCCTCCTCTGAGCTTCGTGTCCTGCACTCCCCTGAGCACTGCCGTGCTCCAGTGCGACACTTCCAGGGCTTGAGAGCTCCATCCTTCTTAAGACCCGTTCTGGCCAAGCACCTAAGGGTTGACCAAAACACAAGGCAGAGACTGAGCTCTACCCTAATCAATGCCAGACTACTGCCAGAGCCCTGGGAGAGGCTGGGTGTTTAAGAGGGCTGATCCAGCTTGTACATTCTCTCTTTGTCGGGACGAGCCCGACTTGCTCTCCTTGTGCTTTGCCCCCAAGGGAGTGGATGCAGACAGAGAAGAGGAAACTCTCCTGGGGATGTTCACCTACAATATAGAAAAAGACCCCATTCAGACTTTCCCTCTGAAGGTATGCTCCACACGTGGGGGCCAGATGCCAGGGAGCAAAACAGGTTTGATTGCAAGTCTGTGGCAGGGAGGATGTGAATGTTTCCTCCCTGGGCAGAGAGTCCTGGATCACTGCCAAAAGAGACCTGGTGGGGCTTGGAGGGCTGAACAGCATGTGGTCGTGGTAGCCAAAGGACAGGGTCAGGCCTGTGGCAACACAGCTCCTGAGAGATCCCTGGCTGCAGCCACTGCCTTCAGAAAAGCCAGATGAACATGCAGCCCCTCCATCCAAACAACAAATGGACCTTGTGCCATGGAGGAACAGGGACAAGTGGTGGCAAAAGCTGTCAGGCATCACTGTTGCTCCACTCTGTGCCCTGCTGACTCCGGACAGTGTCGCCCCAGCACAGCATGCCCCTTCTCTCCCGGGGCTCTCAGCCTGCCAGGAGAAAGGCAGGCAGAGTGGATGGTGGGAGCTCAGTGGGGTCACACACCAGCCCCATGCACGGGACCACTTCCCAACCTCTCTGTCAGCACAATGCAGGGGGCAGAGGGAAAGGAGACGCAGCCCCAGCCGGGCCAGCATGCAGAGGATGCCGAGTGCCTTCCCTTGTCCCCAGTCTCCCCAGCAGCCCCGATACCAGCAGCGAGCTTCAGATCTCTATTCCTTCTCCCACCTACTTTTGGGATCTTGTTCCTGAGCAGAAACAGGGCTGGCAGGGTAAGACATCTTGATTTCACAGTTGCTTTTAATGGCCCCCTTTTCCCTCTTCACAGAGCATGCTGCTTCCCAGAGCCTTTTCACGTGTCAAACTTCTTGTGAAGAGCAACTGGGGAAACCCGTGGTATACCTGCATTTACCGAGTGCAGGTTCATGGAAAGATGGAAAACCGGAAAGCCCCAACCGAGGACCAAGATAAATAAAAAAGAAAACACAAAAGAAGAAGAAAGGGCAAAGGGAAGAAGGGAAATGGGGGGAATGATGTGGCAGCCCAATGTTGATTTTAGAGGATGCATGTGGGACTGTGTCAGGTGAGTTTTACATAAGATATTAGGAATCGTAGAATCATTTAATCCCTCTGTTGAAAGGGACCCATAAGGGTCATCAAGTCCAACTCCTGGCCCTGCACAGGACAGCCCCAACAATCACACTGTGTGTCTGACAGCTGGCTCAGTGCCATGACCACTTCTCTGGGAAGCCTGTTCCAGTGCTCAACCACCCTTTGAGTGAAGAACCATGTGGGTAAAGAACCTTCTGGGCGAAAAATCTTCTGGGTGAATCACAAAATCTGCTGAGTTGGAAGGGACCCACAAGGATCATTGAGTCCAAATCCTGCAACTCCTGGCCCTGTACAGGACCACGCCAACAACTACACCATGTGTCTGACAGCTGGCTCGGTGCTGTAGCCAATTCTCTGGGGAACCTGTTTCAGTACCTGACCACGTTCTGGGTTCTGGTTCTTCACTCAGAAGGAGAAGGTTCTTTAGCCAAAGGTTCTTCACCTGTTTCTTCCGGACAGTTACAGGCTCTTCAGGAGGGGTAGGCAGGGCAGAAGGGGTGTAGGAGGCCCTTCCAAGTCCTAGGTTCCATGGTTCTATGATTCTATGATTCTGTGACTGGTTGTTTCCAACCCATCTCTTCTAAACACCTGACACAGTGGTATATGTGTCCTGTCCCAGAAACAGAGTGGAAGCCACAAGTCCAGGGTTTAAGATGATGGCAGAATGCATGGAAACCTCTACTCCTTGACCATGGATGTGTAGTGAGAGACTAACTTGTGCCAGACCCTAGCACTACTGACTAAAATAAAAAAGCCATAGGCCCCAGGAGTTGTACTTCAACCTTTGTTTGATCAATAGAACTGTAAGCAGTAAATAAGGAAGTATAGGATGGGGACTCCACCTGCTCCCTGGGCAGGCCCTTCTAAGGCCTGACCACCCTTTCAGTGAAGAAATTCTTCCTCATGTCCAACCTGAACCTTCTCTGGTGCAGCTTGAGGCCATTTCCTCTCCTCCTGTCCCTGTTCCTGGGAGCAGAGCCCGACCCCCCCGGCTGCCCCCTCCTGTCAGGGACTTGTGCAGAGCCACAAGGTCCCCCCTGAGCCTCCTTTGCTCCAGGCTGAGCCCCTTTCCCAGCTCCCTCAGCTGCTCCTCATCAGACTTAGGACATATGACTCTTAGCTGGGAATTCTCTGCAAACCCCTTTGTAGCAATCTTGTGCTGGTTTATTGTCACTTAAGACAATCCAGTACAGGGATTTAATTATTTTGTTACCAGAAATTCGGTAAAATAAAAAACCTCCTTAACACCAATGTAGCATTAAGAAGCAGGATGCAGCTCCTCCCAAAGCTGGGCATGCTGAGTACAGGAAAGTTTCTGTTTATATACTGTACTTTGTATACATATTCATTGATTGTTCCAGACTAAACATACATATGATAATCATTTCCCACAAAATCATTAACATATTTCCCCTCCCCTTTGCTCATGTGTTCTTCTGTCCTGGGGGGGGTCTCTCTGGTGGTCGTAGACCCCAATGTTCCAGGTGACCTGGCTGAGTTGGCAGGGCACTGAGGCCAGTGAATTTCCAGTCCTCCTCCTCACACAATGGGCATTGTGCACTTTGCATAGGCCAGTAGTTCTGGAGAACAAGCCTTGTGTGAGCTAACCAGGTGTAGGCCATTTATCATCTGGTAACAATTTTATTTATGGCATTATCTTCATTCTGCCCCTTAACCTGGAGTCTCAATTGATAAATGGCAGAACTTTTAAGTGAGGTATTACCATTTTTAGTACTCCCATGTGTCGCGGTATCCCACAGTGGTAGGGAGGAGAAGAGAGATCCAGCAGGCAGGAATTGTGCAGCAAGATTGATTTATTTAATTATTTTACAACTCTTTTCTAGACTTTTTTCTTCATAGTCTAATTGGTCAAAGGATCAGCCACCTCTTGGGGTGATTGGCTAAAATCCTAAAACATCCATTGTCAAAATATTTTTCTACTGTCCTATAAACAAAGCTTTGCAAGGTCGCAGGTGTTCATAGCTTATAGAACTCTACTAATATCTTCCACGAGACAGAAAAATATCTCACAGGACTGGAAAGAAGCAAGAAAAATTCTTGCTAGCAGCATATTTGTATCCACACCCATGCATAAAAATCAACTCGGAGAACAAATATTCTTCCACGTGACCAATATATGGAAGTAGTTCACTCTGCTCAGTTGAGATTCAAGTCGAAGATGCTGAGGAGGCCTCTGGAGGTGAAAGCTCTAACAAGTGTAACTGTCACTTTCTTTATGTGACAAGCAAAGGAATCTGACATGGAAGCACCAGCAACAGGTAAGGAAGCCAACTTCAAACTATGGTATAGAATGAGCAGTGAGCCCTGCTGCACTTAAAGCTATTCAGGTGTCACATTTGCCCAAAGAATTCCCACTGTTCCTTCAAATAATGTAGGAAAGCTATTGTTGGAAATGTGAGGCTCTTTTTTTGCATTTCCAAAAAGATTTCAAGTTTAAATCTTATCTGACAGTTGAATCTCAAGTCACAAAGTTGTGCAAAACTTTAAGCCAACCTTCTATACAAAGCGGGTCTTGGAAACAAATTCTGCACTATACAAGGGTAAATAAAATAACAGTACATATTTCGCGGTTATTTACAAATTTTCTAATACCTGTCACTCATTTCAGAACCATTTACTCAATTGTAGAGCCAAGTGCTGAAGTTTACAGTAACAAACTGTCTCCAGGCAACACTTTCTAAAAGTGCCTTGGTAAAGGAGATCCCTTTCCCAGAAATGACAAAAACTTGCCTAGAAAAAACCACAGTCACAGTAAACGAGGCAAAAGCAACCACTGATACAGGGTTTAATACATCTTACACCCCCCATACACACACTTCAGGCTCTAAACCACCCAGAAATAAAAACAAAAAATAAAAATTGACAGCATTGATGTTTATCACAAATAGCTTTATACACATCTGCTGTGCTTTAGGAGAGAGAATGATGACATCTACTAGAATATGAGGTCACCTCCCCAAGGAATGGCAAACCTCCACCAACTGACACCATTTAAAACCAAACTGGAAGTCCTCTGAGGAAGACTAAAAAGCCGTCCTGCACTGGCACAAAACTCAGTGGAATACAAGATCCTTCCCATGAGATAATTCTCACCATTACAAAACATGATTTAAAGCCCACCAACACTTGGGTTACTCAGGGCACAATCACCTGAAGTTGCAACACATTATCCCAAGCACGCAGAAGTCTCTCAGATCAGGCAGAGCAAAACTTCCCCCATCAGCACCCCCCCACACTTCTTTATCCGGAGCAATAATCACTTGTCAAGATAAGGGTGCCCACCCTGGGTGCAAAGATTAACATCTCACAGACACCACCTTAGGAAAAGACCCTGATCTTCACTGATACTTAACAGTCACCAGACAGAGCCTTTCAGAAGTGGATAAATTCGATGGTATAAACTTTATTTTTTAATACGTACTTTATTTAATACTAATTTTTAAAATATTTAATAATAACTTTATTAATATTAACTTTATTTAATATAAACTTATTTTCATGCCTTTACCCCAAAAAACTCGACCATCCACAGCACATTATTGCTTCTCTGAGAGCACCTGGGCTGGTTTTGCTTTAATTGGGCACTATTGCACTACAGCCTTAAAACCAGGGTGAGCAACTCCCAACCACCTGATACAAATGAGCAGTATCAGGACAGCAAGCCAGGGCTTTTAAATCCTGCTTTCTTGTTTCATCAGTTTTTCCCTTTAAATCAGTTTAAGACTTGTTACAGCTAAGCAGTTCGTCATCTGCTGTGTCAGACTTGTGTTCTGCCACGTGGCATCTACACTTGGGTCCTCATTGTGTCACCGAAACCGCAGGAAAAACAAAAGCTCTCCAACAACATTTTAGGGTTACAGAATTAAGGCATTACTTTATTCAGGCCAGGATGGGCAACAGAAATCATTTCATCCACACATTGCCCAGGATGTGCAGAGAAAATCATCACACATACACTTCACTAGATTTTTGACATACATATACAGTAAAAATCCATCAAAATTCATTGGTTCAATGTTCATTGGTCCCACATTACACAGTTCTTAGTATTTGATTTCCTATTGGTTATTGATCTCTTTGTCTTTGATGTTATTTCAGTTCTCATTCTTTGTCCTCTTATTTGTCTTTTCCCAGACCAGGTGTCTCCAACCAGGGGTGATGTTTGGAGTTGATGTTCATTAACGGTCATTATCCTTTGTGTATCTTTTTTGCTACCCCCAGTCTGCTGAGATGTTAAGCTCATGAGGCCTGGAGTGGTGAAACAGTCCTTTAAAAAGAAACTTCAACTCCTTTCCATCTGGGCAAAAGCAAACAAAACCCCTGACTAAAGTTATGTAACAAATTTTAAATTGGTATAATTTCCAACAAGAGGACCCCCAGAAGCACCTCACTGAGCTGGAGGGTTGTAGAGGCATGGACTCCTTTCTTCTCTGGGGTTCACGGCAAAGGTGAAGCCTTTGCACAATTTCCTCCAACTTAGGTGTGATGTCAGTTGGCGTAACAATCCATAAAGAAGCCAATGAAATAATTTCTCCTGGCAATGTCCTCATGACTGCTAGAGAAGAAAAAAGAAGCTCTTCCATTCAACACCTCACCTACAACGCCCTCCCAAAAATACTCTGTTCACCCTCAATCCTTCCTTCTTCAAAGCTGTATGGCAGCATTGTTAGCATGAAAGGATAAAGAGCTTGCTTTGGAGCTAGAGGAGGAAATAAACCATATGAGGATTGCTGAATTATCTGTGGAAAACATACGGCCCAGCCTTGAAGGAGCAGTGAAATAGGTACTGGCACCCTCCAGGAATTTGTTTTGGAGTTTGGCCCACTTCCTTACTGCCTTGTTACTGTAAAGACCGCCCAGACTTCCCCGACATGCTTGCTTAACCAGCTGATCTTCCTCCTGGGAGCAGGAATAAAAAGCTGGCACTGCAGGCAGTCCTGGCAGACAGACAGCTCAAGTTCCTTTGGCACATCTTGCTGTGGACTGCGTGATGGGAAAGTCAATGCTCTTCCTTGGCTTTCTTCTTATTTTCCTTGGGCTGGCTCTGCCAGGCACCCAGGGAAAAGTATTTTCCAGATGTGAGATGGTGAGGATCCTACGTCGGAATGGCTTTGAGGGCTTTGAGGGCACAAGTGTTGCTGACTGTGAGTATAATGGGCTGCCACAGCACCTCTCTGCCTGTACCACCTTTGTCCCTCTCAACTTCTTTTTCATCTTCCAGCAGTACTATTCTGTCCCTCCATTTCTTTGACTTCACCTTTTCTCTTCCTCATCCCCTTCCTTGCTCCCTTCTATAGTTCACAAATACCCATCTAGAGCTTTGTTCTTCCAAGAATTTACCTATCCAGTTCTCAAGGTTATGATACCACCAGTTCAATTACATCTCCAGCACTTCATTCATCCTAGATCCTTTCATATCTTTCCTCTTATTCACCCATAGTATACCTTAATGTTCTCCTCTCTTCCTCCTGCAGGGGTGTGCCTGGTGGCACATGAGAGTGGTTATAACACTAAGGCGTATAATAACAATGGTCCAAGCAGGGACTACGGCATCTTTCAGATCAACAGCAAGTACTGGTGCAATGATGGCAGGACCGCTGGATCCAAGGATGCCTGCCATATCAGTTGCTCAAGTAAGTGGTAGGACAGAACAAAGAACCTTTCTTTGTTCATTCCATGAAAGACACCTGCCTAGCAGCTGCTCTGGGCATTTCTATCTGTCCTTCTATTCATCCATCTTCTCAGTGATCTTCTCCTGATGGACACCTTTCCTTCTGCCAATCTGTCCCTGCTCTTCCTCCGTACTGATCTTTCCTCTCTTCTCTACAGAATTGCTAAATGATAACATTGATGATGATATTCGGTGTGCCAAGAAGATTGCTCGAGAGGCTCATGGCCTCAGTCCCTGGTAAGGATATTTGCAGTGGACACTGGGGAAGAGTGGGCAGAGGAGATCAAAGACAATCGTGCTATTGACTGAGGGAGGCAGGGGGATCAAGGGATGGGAAGCTGTATTTGGTGGAGTTTAGCACAGTCCTTCTCCTAAAGCTGAAAGGAGAAGATAGGAATCCTGTCTCACAGCACCCGCTCTAATTCCCTAAATTTCCCGCGTCTCCCAGAGCTCTCCTTTTGGTTCTCTTCCCCTTCCCCCAGCTCGCTTAGATTGAGCTCGTAATAATTTTCATTTATTCATATGTTTCAGAGAGATCTTTGAGAGTCTTCACCCAAGACTCTCAAAGACTAACCAAGTCTGTTTTTATAACCAATTCAATCATTATCTAACTCCTCAAATTACATAATGTATTTGTTTTCCAGGTACGGCTGGAAAAACCATTGCCGGGGCAGAAACCTGAGTTCCTATGTCAGGGGTTGCTAAATTGCTCCACAGGTGCTCGTCGTCTTCTCAGCATCACCAGAGGTGGAGAATGATGGCGTTTGGAGAGGAGACTGGGGAAATGGATAGGTGTGGGGAATTAAAAGCAGTATATTATTAAGATAGAGAGAGTACTGGCTAGTGCTGACTCTGGAGGCCTTCACACTGCTGCAATGCAAACAGAGAACTTACAACTTGTGGCTTAATACAAACGAGGCTTAGCAACAGGTAGAGTTTCAGCTGTTCACTTGCATAATCCTGACTCAAGATTTTATTGCCCTGACTAACAGGGCTTAGCAACATTTAGGGTTTCTCTCTCTGTTTGTATCTTTCTCTGTTCTCTTTGCCCCTCCCTCCCTTCCTCCTCTCCTCCCTCCCCTTCATTTTTTGCCCATTCTTATTGGAGTGTCTGTAGTGAGAAAAGACAAAAATTAATGTACACTGTGTAAGACCTGCAGAATTGAGTTGCCTTATGACTAGGACGGTCACTGATGGAGGTGGGGAGTACAGTTCATTGACAGAGAGAAAACAATGCTGAAACGTGACCTTGCTCCTTAAATATATCTGAGCATCTGCTCCTGGCTGGTATGAGGGATAGGACACTGAAAGGTATGGGCATCTGGCCTGGGTGAATACAACCTTTCTTATTCTTTGAGGAAGCTGATCAAACACAGCCTAGAATGCAGGCAGCATCTCTGTGAGGAAACTATGGGTTGGAAAGCCGATTGGGAAAGGGAAATGTTTTGCTGTTGAGCTCACAAGTCCTTCTTCCAAATGAAAGCTGAATTCAGAAACAGGGCATAAATGAAAGGTGCTAACACTGAAACCACGTTTGCTTCTTCATGTGCTTTCTGCTGCTGCTAGGGGAGCAGTGACCTCTTTGGTGCTTATGCAATAAAGGGATGCTTAAACTTGTGTCTTGTGTGAATGTATAAATCGACATTAAAGGCATGTTTGTTTAGATGGCTGCATCTAAAAAAAAACAACCAAAAAAAGCTCAAAGTAAGCCTTTCCAGAAAACCCTCTTCCCCAGTGTTGGAGGTTAGGATTTTTCCTTCATATTTTCTTTCTCTCATGGAATTTTTCTCCCATTTCTTGCCTGAGAAATGGGAACAACAGCTACTTAAGAGACAGAGATGATGTAGCCAATGTGGCCAGGGAAGGGGGAAGGGGTGCAGTTTGCTACCGTCTCTTAGCTGGGGGGTTTTCTCTTGGGAAGTGAAGAGATACCGAGAGGTTTTCCTGGGGGTTCAGGTACTGGGCTCAGCTCTCTCTCTCTCAGGATCAGAGTGGGGACAGGTGTGGTTTTGGTGCTGGCCTGTTAGTGCCCAGAGGATTCGCTGTTACTGTGGAGTTTTTGTCCTTCACGGCTTCTCCTTACCGTAGGTGAGCCTCTGCTCACAAGAGCAGCTGTTGAACTGGGGCCTTTTCCAACACCCGACCTCACTGGAAAGGGGGCCCCAACCCCCTTCCCCCTCCTCCGGAGGGAGCATCTCCCAGCTGCGTGCGGAAGCCACTGCCCAGCCCCGCTGTTTTCTGCCGTTCCTTCAGGGTTTTTTGCACTTTAATCCAGCACCCCGCGTCCGTCTGACTCCCGCAGCGCCTGGCACGGCCCCAGAGTTTCTGCTGCATTTTGTTTGTCACCCCGGGTGTGGCCGCCTCTGCTGTTCCAGCCGCCGCTCCGGGGTTCCTGCTACAGCCCATTCTGCCATCCCGAGGGGCACCGGGCTCAGCTGCCCCATGGGTTTGTAAAGGAAGCCGCTTTTCCATCCCTCCCGCCGGCCGAGCCGCCATCGCCGCCTGAGGGGAGACGCGGCCGAGCTCGCGCCACAGCGCCCCCTGCCGGCGCGGGGGAATCACCGCACCCGCCCTGCCCGGCCGGGAGCCGCCAGCGCCCCTGGCGGCCGTGAGTGGAACTGCAGCGAGGGGAACGGGCCCGCGGCGGGAGAGGCGGAACCGGGTCTGGAACCGGCACCGGGTCTGGAACCGGGTCTGGAACCGGCACCGCGTCTGGAACGGGAACCGGGTCTGGAACCGGGTCTGGAACCGGGTCTGGAACCGGCACCGGGTCTGGAACGGGAACCGGGTCTGGAACCGGCACCGGGTCTGGAACGGGGTCTGGAAGCGGGTCTGGAACCGGCACCGGCTCTGGAACGGGAACCGGGTCTGGAACCGGCACCGGGTCTGGAACCGGGTCTGGAACCGGGTCCGGAACGGGAACCGGGTCTGGAACCGGCACCGGGTCTGGAACGGGAACCGGGTCTGGAACCGGGTCTGGAACCGGGTCTGGAAGGGGAACCAGGTCTGGAACTGGCACCGGGTCTGGAACCGGCACCGGGTCTGGAACCGGATCTGGAACGGGAACCGGGTCTGGAACCGGCACCGGGTCTGGCACTGGGTCTGGCACCGGCATCGGGTCTGGTACTGGCACCAGGGTCTGGCACCGGCACCGGGTCTGGTTCTGGCACCGGGTTCTGGTTCTGGCACCGGGTCTGGCACCGGCACCGGGGTCTGGCACCGGCACCGGGTCTGGTTCTGGCACCGGGTTCTGGTTCTGGCACCGGGTTCTGGTTCTGTCTGGTGTTGCTGCCACTGCTGTTGTTTGTTTCTCTTGTTATACATATATACACTAATAAAGAACTGTTATTCCTTTTCCATAGCTTTGCCCGAAAGCCCCGTAATTTCAAAGTTATAATAATTCGGAGGGAAAGGGGTCATATTTTCCATTCCAAGGGAGGTTCCCGTCTTCCTCGGCTGACACCTGTCTTTCAAACCAAGACACCCAGCCTCTTCCCCTCTTCCCAGCTCCAGGGCAGGTGGTGGCTTTTTGCCTGCTGTGACCCAGACAAGTTCATTCTCTCATCAGGTAACTCAAGGCAGAGCTATTTTACATGCTGGCGTTGTTCTGGTTTAAGAAAATTTAAAGAGGTGGGCACTCTAAAATGAGTAACCTCACCTTAATTCCAACCTTTCCACCACTGAGGAATGGAATATGAGTGGATATAAGTGAAAAAGTAACAGTTCACTAACAAACGGAACAGCAACAGGCAAAAAATAACAGTGAATAACTGCTAGATACAAAATTGCTAAACCTCACAAACCCCACAGGAACAAAGAGAGACCCGAAATGCCCGAAAATGCCCTTCCCAAGATGGCACCAGGCAGGGGCAGCCACGTGGCTTGAAGGACAAAGGGACCAGATGGTGTCAGATCCTTGCCAGTAAGGCAGGAGCTCACGGAGCAATTCCAGCGGCAGCCGACGGCCTGGCAGCTCGTCTGTGTTCAGCATCTTCCTCGTGGCAGGAGAGAGGCAGCAGGATGGGCATGGCAAGGCGCCCGTCTTGGTCTTGGTCTTGGAGGCTTTTTCTTCTTCCCAAGTTTCCGTGACAACTTCTTATCTGGGGTTTTGACTTGTAGGTACAACCCTGGTAAAGGGGTGCTTTCTTTCTATGTAAATACTGAAGGCCATGCATGCATCTCCAAGGGCCATACTCAACAGGAAAAGATCAGGGGGTGTGGAAGTAAACTCTTAGCAAATGAAAACATGTCCCTGCTTTGGGCTGATGAATCCTGCTGCAGCTCCATACCTGCAGGTCCAAGCAGGAGCAAGGCTGAGCACAGGTGCCCAGGTTTTGGTGGTGCATCCTCCCCTGTGCCCTCCTCCTTGGGCCTGCTCTTCACCTCAGCAGCTGCTCATAAGCCTTGGATGCTGTGCTGATTTTTGCCTTTTTCTATATTCTAGGTATTCTTTACACGTGTATTTGTCGCCTATTATTGTATTAGTGGCTGGTTTTCCCAGTAGTTTTCCATGCCCTTTCCTTAGGCAGAAAGACAAAACACATTCCAAGGGCCCCCATCCTATCTTGGTTCTCCCTGGCTACCAAGGTTGAACACAGCTCTTCGAGACACATTTTCATGAACAAAGTACATCTAGTACCAAGGTGGGGGCTCCACAAAAGGGTTGAACCAGAAGGGGGAATTACCTTATCACCTGTGCTTCTAATTGGGAATTCTTGTCAATTATGCTAATTTGCTAAGCTTACAAACTGTGTTCACCCCGTGGGAGGTGGGCTTCTATGGACATTTTTCCATAACTGCCCCTGGAGGCCTCCAATAAAGACCAGCTTTTATATTACCTCCTATACTAATATTATCTCGAAAGTGTGTGTTGTTTCATTTGTAGGTTCTTAAGGCATCGCCTTGACTGTACCAGTTGGGCAGTGAAGTGTCCCTGACTGTATCCAGAGCATGGTAAAGGTGGGAATGATTCTGACTGTACAGGAGTCTTCTGTGACCAACCAAGGTGGAGAAAAAAGGATAAGCAGTTATACTTTTAGCCTTGGTAAATCATTTACCTGAGTTCTCACTTGAGTAGAATGGTACCATTGTTCCCAGCTTGGGTTATGGCCAGGACGGAAACTTGGAATTGATAGGAAAGATGTGATAAGAAAGAGAATTTAGGCATTACTTTATTCTGGCCAGGATGTACAACAGAAATTATTTCATCCACACATGCCTGGGTTGTGCAGTGAAATTCATTCCATCACACATGCATCTTTACCAGACTTTTCACATATTTATACATACAAAACCACAAAGAAATTCTTGTTCATTGGTCGTAAATTACACAATTCTTAGTATTCAATCTCCTATTGGTTATTGATCCCTTTGCCTTCAATGCTAGTTTGGTCTTCATTCTTTGGTTCCCTTATCAATCTTTTCCCAGACCAGATGTCGCCAGCTGCACCACTGGGGGTAAGTTCATGAATAGTCATTTATGTCCATTTATGTGTATCTTCTGGCTACTCCCAACCCGTAGATACTAAGCTCATCAGGCCTTGCCGGGTGAACAGAGTCTTTTGAAGAGAAACTGCAATTCCCCTCCCCCTGGGCAAAGCTGAGCAAACTCCTGACTAAAGTTACATAAAAAGTTTTGAAAGTTGTATCATTTCTGACACCATGGGCAGGGACACCTTCCACTAGACCAGGACCCTCCAAGCCCTGTCCAACCTTGAACACTTCCAGGGATGGGGCAGCCACAGCTTCTCTTGGCAACCTGCGCCAGTGTACTTCTGTCGTATCTAACTTATGGGTGACTAAAGCCAATCATTTTGTGATCCTACCAGCTGAGGTCCGGAGCCTTTGGAGCTCTCCTGGACCACAGTGGCTGCACCTGCACCTGCCTTGGAATGGGAGTTCATGAACCCTCAAGTTTGTGATAACAGTCATGAACCCTCAAGTTTGGAAAGATGGAGGCTGAGGAGGCTTTGGCTGATCCCCCCACCACACTCCTCAAGGTGCAAGCCCCACCTGTTGAGATTCACTAAGGGATGTGACATATGTCCCTGAACCTGAGGGGAACTTTTGGCAGACTCCTCTGCAGGGATCAGCACAGATGTTACACGTCTCTGCATGTGTGTGAATTGATTATGCTATGAGTGCTTTTGTTGTGAGCCTGTTATTAAGTCACTGTTAAAATGTAGCCAATGCTATTGAATGTTTAATTGTTAAATCAGTCCATGACTGAGTGCTGCAAAACTCTTTTGCACCCTGACTCTTTTGCATCCTCGGTCTCCATGTAAATCATCCTAAATGGATTCCAGTCTGATTTTCCTATGCATACTTCAGCCATGTAGTCAGTAACAGGGTGAACATCGTAATTGAACTCCCTTAAGTTGCACTTTCACAAATTTGTATTAAAATATGCTTTTTGTCATCACCTTTGTATTAAAATCTACTTTTTGTCATCACCTTTGAGTGCCCAAACCATTCACCGGTGACACCAGTGGGCACACACAACTCCATACACGTGTGGATATACCCATATGTGAGTCTGGCCACAGAGATGGAGCCCTCACAGGAACATCACCAGCAGCACCAAAGCCTCATGCTGCTCCCCGCTGGCTAACCAGTCCCTCAGTCCTTGACTGGAAGAATACACACACACCCCCCCAGACGCGTGTAGGTCCATGCACACACGCGTGCAGATCCCTGTGCACACGCGGTGTGCAGAAGCCAGCTCAGCCTCTCCGCCTGCCCGGCAGCTCTCCCTGGATCTCGCCCCGTCTCTCCACTTGCGGCCACCCGCAAACACCAGCACTCGCTGTCCCCCGTGAATTCCCACCCGAAGGCGGCCCGAGGCCCTGCTCCGCTCCCGGGAGCGAGTCGGGGGCCGTGCGGGCACGGAACCGCCCGGCAGCGCAGCAGCTCCGGACCGACCGGCGGGACGGCAGCGGGGCGGGGAGAGGGGCGGGCAGCGGGGCCGCGGAGGAACCGGGACCGGGGCGGGGAGAGGGAGCCGGGAGAGGATGGGGAGGGAGTGTGGCTGGCAGCGGCGCCGGACGAGCGGCAGAACGGGTCGGAGAGCGGCGTACGGCAGTTTTTGGCTCGGCTCAGCGGCAGGAGATGGCACCTGCGGGAGTCAGACCCCCATCACGGCCCAGCTCCCTTTGGGACCCTTCCCAAGGCCGTGCCAGTGCGGTGATGGAGCGGGAGAGGGACATGCAGGCCCAGGAAGTGTGCGAGGAAGAGGAGAAGGGCTGTGAGGGGGTTTCACGAGGAAGCAGCCTCTCGCTGCCCAGCAGGTGAGAAGCGGCTCCGTCGGGCAGAGCGCTGCAGCGTGTGCGGGAGCCGTGCCGGGTCCGGGGGTGCCCCGTGCGAACCGCTCCCGGCCGGGCGAGGGGCGGCTCCGGGGGTCTGCGAACCCAGAGGGGCTTCGGGGATCCCTCCCACAGCCCCTGCCCGCTCCTCGCTCGCAGCCCCCGTCCCCCTCCTCCTCGAGGTCCCCGGGCGTCCCAGGCAGATGTTCCTCCCGGAGATCCCCACTAGATGGGCCCCGCGGCTTTGCGGTCCCTGGACAGGTTCTTCTGCACAGGCAGCAGCGGGAATGTGGCTCCTGGCTTCCACTTAGGGTTGAGGGGGCAAATGACGGCTAAGTGAGAAGAGGGATCTGCCTCACGCGGAGGCGAGGCTGGACCCCGCGGCAGAAATGGACTCTGATTTGCACAAAACGCAACAGAATGGTGTAGAAGGGGGCAGATTGCTAATTTAACCCTAGTGAAAGGTGCCCTTGGCCACGGCAGGGGGGTGGGACGGGATAATCTTCAAAGTCCCTTCCAACCCAAGCTACTCCGGGATTCTATGAACCCCTTTACAACCGAGGCCACCTTCCTCCAAAGTACACCAACACTGGCTGGAGCAGCTGCAGGAGTTGCTCTCCCTGCCGTGGGCTCCCCGATCACTCCTTTCTGGCCCCCAGCACAGCCGGCTGCACTCCTGGCAAGCATTTCCCTCGCCAGCAGAATGACCCCACGAAGCTGCGAGCAGGGCAGCACAGTCCCGTGGGTGGAGCAGCACCCTGGGGTGCAGGAGGTGGAGTGGGGCTCACTGGTCAGTCACAACAGCTGTAACATCTGGGCACCAGGGAGGCCATTTGCTGTGGGACATTGCTGTAAGCAATTAGATCTCTGCAGTTATTTTGCTGACAGTCTAGAAAACCCCAGGAAAACCCTCATGAATAACACTTCTGGTGCCTCAGTCCCCTGCTGTGGAAGGTGCTGATAACCCGCCTCTCTCCTTACCTCAGCTCGGGAGTTACCATACCATTCATCCAGTTAGGCTTTCCCAAGGCCAGCAGGGCTTGGCAGGACACAAATCCAACCCCTTGCTGGGTTCCTGCATCCCCAGACATCCTCCATACCCTGCATGCAGGACTTACCTCCGTAAGGCTGAGCAAGTGGTTGAGTGACTGGTGCCAGCCAAGGGTTTCCTCTGTGCCTCCAGAAGAGCAAGCCTGAGCACTTTTTGGACTCACCAGGATTCCCTGGAGCTCTGAGATTGGATCTCCAGCCAGTGAAATGGACCCAGCCTCAAAGACCCTGTAGCCCCCCAGTACCACACGGCCCAGGGCTCAGGTGACCAGTGTGCACCGGCTGATGGTGAAATCCTGCAGAGAACTGCAGATGGGATGAAGGGGGGACACTGGCCGGAGCTGGCTTCTCCATCTCCCCCTGCTGTGATTCAGCAAATGCAGGTAGCCCCAGGCTGCTTCCCAGTGCAGGGGGGACGCTGGGGACAGAGCTGACCTGGGACACAGGCGCTTCTCTTTCGGAGACAGTGCCCAGCACGGGCAGCCTGTCCCACCCCCAGCCCAGCCAGTGGCACGCCAAGCACTCGCCCGACTCCCCATGTGCTGGTAAAGAGGGAACAGCTGCAGGGGCCCTTCTGCTGCCTCAGGAGCTGGGACAGCACCCAGAGTCGGGCCGGGATCTAAATTTAAACTCGTGCTTTGTGTGTTTGTACATGCGAGCGCAGGCTCCAGCCCCCACTCCCCCACCACCTCCCCTGCTGCAGGGAGCAGACAGAGACCCAGAGGAGCTCCAGCTGGCTGGGACCTGGGGAAGGGGGGCTCGACTGCAGGGGAGGAGGGGGAGAGACAGCTAGGGGAGCAACACCATGGAGCCTGCTTCTCCCCAGGGTGACGTGAAGAAGAGGCAACAGAAGGAGAAGTCCAAGAAGCCGGTACCACCGATAGCTCCTCGTCCACCCAGGGCTCTGTTCTGCTTAACCCTGGAAAACCCTCTGCGGAAGGCGTGCATCAGCATCGTGGAGTGGAAGTATCCTCTGGCTGCGGGGGCTTGGGGGCAGTGTGTGGGTGCCTGTGAGCATGGCACGGGTGCTGGGGGGCACGAGAGCTGTCAGCCTGTTCCAGGCTCGTGCTGACTGTCCCATCAGGCCTGTAAAAGGCAGCGAGGCACTCAGGGAGCCCTGGCCTAGGCAATGGCTGTGCAAACTGGGGCATGAATAGGCTGGTGGGGAAAGCTGGGGCTGAGGAGCGGGTCAGGCCACGGGGCCTTTGGTGGGGTAGGACAGGGACAGGCAGGGACAGCCTGGGGGCAAGGGACTTGTGGGAGTGAATGTGCTGTGCGTGTTGTGTGCTGGGGAGAAATGGGGGACAGGCTGTTGAGAGGGGAGGGGGTTTGGTGTGTCAGGAGGGGGCACAGTGCCCATCCTGGGGCGGGGTGGGGTCAGGCTGGGGGAGTGAGGGCTGGGGACAAGGTGACACCCTGGGAGAGAGGTTTGGGGGTGGGTAGTGAGACCATGGTGGGTCACTTGGGATGGCTCTTTGTGTGTATCACCATTTGCCTGATCCCACAGCTGTGCTGTGCCCTGGTGGGGGGCTCCACCAAATCCTTGCTGACATGATTGTCCTCTCAGCTCCCTTTCTCATCCCTCCCTGGTACTGCTGTCACAGGTGAAGGCTTTTGTAGGTGATACTGTTCAGAGGGATAGTCTTTCTTTGTGCCTTTGGCTTACTGTTGTAGCGTGGGTGTTGCTTTTTGACCTTTTCACTGGGGCACTGTAGCTCAGAAATACCAAAAAGTCATGTTTCTGCCATGCATCCAGGAACTATCACTTTGTTCGCCTGTATTTTATGTAAAGGAAGAGAGTGGGAGATGAAATATTTCACTTTGATTTCAGCAAAACATTTGGGCTCTAGCAAAAATGATGGACTGGGGAATGGAATCAAGTTCTTCCACCACAACTTTTCTCATATTCTCTTATCTTTGTATTCCTGGCCTAGGCAGGATGATCCCAGCCCTGGCCAGGCTTTACTCTAGGAGGTGGCTTGGTCACTTTAGGCTGGATGTGTTGCTGTGGGGATACCAAAACCATGCCCAGAGATGCTGCTTTGTCCAAAGCCCAGGGAGCCCTTGGCAGGCGTGAGGTCATGCTCACAGCTCTGGTGGTGCTGAGTTTGAGGCCTCTTTCCTGTACTGCAAAGGGACTCTCTGCCCTTCAGGGAGTGGGAGCAGAGCCAAAATTGGGGGATTCTCATTTTATGTGTCTCTGGCAAGAGAAACGATGGTTCTGTGGGCACACAGAAGGGAGCTGTGCCTGTGTCTTAAACAGGCACTGAGTAGGGAAGAAACTCGTGTGTGCACCCGAGTGGCAGGGGAGGAGCTGGAAATAGGACTTACATCTTCCAGCAGGCTCAAACACGTTCTTCCTCCGGGGCCAGCACATGCCAGAGCAAATGCATAGCACAGTGGGGGGATCTTTCCTGCATCAGGGCTCTCTGGAAGGGCAGAAGGGTGGGGATAAGTGGGTGCCCCAGCAGAAAGGTGGCATGTGCAGGTGGTTCTGACCTGTGCAGGACAAGTGATCCAGGGAGTCAGGTTTCTCCAGCCCCTGGCTGTATTTATACCCAGATGCACCTGGCTGCCCTCACTCAGGGATCAGGGTATGCCAGGCGTGACAGGGTCGGGTTGTTCCAGTTCCTGTGGGTTATTATGGTCTGCAGGGACATGCAGGCTGCCGAGGGGAGATTAGCTGTGACCCTCTTCTGTGGGGATACCAGGGCTGTGGGTTCAGTGTGGCAGTATGTATTCCTGCTCCTTGGGCCCATCACTGCTGTGTAGCTGCTGCTGTCAGGGTACAAAGCTGAGCCACAGGAGTGGTCCTGATGCCTTAAGATGTCCTTTCTGGTGCTGCCTAAGAACTGATGCCTTAAGAGGCCTCCTAGAATCAGAGACTAGACAGGAGTAAGGGAATAAGAGGTATTTATTTGAAAGGCCTTCAAAGGTACACCCTGGGGAGCCTGAAGCTGTTCTCAAAATGGATCCCAAGATGGACCCCAGGTCACAAATTCTTCACACTTTTATAGGTTTGGTTCATTTTCATAGCAGGGTTAATTCTCCAATGAAAGCTTCAGTTTTCCCCTCAGCTTACCCCCCTTTTGAGGCTCTTTGGTTTATACTTTTGGCCTAGGACAGTCTTGGTGTCCTAGGAAAGCAGGGCTGGAGAGGCTTTGTTATGTCTACCTAGCATGAGAGAGCAGAAATTAACAGGCTACAAGAAACTTCAGAATCACACACCAAGCAGTACAGAATTTGAAAAATATAAAGGTTAAAACCTAAGGCATCAGGCCAGGGTCTTTTTCAAGTAGTTAAAGGGTGGGTGCCATCACTCCACTCAGCCCAGAGTGGGTGAAAGTCAGGCTGACTTGAGGCAGAGGGGGTTTTATGCTGAAATTTGCTCTCATCTCAAAAAACCCATGCTCATTAGAACAAGGAAATCTGAATGTTGTGCAGCTTACTGGGTGTTGTGTGCATGACAGCCGGTCCAACAGCTTGGTGGTTGTTGGGATGTGTCTCACTTTGTGACGCCATTCTGGTATTTCAGGTCATTTTGCAGCCAGGAGAACTTAAGGCAGATGGGTGAGGAGTCTGGGGACCCTGGAGGGCCACAGAGCTGCAAGAGGCAAAGGCCTAATTCCTGCTGCAAGGAAGATGTGGGGACCCTTGGATGCTGTGTGGGGGGAGCACACTGGAGAGAAAGAAGTCAAATTGCAGGACAAGGAGATGAGGAGGATGCTCTGGGTCAGTGGCAGGAGGCAGAGACACTGTACCTGGTCACACTTCATGTCTGGGTTTTGGTTCAATTTGTTTGATTCCCACTGCATTTCTACCTCATAACTGTGCCAGACTTGAAGAACCACAAGCAGCAAGTGGATTCCAGTTACAGGAGCTCCAGCCGAGGTCACCCTTCAAGGAGGGCTTGTCTTGCTCTGTCCAAGCAGGCAGGGAAGCCTCCAACCCCTGGGCTCTGCCTCATTCATTACCTGGCCACAAAGGGGAGCAGCTTTTCCAGCTGACTTCAGTTTTTAACGTGTCATCAGGTTGATGGATAGAAAGGTTCAGAAAAGGAGAAAAAGCCTGTGATGAGCCCAGGACACAGCTGACAGCACTCAGCCAGCTCAGCTGGCCATTGTGGATGGCATGCTGCCCAGGTGCCCCTCGCTCTGTGATGCTGGACTGGACACTGGTATGGCCACCAGAGCCCAAGGCAGCCCTCAAGGGTGAGTGCTGGGGGAAGCAGAGAGTGGGGGTCCCTGGAGGGAGAGCCTGGCTGCAAATGATGCCCTGGAGCCAGAGTTTGAGCTCTTTGGAGGCTTCAGGAAGGTGATAGCTGAAGCTTGTCCAAGCAGAGCAGTGACAGCAGCAGGAGCCTGCGAGTGACCAAGTGCTTGTCCCAGGGTCTTCATGGGGTAATAGTAAGTCACCCCTTTCCTTCTGAGATGTCAAACAGCAGAGTTTCTCTCTCAAAGGGGGTGGTACAGTCCCAGGCTGAGCACTCTGTTCTCTCCCAGCCCCAGGCACTCCTGGGGACAGTCGCA